>NC_091995.1:70475038-70786705 GCF_044704955.1 Pristiophorus japonicus | reverse complement strand
AAAGGGGGGGAGGCTATTCTGTCAAGTTGAATGGGAAAATATACTTCGATGCTGTCTTAGAAGAAAGGATGCTCTCAGCCACTAGCTTCCCAGTACGACAAAGCACAGCAGAGCTTCTTGCTAAAGTTCCAGAACAACTATGGTCTACACACGCTAATGAAGTAGGAAGGATGCTCACCGCACAACCCTATAAGGTAGCGATCAATTCAACCGCCCCGCTCCCCAAGAAGCCTCAATACCCCTTGTCCCCAGCCGCAGAACAAGGTATTGAGCCAGTCATTAAGTCCCTGCTGGCCCAGGGAGTAATCGTTCCAACTAGAAGTCCATGTAACACACCGATCTTTCCGGTGCAGAAGCCCAATAGTGACAAATGGAGATTTGTCCAAGACCTACGAGCCGTGAATCATTCGGTATTCCCAACTTATCCAGTGGTACCCAACCCGGCAATTATACTTGCCAGTATTCCGGCATCATCAACGTATTACACAGTAGTTGATCTGTGTTCAGCATTTTTCTCAATACCCATTCACCCAGAGTCCCTGTTTGCCTTCACGTATAAAGGACGCCAATATACATGGACAAGACTCCCGCAGGGATTTACCGAGAGCCCTACCATATTCTCACAGTGCCTAAAGAGGGATCTGGAAGATGTAATTTTACCAGCAGGTTCTACACTTGTGCAGTATGTTGACGACTTATTGCTAGCCTCACCCTCCAAATTGGCCTGCGAAACGGACTCCCTTGTGTTATTAAAAGCTCTGGCCTCGAAAGGACACAAGGTGTCAAAGGCAAAGTTACAATTTGTCTCAGAAAAGGTTCGGTATGTAGGGCACGAATTGGTCAGAGATACGAGACAATTGACACAAGACCGAGTAAAAGCAATCTGCTCTGCCCCACTACCAGTAACCAAGAGAGAAATGAAACACCTCCTCGGCATGACAGGATACTGCCGGCAATGGGTTACGAGTTATTCCGAGATCGTTAGACCACTGTTAGACATGTCCATGCCCGCACTACCAGAGAAGTTGATTTGGAATGAGGTAACATAGGCAAAAAAAGGGATGAGGTCCTACGAAACGAATTTAAGGAGCTAGGAGCTAAATTAAAAAGTAGGACCTCAAAAGTAGTAATCTCGGGATTGCTACCAGTGCCACGTGATAGTCAGAGTAGGAATCGCAGGATAGCGCAGATGAATACGTGGCTTGAGCAGTGGTGCAGCAGGGAGGGATTCAAATTCCTGGGGCATTGGGACCGGTTCTGGGGGAGGTGGGACCAGTACAAACCGGACGGTCTGCACCTGGGCAGGACTGGAACCAATGTCCTAGGGGGAGTGTTTGCTAGTGCTGTTGGGGAGGATTTAAACTAATATGGCAGGGGGATGGGAACTAATGCAGGGAGACAGAGGGAAACAAAAAGGAGCCAAAAGCAAAAGACAGAAAGGAGATGAGGAAAAGTGTAGGGCAGAGAAACCCAAGGCAAAGAACAAAAAGGGCCACTGTACAGCAAAATTCTAAAAGGACAAAGGGTGTTAATAAAACAAGCCTGAAGGCTTTGTGTCTTAATGCAAGGAGTATCCGCAATAAGGTGGATGAATTAATTGTGCAAATAGATGTTAACAAATATGATGTGATTGGGATTACGGAGACGTGGCTCCAGGATGATCAGGGCTGGGAACTCAACATTCAGGGGTATTCAACATTCAGGAAGGATAGAATAAAAGGAAAAGGAGGTGGGGTAGCATTGCTGGTTAAAGAGGAGATTAATGCAATAGTTAGGAAAGACATTAGCTTGGATGATGTGGAATCTATATGGGTAGAGCTGCAGAACACCAAAGGGCAAAAAACGTTAGTAGGAGTTGTGTACAGACCTCCAAACAGTAATAGGGATGTTGGGGAGGGCATCAAACAGGAAATTAGGGGTGCATGCAATAAAGGTGCAGCAGTTATAATGGGTGACTTTAATATGCACATAGATTGGGCTAGCCAAACTGGAAGCAATACGGTGGAGGAGGATTTCCTGGAGTGCATAAGGGATGGTTTTCTAGACCAATATGTTGAGGAACCAACTAGGGGGGAGGCCATCTTAGACTGGGTGTTGTGTAATGAGAGAGGATTAATTAGCAATCTCATTGTGCGAGGCCCCTTGGGGAAGAGTGACCATAATATGGTGGAATTCTGCATTAGGATGGAGAATGAAACAGTAATTTCAGAGACCATGGTCCAGAACTTAAAGAAGGGTAACTTTGAAGGTATGAGGCGTGAATTGGCTAGGATAGATTGGCGAATGATACTTAGGGGGTTGACTGTGGATGGGCAATGGCAGACATTTAGAGACCGCATGGATGAAGTACAACAATTGTACATTCCTGTCTGGCGTAAAAATAAAAAGGGGAAGGTGGCTCAACCGTGGCTATCTAGGGAAATCAGGGATAGTATTAAAGCCAAGGAAGTGGCATACAAATTGGCCAGAAATAGCAGCGAACCTGGGGACTGGGAGAAATTTAGAACTCAGCAGAGGAGGACAAAGGGTTTGATTAGGACAGGGAAAATGGAGTACGAGAAGAAGCTTGCAGGGAACATTAAGGCGGATTGCAAAAGTTTCTATAGGTATGTAAAGAGAAAAAGGTTGGTGAAGACAAACGTAGGTCCCCTGCAGTCAGAATCAGGGGAAGTCATAACGGGGAACAAAGAAATGGCGGATCAATTGAACAAGTACTTTGGTTCGGTATTCACTAAGGAGGATACAAACAACCTTCCGGATATAAAAGGGGTCAGAGGGTCTAGTAAGGAAGAGGAACTGAGGGAAATCTTTATTAGTCGGGAAATTGTGTTGGGGAAATTGATGGGATTGAAGGCAGATAAATCCCCAGGGCCTGATGGCCTGCATCCTAGAGTACTTAAGGAGGTGGCCTTGGAAATAGCGGATGCATTGACAGTCATTTTCCAACATTCCATTGACTCTGGATCAGTTCCTATGGAGTGGAGGGTAGCCAATGTAACCCCACTTTTTAAAAAAGGAGGGAGAGAGAAAACAGGGAATTATAGACCGGTCAGCCTGACCTCAGTAGTGGGTAAAATGATGGAATCAATTATTAAGGATGTCATAGCAGTGCATCTGGAAAATGGTGACATGATAGGTCCAAGTCAGCATGGATTTGTGAAAGGGAAATCATGCTTGACAAATCTTCTGGAATTTTTTGAGGATGTTTCCAGTAAAGTGGACAAAGGAGAACCAGTTGATGTGGTATATTTGGACTTTCAGAAGGCTTTCGACAAGGTCCCACACAAGAGATTAATGTGCAAAGTTAAAGCACATGGGATTGGGGGTAGTGTGCTGACGTGGATTGAGAACTGGTTGTCAGACAGGAAGCAAAGAGTAGGAGTAAACGGGTACTTTTCAGAATGGCAGGCAGTGACTAGTGGAGTGCCGCAAGGTTCTGTGCTGGGGCCCCAGCTGTTTACATTGTACATTAATGATTTAGACGAGGGGATTAAATGCAGTATCTCCAAATTTGCGGATGATACTAAGTTGGGTGGCAGTGTGAGCTGCGAGGAGGATGCTATTAGGCTGCAGAGTGACTTGGATAGGTTAGGTGAGTGGGCAAATGCATGGCAGATGAAGTATAATGTGGATAAATGTGAGGTTATCCACTTTGGTGGTAAAAACAGAGAGACAGACTATTATCTGAATGGTGACAGATTAGGAAAAGGGAAGGTGCAACGAGACCTGGGTGTCATGGTACATCAGTCATTGAAGGTTGGCATGCAGGTACAGCAGGCGGTTAAGAAAGCAAATGGCATGTTGGCCTTCATAGCGAGGGGATTTGAATACAGGGGCAGGGAGGTGTTGCTACAGTTGTACAGGGCCTTGGTGAGGCCACACCTGGAGTATTGTGTACAGTTTTGGTCTCCTAACTTGAGGAAGGACATTCTTGCTATTGAGGGAGTGCAGCGAAGGTTCACCAGACTGATTCCCGGGATGGCGGGACTGACCTATCAAGAAAGATTGGATCAATTGGGCTTGTATTCACTGGAGTTCAGAAGAATGAGAGGGGACCTCATAGAAACGTTTAAAATTCTGACGGGTTTAGACAGGTTAGATGCAGAAAGAATGTTCCCAATGTTGGGGAAGTCCAGAACCAGGGGTCACAGTCTGAGGATAAGGGGTAAGCCATTTAGGACCGAGATGAGGAGAAACTTCTTCACCCAGAGAGTGGTGAACCTGTGGAATTCTCTACCACAAAAAGTAGTTGAGGCCAATTCACTAAATATATTCAAAAGGGAGTTAGATGAAGTCCTTACTACTCGGGGGATCAAGGGTTATGGCGAGAAAGCAGGAAGGGGGTACTGAAGTTTCATGTTCAGCCATGAACTCATTGAATGGCGGTGCAGGCTAGAAGGGCTGAATGGCCTGCTCCTGCACCTATTTTCTATGTCTATGTTTCTATCCCGGAATGCTTTTCAGAACCTTAAACAGTCCCTCACTTCAGCACCCGCCTTGGGATTACCAGATTACACTAAGCTATTCAACTTATTTGTGCATCACAAGTCGGGTTTTGCACAATCTGTTTTGACTCAGTTACATGGGGACAGGCAGCGACCGGTAGCGTATTTCAGTACCCAACTAGACCCAGTGGCACGCGGACTACCAGGATGTCTTCCTTCGTTGGCAGCAGCTTATTATGCTATGCAACAGGCTCAGACAATAACTCTAAATCATCAGACCATTTTGTATATCCCACACTCTGTCGAGATTTTACTTACTAAATGTGCCACCCAACACCTAACCTCTGCAAGAACCACTAAATACGAGGTCGAACTGTTATCAAATCCGAACCTTATCATCAAAAGATGTACTACCTTAAATCCAGCCACTCTACTCCCCACGGAAGACGACGGCGAACCCCATTCATGTGAAATGGTAACCGAATTAGTGACTAAACCACGTATCAATTTAACAGATGTACCAATGTGTAACCCTGATCTAGTGTACTATGTTGACGGATCAGCCTTACGAAATGATAGGGGCCAACCTAGAGCGGCTTATGCAATTGTAACTCAGTTTAATGTTGTCGAAACAGCCTCTTTTCCAGACTCCTTTTCAGCCCAACAAGCCGAATTGTTTGCGTTAACTCGAGCCTGTATTCTGGCTGAAAGACACACAGTTAATATCTACACCAACTCCAGGTATGCTTTTGGGGTATCACATGACTATGGACAAATTTGGAAGATTCGCGGGTACCTGACTTCTTCAGGAACCCCTATCAAAAATGCAGAACAAGTGGAAAATCTCCTGCGAGCCATTCAATGCCCCTTGAAACTTGCCATTATCAAATGCCAAGCACATACAGGCCAGTCGAATGAGGTGGCATTTGGGAATGCCAGAGCTGATAATGCAGCTAAGTCAGCAGCTCTGTCGAAAGGGGGGATGCAGGTGTCATTGTTCCCACTAAGGAAAAATAATTGCTCAGACCCGCCACCCACTATTAATGACGTGCTGGCCTTTCAGACACAGGCCAGTACGGAGGAGGTGGTGACCTGGACGAAGGATCAATGTTATAAAAATCCAGAAGGAATATGGGTTCACCATGACGGCCGCGTGGTGGCCCCTAGATCCTTACTTCCATGGATTGCCCGATGTGTTCATACATTCACACATGCGGGCAAAGGGGGATTGGCAGATTATATTTTGGCAACTTGGTATGCACCAGGTATTTCGGCAATTGCAAAACAAATCTGTGAAAATTGTGTTACCTGTCAGACAATGAATCCGGGTAAGACGGAAAAAGTAGAATCTGCCTCCCACCCAAATCCAGTCGGGCCTTTTGTACATTTACAAATGGATTTTATTGAATTACCTATGTGTATGGGATTCAAGTATGTATTAGTTATTGTAGATGTGTTCTCTAGATGGATTGAAGCCTTTCCATGTAAAAAGGCCGATGCCACTACTGTTGCTAAATGTTTGTTAAAAGAAATTGTACCGCGCTTCGGAATCCCTGCTAAGCTTTCTAGTGATAACGGGTCACATTTCACGGGAACTGTTATAAGAGAAATGTGTAAAGCTTTACAGATTAATCAACGTTTTCATTGCAGTTATCATCCACAATCAGCTGGACTTGTTGAAAGATATAATGGAATGCTTAAAAATAAACTGGCAAAACTATGCAATGACACTGGACTGAAATGGACAGAACTGCTGCCCTTAGCTTTGATGGTAATGCGATCTGCAACCAACAGAACAACAGGCCTGTCACCGCATGAGATAGTTATGGGACGTCCCCAACGACTACCTTTTACAGCACCATTTACTGCAAAACAGATGGACATCCACAAAATGGAGGAAAATATGTTGAATTATTGTATTGCACTAACCAAATGTATTTCCAGCTTTCATTCACAGGTAAAGGAAGCCCAAGTCAAGCCAGCGGAAGGGAAGTGTCATAACCTGGAGCCAGGGGAATTCGTTTACATCAAGATTTTTAAAAGGAAAAGCAGTCTACAGCCAAGATTCGAAGGACCATACCAGGTCTTGCTGGCGACCAATACTGCAATCAAGGTAAAGGAAAGACCAACATGGATCCACGCATCCCATTGCAAACGGGCACCCGACCAGGAGGAAGGGACGAAGGAATCAGAGGAACAGAAAAAGGAAGACTGAATAAGGAACTGTATGGACTATGGGGACTGATGGTGCTGGGCTTGACAGGGTTTTACTTCACATTATTGACTACACCAGGGGTACAGACCCGCCACCGAAGGGAATTGCACGTAAACGTATTTATGGCACTGAGTCATAGGTATGTTCAAGAAAGAAACTTGTCGAGTTGTTGGATATGTTCCCATGTACCTGTCCACTCCAGGGGGGGTATTCCCCTGAGATCTGTCCCCTTTAACGAATCAGAAATGGTAGAATGGTTGACAGTGCAAAACAGGACAAAACTAACTAAGGGGCCAGAAACGAAGGAGCAAACAGAATGGAGGTCGGCAGGGTATAAACTTACAGCCTTCCAGGGATGGTACCAGCCCAATTATGATAATAACCATCAGCCTCCCTTCCTAAGCATTACTCCCAGAATAAGAAATCCTGAAGGTATAATATGCCTCGTGAGTAATGAAACTAAAGGACCAGAAATGGGACGCAGCAAGTGTTCCCAAATGACTAAATGGCAAGCCACAACTAATCCCACTGAGAGAAAGATAGCAACCGTTGGCTGGACAACGGTCCATAACAAAGCCCCGGGTGAAGGGTGGGAAGGTGAGACCACTCGAGTAGGGATAGTGCGAAAGGACCAGGAGCTGACGCCCTATAATTGCACCTACTTTATTTGTGGCCATAAAGCCTACCCATGGTTACCAGCCAACTGGACAGGGTCCTGTTACTTAGGATATGTGGTACCCCTTATCAGATCAGTAAGGACTCTAAGGGAGGCCTATGGAAGCCACAGATTTAAACGGGATTTGACGTGGCTAAACGGAATATTCAAGGTAATGGTGCCACCCTATGGAATAGCATCGACCGAATGGCAGTTACGGGAACTGGCTAACTTCGTCGAATCAGTAGCCAACGCAACTTCCCAAGCCTTTGAAGGGATAAATGACGAAATGGTAGCTATTCGAACAGTGGCTCTCCAAAATCGTATGGCCTTAGATTATCTCCTAGCCAAGGAGGGAGGAACATGCGCATTAATAGGTGAAGAATGCTGTACGTATATCCCAGATAAATCAGAAGATATTGGCAGTCTAGCTGAAAACATCAGGAAAAAGGTAATAGAGTATAAACAGACAGTTGGCCAGGACGGTATCACCTTGTGGGGTTGGGCATCAGGATGGTTGGGAGCCCTGGGGAAATCTGTGGTACAGGGTTTGATCATATTCCTGCTGATAGTCTTCGCCCTGTATCTATTATTTGTCGTCATTAAGTGTTGCTGTGCCAGGGTGGGAGAAACTATGTTACCTACCGAGACCACGGCTAGAGTTATGGTAGCAACAACTGCTGAAGGCTCTTGTGTAGAAATGGAAATGGAGAGACTGTACAAGATCAGAATGGATTGAGTTGTCCTTGTGAAGGACAAAATGGGGGAATGTGGAAAGTATTTTTATCTAAGCTGATACCATACGGTATTTGTGTGCCTTTTGATTAAAATGGAGTCCTGGCCCTTCCAGAACTTTCTGCATTTTAGCAGTCAGCTTGCATAAACAGCTAAACCTGGTTTGAGATGGCTGATGGTCATCAGACAGCTAGGAGACAAGTCATGCTGAGACAAGTAACCCCCCATGGTGCTCTCCTATTGTCTACACTACAGGAGTTCCATGTCACCCCACCCTTATCTTCTAGCCATTATCACTTTCCGAGACCTCATCCATTTGATGCAAACAGATAAACTGACCAGGAAATTGAAACAATCCTGACACAATACAAGACAGGTGATAGCCCATTACCTATGACTCATGGTGTAATGGCCGTTTGGCTTCCTGATTACCCTGACAAAAGGAAATATCTGGATACCATGTCAGGACCAGGATATAGTAATTAACTCTTTATCTGTATTCACTGACTGTGAGACAGAGCAATACACAGGGAGAGGCCAGAACTTTGGTTTTACTGTATAAATATCTTGTTAAACTGAACCATTTCGGAGGTGTTCACTTAGCCCTTGACTGAGTGTGACCTACCCCTTGCGAGCAAGTAAATTAAAGAATCTTCTACCGGAGCTGTAAGTGTCGGAGTCATTCTTTTCGGAGGTCGAGATTTCGACAGACGTCTTGGTGCTTGTGTGAAAGCTCTGGCGATGAGACGTTCTGCCAAATAAGTTCGACAGTCCGCTCAGGGAACCACCCAACAGGGTCCACTCTCTCCTTCTTTTGTAGGGCGTCCAGGACCTTACGTGCTGACCACTGTTTTATGGCCTTGTGGTCAAAGGGGTTTTTTGTGAAAAACTTTTCCACGAAGGACAGGTGGACAGGCATGGTCCAACTGGTTGGAACGTTTCGCGGCAGCATGGCCAGGCCCATCCTTCGCAACACCGGGGACAGGTAAAACCTCAGCACGTAGTGACACTTGGTGTTTGCGTACCGGGGGTCTGTGCACAGCTTGATGCAGCCACACACAAAGGTGGCCATCAGGATGAGGTCCACGTTCGGGACATTCTTTCCACCACTGTCCAGAGATTTGTACATCGTGTCTCTGCGGACATGGTCCATTTTGGACCTCCAGACAAAGTGGAAGACGGCCCAGGTGACTGCCGCGGCACAGAGCGTGAGATGGGCCAGACCATACAACAACCCCGAGAGCACCTCATTGTTAATCTGCTTGTATACATAGAGCACCATGTACTGAAAAACACCTGTGTTGTGCCATGTATAATGAAAGTTTCTGCACTGTTTAGTAACCTGTAAAGAAATATAAATGTATCCCCATCCGTTCCGTGTACAGCAGGTCTGGGCCTATCCAGTCCCACAGAGCCGAATACAACTTGACCGGTAAGCCGTCGCTTCCGGGAGTTTTATTCATCGCGAGGGACCAGACGGACTTTGTCAGCTTGTCCAGAGTTAGCGGGTGGTCCAGACTCTCCCGCTCACTGTCGTCTAAGATCTCCGAAATAGACGACAGGAAAGACTGGGAGGCCGCGCGGTCTGTGGGCTTGACGTCGTACAGCCCGGCATAGAAGGATTTTCTGATCCTCAGCATGTCAGGCTGTGAAGACGTCACAGAACCGTCTTCTTCCTTTAGGCTGGTGATCACAGAGCTCCCCCTGTGTACCTTTTGGAAGAAACGCAAACACGTCTCATCCTGCTCGACGGAGTGGACGATAATTTTGGAGGACTCTAAAGCAAAGAGCGAGGTGCCCACCTGCCCGGACTATTGATAGCTTCCTGCAATCTACACCGTGTGTCTGGTGATCTGAGGTACAGACTCGGCAGCTCTGTTTGATTGATGTGGAACTGGGAACTTGTCAGCAAAGGAGGGCGAGGACACCTGTTGGAAGAGCAGGGAACTGCAGCACATCGGCACTGCTGCAAAACTAGCATCAGTAATTGTGACCATGAAACTATCAGATTGTTTCGAGTCCGCGGTTCCCACTGGCTCGGTGGCAGCAAGGAACGTTGGGAACACTGGTTGCCACAAGCTGTCTCGCATCGAACTTTACTCTGCATTTAAACCGTATTCCCCCTGTAGGGGAAGGGAGACGGAACAGGAGAAACCAACTGGTGGTCTCCCCCTCTAGTAGAGGGAGCTCCCACCATCTCCCCAGGCCAAAAATTCATACATAACAATACTGGTACGACGTAGAATACAACGATATAAGTTTGCACAGTTCAGGTCTCTCATGCGTTGCCTCCTTTACGTCAAGGCGACTGCGTACCAATCATGGGGTCATACAGATTAATATGAACTGTTAAATGTGACTAACGCATTCCATGCAGATTAATCGGAGCACACAATGAACAAAGCAATATCTTTCGCTTATTTTCTTGCTCATATATTTAATTTATTTCCTTATTTGCATATCCCCAGCCATTCGCCAATTGCAGAGCGGGTTTTTCGTCGTCCCTGCAGCTCAGATCCTGCGTTCCTTCACAGTGAGCCGCTGATTGGCTCAGCATAATGGCAATCATATTATTGCCCCGTCTTATTAGTTGGTCATAATGCCACTCAACTCTATCCGAGCCATTTGATTGGTGGACCGGTGTGTGGGGGGTGCTGGGACCAATGTCCTCACGGGAAGGTTAACTGGTGCTGAGGGGGAGGGTTTAAACTAATTAGGCCGGGGGATGGACACCAGGATGAAACATTGGAGAGGAGAAACCAGGGCCCGAAATTGCCCCTTCCCTTCAGGCCTGTTACCGCCGCGAACCGTCGGCCACACTGCGGAGTGCAATGGCCGCCGAGTTTTCCTGTAATGGCCGCCATTGTGAAAATGCCGCTCCTGTGGTATCCCGGCGATGTCCCACTCCCCTCGCTCCCGCTCCACTGCTGCCGATCCGCCCTCAGTGCGTCATCAGCGCGCACTTCCCCCGGCGGCAAAATTCCACCGAAAAAATCTTGTTCCCGCTGCACGGGGCCGAAAGCCGCTTTTTTCTGCCAGTGCAGTGAGGCTGTGGCCTTCTAAAATGGCGGTGCGGCTCCCATTAAAGGGGAGGGCCCACTGCCGCTGCCACCATGTTTTTTTATTGTCTGCCGACTGCCATGTCGGGCCGACAATTACGCCCCCGGGTTCGGCCGGGCCACCAACAGGCAGCCTGGCGCCCCCTCTTGGGTGCCAGACCGCTGGCCCGGCCGAAACCCTCCCTGGTGGCCCAGTGGAGCGAACGTAAAGAATGGCGCAGGTTCTGCCCTTTAAGTGAAGGGGAGAGATGTGGTGACACGGCACGTGATGGCTGACAGCGGCGGTCACAACGCCCGGCCCCAACTGCCGTTCCTCTAGACTGTGATCTTTCGCTCACCGCTGCACTTCCGTCCCCATTATGATCGACTTCTGGTCCGCCGGAAAAACAGTCTTACCAACGGATCCATCACAGAATGCAATACAATGCAGACCGGGGTCAAGCAAGGCTGTGGGGGTCATCGCACCAACTCTTCTCAATCCTCCTCGCTGCAAAGCTTCATCTGACCCTTAACATTTCATTCATTCAGTCATAGGCAGTCCCTTGGAATCGAGGAGGACTTGCTTCCACTTCCAAAGTGAGTTCTTTGATGGCTGAACAGTCCGATACGAGAGCCACAGACCCTATTACAGGTGGGACAGACATTCGTCGGGGAAAGTGGGGCTGGTTTGCCGCGCGCTCCTTCCGCTGTCTGCGCCTGGCCTCTTCATGCTCCTTGCGTCAAGACTCGGAAGAGCTCAATGCCCTCCCGGATGGACTTTCTCCACCTCGGGCGGTCTGCGGCCAGGGTCTCCCAGGTGTCAGTGGTGATGTCGCACTTTACCAGGGAGGCTTTGAGTGTGTCCTGATAACGTTTCCGCTGACCTCCTTTGGCTCGTTTACCATAAAGGAGCTCTGCATAAAGCATTTGCTTCGGGAGTCTCGTGTCTGGCATGCGAACTATGTGGCCTGCCCAGCGAAGCTGATCGAGTGCGGTCAGTGCTTCAATACTGGGGATGTTGGCCTGGTCAAGGACACTGATGTTGGTGCGCCAGTCCTCCCAGGAGATTTGCAGGATCTTGCGGAGACATCGTTGGTGATATATCTCCAGCGACTTGAGGGGCCTTCTGTACATTGTACATGTCTCAGACCCAAACAGGAGGGCAGGTATTACTACAGCCCTGTGGACCATGAGTTTGGTGGTAGATTTGAGAGCCTGGTCTTCAAACACTCTTTTCCGCAGGCGGCCGAAGGCTGCGCTGGCGCACTGGAGGCGATGCTGAATCTCCGCATCAATGTCTGCCTTTGTTGATAAGAGGCTCCCGAGATATGGGAAATGGTCCACGTTGTCCAGGGTCGTGCCGTGGATCTTGATGACTGGGGGGCAGTGCTGTGCGGCGGTGACAGGCTGGTGGAGGACCTTTGTCTTACGGATGTTAAGCATAAGGCCCATGCTTTCATATGCCTCAATGAATACGTCGACCCTTAACAAGCTCCCTGCTGGAGTAGAGTTAATCTACAGGACAAGGGGGAAATTGTTCAACCTCCGAAGCCTCCAGACCAGATCCAAGGTTGCTCCAACCTCTGTCATTGAATTACAATATGCAAATGATGCTTGCGTTTGTATACACTCGGAGTCCGAACTCCAAACCATCGTTATTACCTTCACTGAAGCATACAACAGTCTGGGCCTCACATTAAATATCAGTAAAAGTGTGATGGCAGGTGACGGGTGGAAGAGAGAGACCGGGGGTCGGGGAGGGGAGGAAGAAAGAGACAGCGGGGGGAAGAGAGAGACCGGGGAAGAGAGAGATGGTGGAGAGGGGAGATCTGGGCGGGGGGGGGGAGGCGGTGGGGGAAGAGGGAGATGGCGGGGAAAAGACGAGGTGGAGAGAGACGGGTGGGGCGGAGTCTGGGGAGGGAGGAGGGGGGACTGACACACACACACACAGAGTAACTGGTGAGGGAGGGGGAGAGAGAGAGCAGGAGGGTTCATTGGGGACCGAGCGTCTATAGGGGTCCTGGGAATGCTGAGATAGTCCTGTGCCCTCGCCCTGTGCCCTGTGCTCTGTGTCCTGTGTCCTGTGTCCTGTGCCCTGTGTCCTGTGCCCTGTGCCCTGTGCTCTGTGTCCTGTGTCCTGTGCCCTGTGTCCTGTGCTCTGTGCCCTGTGTCCTGTGTCCTATGCCCTGTGTCCTGTGCCCTGTGTCCTGTGCTCTGTGCCCTGTGCCCTGTGTCCTGTGTTCTGTGTCCTGTGCCCTGTGCCCTGTGCTCTGTGCCATGTGCTCTGTGCCATGTGCCCTGTGTCCTGTACTCTGTGCCCTGTGCTCTGTGTCCTGTGCCCTGTGTCCTGTGTCCTGTGTCCTGTGTCATGTGCCCTGTGCTCTGTGTCCTGTGTCCTGTGCTCTGTGCCCTGTGTCCTGTGCCCTGTGTCTTGTGCTCTGTGTCCTGTGCCCTGTGTCCTGTGTCCTGTGCCCTGTGTCCTGTGTCCTGTGTCCTGTGCTCTGTGCCATGTGCTCTGTGCCATGTGCCCTGTGCCCTGTGTCCTGTACTCTGTGCCCTGTGCCCTGTGCTCTGTGCCCTGTGCCCTGTGCTCTGTGTCCTGTGTCCTGTGCTCTGTGCCCTGTGTCCTGTGCTCTGTGTCCTGTGCCCTGTGTCCTGTGTCCTGTGTCATGGAGTTTTTAAAATTAACACTCAACAATAGGTCTGGGTTTGAAGATTCAAGTACTTTGAACTTCTTGCAAGGGAGGGACAAGTCTGCAGTCAACCTGTTACTGAGGTGTCCTCACTTGCTCTCTCTGAACAAAGAAAATACAGGGTTTTTATACAGTTCCTCGGGCTATAATGGCCGGCCATTCAATACATGAGACATACATTGATTTGAATGGTCAAAACCCTTGTCACTCAAAGTAAAGGTACAATGCTGACCCCTCCTATTGCCAGTATTTTTCCACAAACCTCACCGTCCCAAATGTTCATTAGCACATTGGAATGATATCTTATCTCTCTTGCCTTGACCAGATGGAGCTCCTCCATTGTGTCACTTTTGAACCACTTCCCTGTTTATCTGCCCCTCTGGGCTTCCTGTGGTTCAAAAGTTGGGACAACTTGTAACAATTAATCATTCTAACAGGCCATTTCGCTCTAAACGCCCTCATAAAATGACCACCACGAAAGCCCATGTCAAATTCCGAGATCCATTCTTAACCCTTTAATTATAACAGAGCTCGATAGCTCCACTTCAGTCCCCCCTTTTGGTACTTGGCTCAAAGTATTTCAGGTTACTCAGCTAACAACTTTCGCTGTTCCATAATTAAAGCTTTTGCTTTCCTTCTCCGTTGCCTCTTTCTGCATGCCATGCATAACCCAATTCCCCATCCAACAGCTAGCCCTAACTGTATGATCACCAATACGTGAGAGATTATACAAATCCATGGATGGATAGTCACATTCATTCCCCAATTCCATACATGTTCCCACCCTTGAGTGTCCTTCTGGGTTTCTTCAATGTCCTTTGAATGCTGTATGGAATCTTCCAAAATGTCATGATAATGACCTATGCTTTTCTCAGTGTCCTTTTTCAATTGTGTCAAATGTTCTTTGAAACGGGGAATGTCTTGCCAACTTAGTATGTCATATTGCTCCATTTCATCATCCCATCCCGTGTTGTTCAAAGTGATGTTCTCGATGTGTTCCTCTCTTTGTGGGAATCGGTATTGATGGCCTAGTTTGACCACAGCTTCAGGCGTAAAACAGAGATTAGGTTGTGTGATCGCACATATGACATTACTGTTATGTATTTAACCCCTTGTAACCTGCATGACACCTGACCACCAGAGGACCCTGCCTGTTGGAGTCCCAAGGGATTCCAGCATCCATTGGGTGCGCAGTATATAAGCAGGCCACCCAAGAGATACCTGCAGTCTGGAATCTTATTAAAGGAGCTAAGGTCACACTTGCTCATTGTACACAGTACTCAGTGCTCGTCAGAGTAGGAATCGCAGGATAGCTAAGATGAATACGTGGCTTGAGGAGTGGTGCAGGAGGGAGGGATTCAAATTCCTGGGACATTGGAACTGGTTCTGGCGAAGTTGGGACCAGTTCAAACTGGATGGTCTGCACCTGGGCAGGACCAGAAGCAATGTCCTAGGGAGAGTGTTTGCTAGTGCTGTTGGGGAGGGGTTAAACTAATATGGCAGGGGGATGGGAACCTATGCAAGGAGACAGAGGGAAGTAAAATGAGGGCAGAAGCAAAAGATAGAAAGAAGAAAAGTACAAGTGGAGGGCAGAGAAACCCAAGGCAAAAATCAAAAAGGGCCACATTACAACAAAAGTCTAAAGGGAAAAAGTGTGTTAAAAAGACAAGCCTGAAGGCTCTGTGCCTCAATGCGAGGAGTATTCGGAATAAGGTGGACGAATGAACTGCGCAGGCAGCTATTAACGAATATGAAAAAATTGCGATTACAGAGACATGGCTCCAGGCTGGGAACTCAACATCTAGTGGTATTCAAAATTCAGGAAGGTTAGACAGAAAGGAAAAGGAGGTGGGGTAGCATTGCTGGTTAGAGAAGAAATTAACGCACTAGTAAGGAAGGACATTAGCCTGGATAATGTGGAATCGGTATGGGTGGAGCTGCGGAATACCAAAGGGCAGAAAAAACACCAGTGGGAGTTGTGTACAGACCACCAAACAATAGTAGTGAGGTTGGGGACAGCATCAAACAAGAAATTAGGGATGCGTACAATAAAGGTACAGCAGTTATCATAGGCGACTTTAATCTACATATAGATTCGGCTAACCAAACTGGTAGCAATGCGGTGGAGGAGGATTTCCTGGAGTGTATTAGGGATAGTTTTCGAGACCAATATGTCGAGGAACCAACTAGAGGGCTGGCCATCCTAAACTGGGTGATGTGTAATGAGAAAGGACTAATTAGCAATCTTGTTGTGTGAGGCCCCTTGGGGAAGAGTGACCATAATATAGTAGAATTCTTTATTAAGATGGAGAGTGACACAGTTAATTCAGAGACTAGGGTCCTGAACGTAAGGAAAGATAACTTTGATGGTATGAGTCGTGAATTGGCTATAATATACTGGCGAATGATACTTAAAGGGTTGATGGTGGATAGGCAATGGCAAACATTTAAAGATCACATGGATGAACTTCAACAATTGTACATCCCTGTCTGGAGTAAAAATAAAATGGGGAAGGTGGCTCAACCGTGGCTAACAAGGGAAATTAGGGATAGTGTTAAATCCAAGGAAGAGGCATATAAATTGGCCAGAAAAAGCAGCAAACCTGAGGACTGGGAGAAATTTAGAATTCAGCAGAGGAGGACAAAGGGTTTAATTAGGAGGGGGAAAATAGAGTATGAGAGGAATCTTACTGGGAACATAAAAACTGACTGCAAAAGCTTCGATAGATATGTGAAAAGAAAAAGATTAGTGAAGATAAATGTCGGTTCCTTGCAGTCAGAATCAGGTGAATTTATAATGGGGAACAAAGAAATAGCAGACCAATTGACCAAATACTTTGGTTCTGTCTTCACGAAGGAAGACACAAATAACCTTCCGGAAATACTAGGGGACCAAGGAACTGAAGGAAATCCTTATTAGGCAGGAAATTGTGTTAGAGAAATTGATGGGATTGAAGGCCAATAAATCCTCAGGGCCTGATAGTCTGCATCCCAGAGTACTTAAGGAAGTGGCCTAGAAATAGTGGATGCATTGGTGATCATTTTCCAACAGTCTATCGACTCTGAATCAGTTCCTATGGACTGGAGGGGAGCTAATGTAATACCACTTTTTAAAAAAGGAGGGAGAGAGAAAATGGTGAATTATAGCCTGGTTAGCCTGACATCAGTAGCGGGGAAAATGTTGGAATCAATCATTAAAGGTGAAATAGCAGCGCATCTGAAAAGCAGTGACAGGATCGGTCCAAGTCAGCGTGGATTTATGAAAGGGAAATCATGCTTGACAAATCTTCTAGAATTTTTTGAGGATGTAGCTAGTAGAGTGGACAAGGAAGAACCAATGGATGTAGTGTATTTGGATTTTCAAAAGGCTTTTGACAAGGTCCCACACAAAAGATTGGTTTGCAAAATTAAAGCACATGGTATTGGGGGTAATGTAGTGACGTGGATAGAGAACTGGTTGGCAGACAGGAAGAAGAGAGTCGGGATAAATGGGTCCTTTTCAGAATGGCAGGCAGTGACCAGTGGTGTGCCGCAGGGCTCAGTGCTGGGACCCCAGCTATTTACAATATACAGCAATGATTTAGACGAAGGAATTGAGAGTAATATCTGCAAGTTTGTAGATGTAACTAAGCTGGGTGGCAGTGTGAGCAGTGAGGAGGTTGCTAAGAGGCTGCAGGGTGACTTGGAGAGGTTAGGTGAGAGGGCAAATGCATGGCAGATGCAGTATAATGTGGATAAATGTGAGGTTATTCACTTTGGTGGTAAAAACATGAAGGTAGAATATTATCTGAACGGTGGCAGATTAGGAAAAGGGGAAGTGCAACGAGACCTGGGTGTCATGGTTCATCAGTCATTGAAGTTTGGCATACAGGTGCAGCAGGCGGTGAAGAAGGCAAATGGCATGTTGGCCTTCATAGCGAGGGGATTTGAGTATAGGGAGGTCTTGCTGTAGCTGTACTGGGCCTTGGTGAGGCCTCACCTGGAATATTGTGTTCAGTTTTGGTCTCCTAATCTGTGGAAGGACATTCTTGCTATTGAGGGAGTGCAGCGAAGGTTCACCAGACTGATTCCTGGGATGGCAGGACTGACATATGAGGAGAGACTGGATCGACTGGGCCTGTATTCACTGGAGTTTAGAAGAATGAGAGGGAGTCTCATAGAAACAGATGAAATTCTGATGGGACTGGACAGGTTAGATGCAGGAAGAATGTTCCCGATGTTGGGGGAGTCCGGAACCAGGGGTCACAGTCTAAGGATAAGGTGTAAGCCATTTAGGACCGAGATGAGGAGAAACTTCTTCATTTAGAGAGTTGTTAACCTGTGGAATTCTCTTCCGCAGAGAGCTGTTGATGCCAGTTCGTTAGGTATATTCCAGAGGGAGTTGGATATGGCCCTTACGGCTAAAGGGATCAAGGGGTATGGAGAGAAAGCAGGAAAGGAGTTTTGAGGTGAATGATCAGCCATGATCATATTGAATGGTGGTGCAGGCTCGAAGGGCCGAATGGCCTACTCCTGAACCTATTTTCTATGTTTCTATGTTTCCACCTTTATTATGAGTGTATCAATTGGCGACAAGGTAACGAACAACCGCGCGAAAATGCAAAGAACGGTCGGTATCCTGGAGAAGTTCTCAGAACGGGATGATTGGGAAGCCTTCGTGGTGAGACTCGACCAATACTTCGTGGCAAGGGACGAGAACACCACCAAACAAAGGGCGATCCTCCGAACTGTCTGTGGGGCAACAACCTATGGCCTCATGAAGAATCTCCTGGCCACGGCAAAACCAACAGAGAAATCCGACGATGAATTGTGTAAGCTGGTCTGGGAGCACCTAAATCCTAAGAAAAGCATTTTGATGGCGAGATATCGGTACTACACATGTCAACGATCAGAGGGCCAGGAATTGGCGAGCTATGTCATCGAACTAAGGTGCCTTGCAGGACATTGTGAATTTGGGGGATTCCTAGAACAAATGCTCAGAGACTTTATTGTACTGGGCATTGGACATGAGACAATCCTTCGCAAACTGTAGAAACTCCGAATCTGAGCAAAGCCATAACGATAGCCCAGGCATTTATGTCCACCAATGACAACACCAAGCAGATTTCACAGATTAAAGAAGTTTCGCCCAGTACTGTGCATAAAGTAACATCAGTCTCGAGCAGAAATGTACATGGCAGAATGGACATGCCGGCTGCTGCAGCCCAACCTCAGATAACTCAGAGTCCGCCATCAATTGTTAATGCGAGGCAGTTACCCTGTTGGCACTGTGGAGGTGATCATCGGCCCCATCAATGCCGCTTCAAGCACTATGCGTGCAACGGTTGCAGAACAATGGGACACCTCCAACGAATGTGCAGGCGAGCTGCAAACCCTGCAAACCCTGCAAACCACCACGTTGCAGAGGAAGATCGATCGACTGTGGATCAGGTTGAATTGGAGACTCATACCGAGGAGGCAGAAATGTATGGGGTATACACACATTCACTACGAAATGTTTAGTGTTAGCCTGCAGTGCGTCATCATAAGGGATCGGGTGTGTTTACAACAGGCTAATGAATCAAGGATTTTGCAACCAGTTGCGTATGCATCCAAGAGTTTGTCCAAGGCCAAAAGGGCCTGCAGCATGGTTGAAAAAGAGGCTCTGGCGTGCGTTTCCGGGGTAAAAAAATGCACTAATACTTATTTGGCCTCAAGTTCAAGCTTGAAACTGACCACAAACCGCTCATATCGCTATTCTCGGAGAGCAAAGGGATCAATACCAATGCCTCTGCCCGCATCCAAAGATGGGCGCTCACACTGTCGGCATACAACTATGTAATCCGCCACAGACTGGGCACAGAGAACTGTGCAGATGCTCTCAGTCGGCTACCATTGCCCACCACCGGGGTGGAAATGGCACAGCGAGCGGGCTTGCTCATGGTCATGGAGGCATTTGAGAATGAGAAGTCCCCCGTTACGGCCCGCCAGACCAGGACCTGTACCAGCCAGGATCCGCCACTGTCCTTGGTAAAAAAATGTGTCCTCCATGGGAGCTGGTCCTGTGTCCCAGCGGGGATGCAGGAAGCGATTAAGCCGTTCCACAGGCGCAAAGATGAGTTGTCGTGGCAGGCGGACTGTCTTTTGTGGGGCAATCGCTTAGTCCTGCCCAAGAAAGGCAGAGATACATTTATTTGCGAACTGCACAACACCCACCCAGGTATTGTAGTGATGAAAACCATAGCCAGATCTCACGTGTGGTGGCCTGGCTTTTTTTAAATTTCAAAATATACTTTATTCATATAAAAATTTGCACAATACATTCGAAAGTAGTTCAGTACATTTGGATGCGGTCAGCAATTCCATACATTACATTTGGATGCTGACCGCAGTTCCGTTCAATACATTTCTTTACTTTACATTTCAAGGTATGATTCATACAATCCAGGATACATTGTGGTATGTTCATCAAGTTACATTACATGTGTCACCATACGGTGCACAGTGAGGGTACAGTTACATTTGTTTCCAACATGCATTATGCAACAGAACTTGCATTAAACATGGCACGACATAGGTGTTTACAGATCATGTTGCTCTATATATACAAAAGGTTTACCATTGCAGCCCGAGGGGAGTTTTATACTGATTCCTGCCCCCGGGTTTACCGTGGCAGAAGGGCTTTAAACTGTGGCCCTTCCCCACCGTGCCTTTGCGGCGACTGCACCAATATTTAGTGCATCCCTTAACACGTACTCCTGGATCTTGGATTGCGCCAGTCTGCAACACGCAGACGTGGACATCTCCTTGCTCTGGAAGACCAGCAAGTTTCGGCAAGACCAAAGAGCGTCTTTGACCGAGTTGACGGCCCTCCAGCAGCAGGTGATGTCTGTCTCGGTGTGTGTCCCTGGGAACAGCCCGTAGAGCACAGAGTCCTGTGTTACGGAGCTGCTCGGGATGAACCTCGACAGCAACCACTGCATCTCTTTCCAAACCTGCCTTGCGAAGGCGCAATCTTGAAGGAGATGGGTGACAGTCTCATCCGCCCCGCAGCCGACTCGGGGGCACCGTGCCGTGCTGCTGAGACGCCTGCTGTGCATGAACGCTCTGACGGGTAAGGCCCTCCTCACCGCCAACCAAGCTACGTCTTGGTGCTTGTGTGAAAGCTCTGGTGATGAGACGTTCTGCCAAACAAGTTCGACAGTCTGCTCAGGGAACCACCCAACAGGGCCCACCCTCTCCTTCTCTCGTAGGGCGTCCAGGACCTTACGTGCTGACCACTGTTTTATGGCCTTGTGGTCAAAGGGGTTTTTTGTGAAAAACTTTTCCACGAAGGACAGGTGGACAGGCATGGTCCAGCTGGTGGGGGCGTTTCGCGGAAGCGTGGCCAGACCCATCCTTCGCAACACCGGGGACAGGTAGAACCTCAGCACGGTGACACTTGGTGTTTGCGTACCAAGGGTCTGTGCACAGCTTGATGCAGCCGCACACAAAGGTGGCCATCAGGATGAGGGCCATGTTCGGAACATCCTTTCCCACTGTCCAGAGATTTGTACATCGTGTCTCTGCGGACATGGTCCATTTTGGACCTCCAGACAAAGTGGAAGACGGCCCGGGTGACTGCCACGGCACAGGAGCGAGAGATGGGCCAGACCTGTGCCACGTGCAGCAACCCCGAGAGCACCTCACTCCTGATGACCAGGTTCTTTCCTGCCATGGAGAGAAAGCGCATCTTCCACCATCCCAGTTTTTGCTTCACTTTGGCGATAAGCTCTTCCCAGTTTTTGGCGCACGCCCCGTCTGCTCCGAACCATATTCCCAACACCTTCAGGTAATCTGGCTTGATGGTGAAGGGAATAAAGGATCGGTCGGCCCAGTTGCCGAAGAACATGGCCTCACTTTTGCTGCGATTGACCTTTGCTCCCGAGGCCAGTTCAAACTGGTCGCAGATTGTGAGCAATCTGCGGACCGACTGCGGATCCGGCAAAAGATGGCCACGTCGTCCATGTACAGGGAGGTCTTGACCTGAGCGCCTCCGCTGCCTGGGATCGTCACCCCTCTAATGCCCGCATCCTTCCTGATGGACCCGGCAAAGGGCTCGATACAACACACAAACAAGACAGAGGAGAGAGCACAGCCTTGCCTGACTCCAGATTTGATTGGAAAGCTTTCAGTTTCCCACCCATTGATTAGAACTGCACTACTGATGTCTCTGTAGAGCAATTGGATCCAATTGCGGATACCCTCCCCAAACCGCATCTTGGAGAGCACGTGCATCAGGTATGTGTGCGATGTACTGTCAAAGGCCTTCTCCTGGTCTAAGCTGATTAAGCAGGTGTCCACCCTCCTGTCCCACACGTAGGCGATCGTATCCCTGAGTAGCGCCAGGCTTTCAGAGATCTTCCTGCCGGGGACAACGCAGGTCTGGTCCGGGTGGATCACCAGCTCAAGAGCAGACTTGATCCTGTTGGCGATGACCTTTGACAGGATCTTGTAGTCCACATTGAGCAGCGAGATGGGCCGCCAGTTTTTGATTTCCTCCCTCTCCCCCTTCTGCTTGTAGATAAGGGTGATGATGCCTTTCCTCATTGATTCTGACATACTGCCAGCCAGAAGCATACCTCCGTACACTTCCAGCAGGTCTGGGCCCATCCAGTCCCACAGAGCCGAATACAACTCGACCGGTAAGCCGTTGCTTCCGGGAGTTTTACTCGTCGCAAGGGACCGGGCGGCCTTTGTCATCTCGTCCAGAGTTAACGGGTGGTCCAGACTCTCCCGCTCGCTGTCGTTTAGGACCTCCGAAATAGACGACAGGAACGACTGGGAGCCGCGCGGTCTGTGGGCTTGACGTCATACAGCCTGGCATAGAAGGATTTGCTGATCCTCTGCATGTCAGGCTGCGAAAACGTCACAGAACCGTCTTCTTCCTTTCGGCTGGTGATCACAGAGCTCCCCCTGTGTACCTTTTGGAAGAAGAAACGCGAACACGTCTCATCCTGCTCGACGGAGCGGACTCTGGAGCGGAAAATAATTTTGGTGGACTCTGAGGCAAAGAGCGAGGCTTGCTGGCCCTTCACCTCTTCGAGTTCCTCCGCGACATCGACCCCCATCGACTGCAGCAGGAGCAGGTTTTGCATATTCGTCTGGAGTTGGGACAATTCCCTCTGTCTCCCTCTCGCCTCCTGAACACCTTTGAGGATGAAGAACCTCTTGATGTTTGTCTTGATTGTTTCCCACAAGTGCATCGGGGAATCACAGAGGGGTTTTACGGTTCTCCAACCTTTGTAATCCCTCTTGAGTTCCTCAACGTTTTCCGGAGTCAACAGTTTCACGTTCAGCTTCCATATCCCTCTGCCAACTTTCTGGTTTTCCTGTGGGCGACAGTCGGCCAGTAGGAGGCAGTGGTCAGAGAAGAACAGCGGTGTGACATCGGTGGATCTGACCTTGAGCGTGTGGGACACAAACAGGAAGTCTATTCTGGAACGGACGGACCCGTCTGGTCCCGATCAGGTGTATCTGCGCGGTGCTCCGTCTGCAGGGTTGCTGAAGACGTCGCACAGCTTGGCATCTTTTACCGCATCCATCAGGAGTTTGGACGTGGCGTCCAGTTTGCTGTCGGCTCTGCTGGATCGTCCAGCCGCATCGATGATGCAGTTGAAGTCACCGCCCAGAATGGCCGGTCTGGACGTTGCCAGTTGCAGTGGGAGCTGCTGGAAGAGGGCCAGCCTCTCGTTCATCACAGCTGGGGCGTAAACATTAATTAACCTGAGAGGGGAATTTTTGTACATTACGTCTGCTACGAGGAGGCGGCCGCCCACCACCTCCTTAACTTCGGTGATGGTGAAGTGGCCTCCCCGCAGCAGAATGCCCAGGCCGGAAGACCGGCAATCGTTGCCCCCTGACCATATGTATGGTCCATGGGTCCACCATCGTGACCACTGCCGGTAACTGCTGAAGTGCGGCAGACCGCACTCCTACAAGAACAGCAGGTCCGCTTTGACCTTGGCGAGGTACCCCAAGGTGGAAACACATCGCGTAGTGGATTTTACGCTACGCACATTAATAGTAGCAATTTTTAAATCCATTTTAACGTTACTGTTTACAGTTACAATCATTAGACTTCAAATAAATCGTCCTTTAAGTCCGAGGTCTGCCCACTGGCCGGTTCCGGAATACATAGGATATTACAATAAAAGTCTACTGCACCTGGGCTGGCGTGCTCTGCCGTGGGAGTGTTTCGACCAGGGGACTGCTGCAGTGCTGCGATAAAGTTGAGGGTTGGCGTGTTGCCTCTTGTTTTGGTGTCGGTGGTGAGAGGCTTTTTCTCGCCTTTCCTCATCAGACGAGCTGCCGCCGCTGCTGTCTGTCGAGGTTGCTAGCCGCCTCTTCCCTGTCGTTTCCGCAGGGGCCCTTGCTCGCCTGTTCTCCTTACGCTTGCGGCCTTTTTCTTGACGGTCTCCCATCCCGCTTCATCGTCTGCTGTCTCCTCGTTGCTGGACTCGGTGCGCTGGGGGAGAGCTTCGCTGCTGGCTGCTGGTGTCTCGCAGCTCGCCGTGGCAGGCTTCTCTTCCTCGCCGACTTGTTCCGAGTCCACGAGGGTGTTGGTCGGGGGGAGGGTGTGGCTCCCCTCTGGAACGTTGTGTTCCTCAGCTTTCTCCTCCTCTGGTGCAATGTTCCTCCACTGTCCAGAGATTTGTGCATTGTGTCTCTGCGGATACGTTCCATTCTGTTCCCAGCAGGATTTTCTTCACGAACAGGTCCCGGTTGATCATTGTCTGTCCTTCCATTTTCTTCACCGTCACTCGGATGGTGTTTCGGACTCCCTGGTTCGCCGCTCGGTTGGCCACCATCCGGGTGGCAGATTCCTCCTTTCGATGTGTATTTTGGCCGAAGCCTTCAATCTGTTGTGGTGCCAGTCCGGTGCCTTGGACGGACCTCCGGGCCCGCCCCCTGGTCGGTCGACATGCAGATTTCCCTCTTCTCTCAAATTGCCGCCTGGCCCAAGCCAAAGGTCAGAGCCAGCAAAACTGGAACAACGAGTTTCTGCAATCAGTCAATTTGCATATGAATGCACAATCAACAGATTTTTTTAAATTTCAAAATATACTTTATTCATAAAATAAATCTGTACAGTACATTCAATGACATTTCAGCACATTTCGCTGCGGTCAGCAATCCCATACAATACATCTGGGTGCTGACGGCAGTTCCGTTTGTTACATTTCTTGTTTTTCAGTTCAAGTGTGATTCGGTACAATAAACGGGATACATTGTGGTACATTCACAAAAATGATGTTTCATGTGTTACAATACAGTGCCCGGAATGGGTGACGGTACATTTACATTTTTCTTTTCAAACATGCATTTCGTAACACACCTTGCATTGTACATGGCACGACATTGGTGTTTACAGATTTGGTGCTCTATGTACACAAAAGGTAATTACAAATACAGCCCGAGGGGAGTTTTGTACTGATTCCTGCCTCCGGGTTTTCCGTGGCAGAAGGGCTTTAAACTGTGGCCCTTCCCCACCGTGCCTTTGCGGCGACTGCACCAATTTTCAGTGCGTCCCTCAGCACGTAATCCTGGATCTTGGATTGCGCCAGTCTGGAACACGCAGACGTGGACATCTCCTTGTTCTGGAAGACCAGCAAGTTTCGGCAAGACCAAAGAGCGTCTTTGACCGAGTTGATGGCCCTCCAGCAGCAGGTGATGTCTGTCTCGGTGTGTGTCCCTGGGAATAGCCAGTAGAGCACAGAGTCCTGTGTTACGGAGCTGCTCGGGATGAACCTCGACAGCAACCACTGCATTTCTTTCCAGACCTGCGTTGCAAAGGCGCAATCCTGAAGGAGATGGGTGACAGTCTCGTCCGCCCCGCAGCCGACTCGGGGGCACCGTGCCGTGTTGCTGAGGCGTCGGCTGTGCATGAACACTCTGACGGGTAAGGCCCTCCTCACCGCCAACCAAGCTATGTCTTGGTGCTTGTGCGAAAGCTCTGGCGATGAGACGTTCTGCCAAACAAGTTCGACAGTCCGCTCAGGGAACCACCCGACAGGGTCCACCATCTCCTTCTTTCGTAGGGCGTCCAGGACCTTACGTGCTGACCACTGTTTGATGGCCTTGTGGTCGAAGGGGTTTCTTTTGAAAAACTTTTCCACGAAGGACAGGTGGACAGACATGGTCCAACTGGTGGGGGCGTTTCACGGCAGCGTGGCCAGGCCCATCCTTCGCAACACCGGGGACAGGTAGAACCTCAGCACGTAGTGACACTTGGTGTTTGCGTACTGGGGGTCTGTGCACAGCTTGATGCAGCCGCACACAAAGGTGGCCATCAGGATGAGGGCCACATTCGGAACGTCCTTTCCTCCACTGTCCAGAGATTTGTACATCGTGTCTCTGCGGACACGGTCCATTTTGGACCTCTAAACAAAGTGGAAGACGGCTCGGGTGACTGCCACGGCGCAGGAGCGTGAGATGGGCCAGACCTGTGCCACGTGCAGCAACCCCGAGAGCACCTCACTCCTGATGACTAGGTTCTTGCCTGTGATGGAAATGGCGCGCTGCTCCCAAAATGCCAGTTTCTGTTTGACCTTGGCAATACGCTCGTTCCAGTTTTTGCCGCACGCCCCGTCCGCTCCGAACCATATTCCCAGCACCTTCAGGAAATCTGGCTTGACGGTGAAGGGAATGGAGGCTCGGTCGGTCCAGTGGCCAAAGAGCATGGCCTCGCTCTTGCTGCGATTGACCTTTGCTCCTGAGGCCAGTTCAAACTGGTCGCAGATTGCGAGCAATCTGCGGACCGACTGCAGATCCGAGCAAAAGACGGCGACATCGTCCATGAACAGGGACGTCTTGACCTGAGCACCTCCGCTGCCTGGGATCGTCACCCCTCTAATGCCCGCATCCTTCCTGATGGACTCGGCAAAGGGCTCGATACAACACACAAACAAGACAGACGACAGAGGACAGCCTTGCCTGACTCCAGATCTGATTGGAAAGCTTTGAGTTTCCCACCCGTTGATTAGAACTGCACTACTGATGTCTGTGTAGAGCAGTTTGACCCAATTGCGGATACCCTCCCCAAACCCCATTTTGGAGAGCACGTCCATCAGGTATGTGTGCGATATCCTGTCAAAGGCTTTCTCCTGGTCTAAGCTGATTAAGCAGGTGTCCACCCCCCTGTCCTGCACGTAGGCGATCGTATCCCTGAGTAGCGCGAGGCTATCAGAGATCTTCCTGCCGGGGACAGCGCAGGTCTGGTCCAGGTGGATCACCAGCTCCAGAGCAGACTTGACCCTGTTGGCGATGACCTTTGACAGGATCTTGTAGTCCACATTGAGCAGCGAAATGGGCCACCAGTTTTTGATTTCCTCCCTCTCCCCCTTCTGCTTGTCGATGAAGGTGATGATGCCTTTCCTCATCGATTCTGACATGCTGCCGGCCAGAAGCATACCCTCGTACACTTCCAGCAGGTCTGGGCCTATCCAGTCGCACAGAGCTGAGTACAACTCAACTGGTAAGCCGTCGTTTCCGGGAGTTTTATTCGTCTCGAAGGACCGGACGGCCTTTGTCAGCTTGCCCAGAGTTAACGGGTGGTCCAGACTCTCCCGCTTGCTGTCGTCTAAGACCTCCGAAATAGACGACAGGAAGGACTGGGAGCCGCGCGGTCTGTGGGCTTGACGTCGTACAGCCTGGCATAGAAGGATTTGCTGATCCTCTGCATGTCAGGCTGCGAAGACGTCACAGAACCGTCTTCTTCGTTTAGGCTGGTGATCACAGAGCTCCCCCTGTGTACCTTTTGGAAGAAGAAACGCGAACACGTCTCATCCTGCTCGACGGAGCGGACTCTGGAGCGGAAGATGGAGCGGAGGACTCTGAGGCAAAGAGCGAGGCTTGCTGGCCCTTCACCTCTTCGAGTTCCTCCGTGACATCGACCCCCATCGACTGCAGCAGGAGCAGGTTTTGCATATTCGTCTGGAGTTGGGACAATTCCCTCTGTCTCCCTCTCGCCTCCTGAACACCTTTGAGGATGAAAAACCTCTTGATGTTCGTCTTGATTGTTTCCCACCAGTGCATGGGGGAATCGCAGAGGGGTTTTACGGTTCTCCAACCTTTGTAATCCCTCTTGAGTTCCTCAACGTTTTCCGGAGTCAACAGTTTCACGTTGAGCTTCCATATCCCTCTGTCAACTTTCTGGTTTTCCTGTGGGCGACAGTCGGCCAGTAGGAGGCAGTGGTCAGAGAAGAACACCGGCGTGACGTCGGTGGATCTGACCTTGAGCGTGTGGGACACAAACAGGAAGTCTATTCTGGAACGGACGGACCCGTCTGGTCTCGACCAGGTGTATCTGCGCGGTGCTCCGTCTGCAGGGTTGCTGAAGACGTCGCACAGCTTGGCGTCTTTTACCGCATCCATCAGGAGTTTGGACGTGGCGTCCAGTTTGCTGTCGGCTCTGCTGGATCGTCCAGCCGCATCGATGATGCAGTTGAAGTCACCGCCCAGAATGACCGGCCTGGACGTTGCCAGTAGCAGTGGGAGCTGCTGGAAGAGGGCCAGCCTCTCGTTCTTCACAGCTGCGGCGTAAACATTAATTAACCTGAGAGGGGAGTTTTTGTACATTACGTCTGCTACGAGGAGGCGGCCGCCCACCACCTCCTTAACTTCGGTGATGGTGAAGTGGCCTCCCCGCAGCAGAATGCCCAGGCCGGAAGCCTGGCTGTCGTTGCCTCCTGACCATATGGATGGTCCATGGGCCCACCATCGTGACCACTGCCGGTAACTGCTGAAGTGCGGCAGACCGCACTCCTGCAAGAACAGCAGGTCCGCTTTGACCTTGGCGAGGTACCCCAAGGTGGAAACACATCGTGTAATCGATTTTACGCTACGCACGTTAATACTAGCAATTTTTAAATCCATTTTAAAGCTATTTTTTACATTGACAAACATTACACTTCAGATGCATCGTTTTCAATTTTAGGTAAATCAGACAACTTCTCAATGGCCATTTCCAGCATGCGTAAGTTATTACTATCAACATCAACATTTACTACACCTGGGGTGGCGTGGTCATCGTCCTCTGCTGTGGGGGTGTTTTGACCAGGGGACTGCTGCAGTTTTGTGATTACGTCCGCAATGTTCTCTGCACAGTCCTCGCCTGGTGTTGGTGGTTCCCTCTTTTCCTCAGTCACGGCGGTGTCGAGCTGGTGTGCTTCGATCGTTGCGTCGCTCCCGGTATTCCGGAGGTGGGGTGTGCTGGGCACTTCGCTGCTCCCGTTATCCCGGGGCTGGTCTGTGTTGGTTACTCCTTCGCTCTCGGTGTCCCGGAGCTCGTGTGCGCTGGGCCCTTCGTTGCTCGCAGGTTCCTGGGGCAGGACTGTGTTGGTCGCTTCCCTGCTCCCGGTTGCCTGTGGCCGTGGGGTGACGTATTGCCTCTTCTTTTGGCGGTGGCGATTTTCCTCATCAGACAAGCTGCCGTCGCTGGTTTCTGCCGGGCTTGGTAGCTGCCTCTTCCCCTTGCCCCTGCGGGCCTTTTTCTTCACTGTCTGCCATTCCGCTTCATCGGCTGCTGTCTCCTCGCTTCTGGACTCGGTGCGCTGGGGGAGAGGTTCGCTGCTGGCTGCTGGTGTCTCGCAGCTCGCGGTAGTAGGGTTCTCTTCCTCGTCGACTTGTCCCGAGTCCATGGTCGGGGGGAGGGTGTGGCTCCCCTCTGGAACGTTGTGTTCCTCAGCTTCCTCCTCCTCTAGTGCAATGTTCTTTGCTGCCTGCCCATAGCTGAAATTGTGTTTGGGGCAGTTTTTGTAAAGGTGCCCAGCCAGACCACAGAGGTTGCAGCACTTGGTCTCCTTACAGTCCTTTGTCTGGTGGCCCTCGTTCTTGCAGTTTCGGCAGATGACAGTCTTGCAGCTTGCCGCCACATGGCCTGCCTTCCCGCAGGTGCGGCACACGTTGGGTTGGCCAGCGTACACCATGTAGCCCCGACTTCCTCCGATGGTGAAGCTGGAGGGGGGGGTGCAGGATGGTTCCGCTGGTGTCCACCTTCATGGTGACCTGGATCTGGCGCTTGCTGGTCCATATCCCGTGCACGTCTTTCAAGTCACTGCTGTTTCCTGCCCCATCGACGTACCTGTTGAGGAAAGTCAGCACATCAATGATGGGGATGTGGGGGTTGTACATTTGCACTGTGATAGTGCGTCTTCTCTGCGACGGGAGGGTGAACAGTGGCTCCCAAGTTAGCACTGAGCGCAGCGGTTCACTCGCCTCCTTCAAACCCTTCAGGAACTTCAGGCAGAGGGCGATGTTTCTGAAGGTCATGTCGAAGTAACCTCTCTTCGGGAGGTCCTGCAAGGCGAAGATGTCGGTGACTTTCATGCCACATGTTCCCAGCAGGATTTTCTTCACGAAAAGGTCCCAGTTGATCGTTGTCTGTCCTTCCACTTTCTTTACCGTCACTCGGATGGTGTTTCGGACTCCCTGGTTCTCCACTCGGTTGGCCGCCATCCAGGTTGCAGATTCCTCCTTTTGCTGTGAGTTTTGGCCGAAACCCTCAATCTCTTGTTGCCCAGGCCCGCCCCTTGACGGGCCCAAAGGCCCGCCGAATCATTTGTCTCTTCTCTCCAATTGGCGCCTGGCTCAAGCCAAAGGCCAGAGCCAGCAAAACTGGAAAAACGAGTTTCTGCAGTCAGGCAATTTGCATATGAATGCCCAATCAACAGGTTTTTTTTTTTTTTTTATTTCAAAATATACTTTATTCATAAAAAGAATCTGTACAGTACATTCAATGGCATTTCATTACATTTCTCTGCGGTCAGCAATCCCATACAATACATCTGGGTGCTGACGGCAGTTCCGTTCGTTACATTTCTCGTTTTTCTGTTCAACTGCGATTCAGTACAATAAACAGGGTACATTGTGGTACATTTACACAAATTACATTTCATGTGTTACAATACAGAGCCCGGAATGGGTGACGGTACATTTACATTTTTTTCTTTTCAAACTTGCATTTCGTAACACACCTTGCATTGTACATGGCACTACATTGATGTTTACAGGTTTGGTGCTCTATGTACACAAAGTGTAAATTACAAATACAGCCCGAGGGAGTTTGGTGCTGATTTCTGCCCCCGGGTTTTCCGTGGCGGAAGGGTTTTAGACTGTGGCCCTTCCCCACCGTGCCTTTGCGGCGACTGCACCAATTTTCAGTGCGTCCCTCAGCACGTATTCCTGGATCTTGGATTGCGCCAGTCTGCAACACGCAGACGTGGACATCTCCTTGCTCTGGAAGACCAGCAAGTTTCGGCAAGACCAAAGAGCGTCTTTGACCGAGTTGATGACCCTCCAGCAGCAGGTGATGTCTGTCTCGGTGTGTGTCCCTGGGAACAGCCCGTAGAGCACAGAGTCCTGTGTTACGGAGCTGCTTGGGATGAACCTCGACAGCAACCACTGCATCTCTTTCCAGACCTGCCTTGCGAAGGGGCAATCCTGAAGGAGATGGGTGACAGTCTCGTCCGCCCCGCAGCCGGCCCGGGGGCACCGGGCCGTGCTGCTGAGACGTCGGCTGTGCATGAACACTCTGACGGGTAGGGCCCTCCTCACCGCCAACCAAGCTACGTCTTGGTGCTTGTGTGAAAGCTCTGGCGATGAGACGTTCTGCCAAACAAGTTTGACAGTCTGCTCAGGGAACCACCCGACAGGGTCCACCGTCTCCTTCTTTCGTAGGGCGTCCAGGACCTTACGTGCTGACCACTGTTTTATGGCCTTGTGGTCAAAGGGGTTTCTTTTGAAGAACTTTTCCACGAAGGACAGGTGGACAGGCATGGTCCAGCTGGTGGGGGCGTTTCGCGGCAGCGTGGCCAGACCCATCCTTCTCAACAATGGGGACAGGTAGAACCTCAGCACGTAGTGACACTTGGTGTTTGCGTACTGGGGGGCTGTGCATAGCTTGATGCAGCCGCACACAAAGGTGGCCATCAGGATGAGGGCCACGTTCGGAACGTCCTTTCCTCCACTGTCCAGAGATTTGTACATCGTGTCTCTGCGGACACGGTCCATTTTGGATCTCCAGACAAAGTGGAAGACGGCCCGGGTGACTGCCGCGGCACAGGAGCGTGAGATGGGCCAGACCTGTGCCACGTGCAGCAACCCCGAGAGCACCTCGCTCCTGATGACCAGGTTCTTGCCTGTGATGGAAAGGGAGCGCTGCTCCCAAAATGACAGTTTCTGTCTGACCTTGGCAATGCGCTCGTCCCAGTTTTTGGCGCACGCCCCGTCCGCTCCGAACCATATTCCCGGCACCTTCAGGAAATCTGGCTTGACGGTGAAGGGAATGGAGGCTCGGTCGGTCCAGTGACCAAAGAGCATGGCCTCGCTTTTGGTGCGGTTGACCTTTGCTCCCGAGGCCAGTTCAAACTGGTCGCAGATTGCGAGCAATCTGCGGACCGACTGCGGGTCCGAGCAAAAGACGGCGACGTCGTCCATGTACAGCGAGGTTTTGACCTGGGCGCCTCCGCTGCCTGGGATCGTCACCCCTCTAATGCCCGCATCCTTCCTGATGGACTCGGCAAAGGGCTCGATACAACACACAAACAAGACAGACGACAGAGGACAGCCTTGCCTGACTCCAGATCTGATTGGAAAGCTTTGAGTTTCCCACCCGTTGATTAGAACTGCACTACTGATGTCTGTGTAGAGCAGTTTGACCCAATTTCGGATGCCCTCCCCGAACCCCATTTTGGAGAGCACGTCCATCAGGTACGTGTGCGATATCCTGTCAAAGGCTTTCTCCTGGTCTAAGCTGATTAAGCAGGTGTTCACCCTCCTGTCCCGCACGTAGGCGATCGTATCTCTGAGTAGCGCCAGGCTATCAGAGATCTTCCTGCCGGGGACAGCGCAGGTCTGGTCCGGGTGAATCACCAGCTCACGAGCAGACTTGACCCTGTTGGCGATGACCTTTGACAGGATCTTGTAGTCCACATTGAGCAGCGAAATGGGCCGCCAGTTTTTGATTTCCTCCCTCTCCCCCTTCTGCTTGTAGATGAGGGTGATGATGCCTTTCCTCATCGATTCTGACATACTGCCAGCCAGAAGCATACCTCCGTACACTTCCAGCAGGTCTGGGCCCATCCAGTCCCACAGAGCCGAGTACAACTCGACCGGTAAGCCGTCGCTTCCGGGAGTTTTATTCGTTTCGAAGGACCGGACGGCCTTTGTCATCTCGTCCAGAGTTAGCGGGTGGTCCAGACTCTCTCGCTTGCCGTCGTCTAAGACATCCGAAATAGACGACAGGAAAGACTGGGAGGCCGCGCGGTCTGTGGGCTTGATGTCGTACAGCCTGGCATAGAAGGATTCGCTGATCCTCTGCATGTCAGGCTGCGAAGACGTCACAGAACCGTCTTCTTCCTTTAGGCTGGTGATCACAGAGCTCCCCCTGTGTACTGTGGAAATGTATTTTTATCTAAGCTGATACCATACGGTATTTGTGTGCCTTTTGATTAAAATGGAGTCCTGGCCCTTCCAGAACTTTCTGCATTTTAGCAGCCAGCTTGCATAAACAGCTAAACCTGCTGTTAGATGGCTGATGGCCATCAGACAGCTAGGAGACAAGTCATGCTGAGACAAGTAACCCCCCCATGGTGCTCTCCTATTGTCTACACTACAGGAGTTCCATGTCACCCCACCCTTATCTTCTAGCCATTATCTCTTTCCTTTACCTCATCCATTTGAAGCAAACAGGTAAACTGACCAGGAAATTGAATAATCCTGACACAATACAAGACAGGTGATAGCCCATTACCTATGACTCATGGAGTAATGGCCGTTTGGCTTTCTGATAACCCTGACAAAAGGAAATATCTGGACACCATGTCAGGACCAGGATATAGTAATTAACTCTTTATCTGTATTCACTGACTGTGAGACAGAGCAATACACAGGGAGAGGCCAGAACTTGGGTTTTAATGTATAAATATCTTGTTAAACTGAACCATTGCGGAGGTGTTCATTTAGCCCTTGACTGAGTGAAACCTACCCCTTGCGAGCAAGTAAATTAAAAAGGAAACTTCTATCGGAGCTGTAAGTGTCGGAGTCATTCTTTTCGGAGGTCGAGATTTCGACAGTTATTGGAGGTTCCACCGAGATGCATACTCTCTGTTCTGTGAGTAAAACGGATACAGGCATAGTGCCTCTCCAGTGAAAGGCTTCGGTGGCCAAACAAGGTGAGCCTTTGCTCACAAGAGGTTTCTTCACTGTTGAATCGCAGATGTAATCTGTTGTCCACAGCGGAGGTACTGCATCTACAAGACTCGGCATTTAAAAGTTAAAGGTATTTTTTTTATAACCATTTCTTTCTCAGCTTGCCAGCAGAAGAGAACAGGTTCTGGAAAAAAACCTCGAGACAGCCCGGGGAAGGTTTCAGTAGGTAAGGGAGCGCTAGTCGATCGAAAAGGGTTCCAGGTTCTTATGTGATAAGATTTTTATTGTTTTTAATTCGGAAGGGGTTCTTATGTGATAAGACTATTAAAAAAAAAAGAAAAAAGAAAGCGCTAATCGATCGAAGGTTCTTATGTGATAAGATTTTTATTGTTTTTAATTCGGAAGGGGTTCTTATGTGATAAGACTATAAAAAAAAAGAGCGCAATCGATCAAAAAGTTTGGGTACGGAACCTTAAGTTTTATCAGCTGTTATTAGGATAAGTTAAGGACTCGGTCTGTAGTGGCGTACAACGCAGACTGAGAATTTGTTTAGAGGTTATGATTTGTGTACTCACGGGAATATTGTTTGTTGTCCTTGTATTACTGTTGGGTGCAATACCTTTGTGAGTCATTGCCATTAGAGAAACGGGAAGAGTCACTAGGGAAAATTGTGATTCGGGAAAAAAAAACACAAGGATTGATTAAGAAAAGAAACAGTAACTGATTGATCAACTACGGTTGGTTCGTGCCAACATATCTCACACACCCAGACTGAGCCCGAATTAAGAGCCTTTTCAGGCCACGTAACGGCCAGGAGAAGTGGGCGTAGAGAACTCGGTTGGCCGAAAGGATTGTGAGATCAGAAACTGTGGAAAATCTTAAATCATCCAGAATAGGTGCCGGAGCAAGTTAAAACACCACAAAAGGCACACCAGCCTATGTCATGCTCCAGAATTGTGGTCAGTCTTCAATTGACCAAAGAAACAAAAACCAGTAAAGTGGACTAAGGGTGAAAACAGGCCATTTCCACCCGATGGTTCATTTAATTTAGAGAGAACAACGTGTCTAGAGGAATGTCTTATAAACAGAGATCCAGGTAAAAAAAAAGGAAAGTAATAGAAAAGGCCTGGGTTCCGATTCTTCAAGCCCATGTAAAATTAACAGAGGAAGTAAATCAAATGAAAAAAAAAGAGAACCTGATAGTGACTTATGAAAAAAAAAATGAAGCTAGCAAAAGAAAAAGCTTTATTGAATGGAGAGAGACTTGTGAATGTCTTGTCTTTGAATGAGAGTGCGTGAATGTCTTGTCTTTGAATGAGAGTGCTTCTGTCTTTTTTCCTTGTGTCTGGAAACCTGTTTGGAAAAGTTGTGGAGCTGCCTGTTTGTTTTAGCTCCACCCACTTTTTCAAACAAAGTGAAGTTTTTTAACCCTTCATAGTGTTGTCCTGTATGTGGGAAGTTTAAGACATTTTAAGTTAGAAGCGCAGGTGTGGATTTATTCGGATGAGAGGTTACGGAGCTAGGAAATGCACAAAGGATAGGTTTGTTGAGACATGGTCCCGGTGGTTAAAAGTTGTAATGCCTTTTTTTTTAAAAAGCCTTTGTGGGTCTCTCGAGGTGCAGGCTGGGGGAGTACACTCTCATTGTCCTTGGTGTAAAATCTTGGTACAAAAACTTCTAACTCAGTAGGAGGATTTTTTTGGATAAAGAGTGGCAGTACAATAATTGAATTGGGATTTTGAGATATTTCAGGTGATCTCCTTGATCAACATTTTGAGTGTATTGGAAAAATCTTGGGTTTGGAAGCCTTTTAATGAGATTAGAAAACAAGTACTTTACATTCTGTGATCTGTGAATCACTATAAGCATAAATGAGAAGTCCGTGTAACACACAGATTTGTCCAGTTCAGAAGCCCACACAAATGGAGGTTTGTCCATGACCTACGAGCTGTGAATGAATCTACTATATTCTCACAATGCTTAAAGGATGTGGAATGAAGTATCCCAGAATGCTTTCCAGAACCTTAAGCAGTCCCTCACTTCAGCACCAGTCTTGGGATTACCAGATTACACTAAGCTATTCAACTTATTTGTGCATCACAAGTCGGGTTTTGCACAATCTGTTTTGACTCAGTTACATGGGGACAGGCAGCGACCGGTAGCATATTTCAGAACCCAACTAGACCCAGTGGCACCGGACTACCAGGATGTCTTCCTTCGTTGGCAGCAGCTTATTATGCTATGCAACAGGCTCAGCCAATAACTCTAAATCATCAGACCATTTTATATATCCCACACTCTGTTGAGATTTTACTTACGAAGTGTGCCACCTAACCTCCGCAAGAACCACTAAATATGAGGTCGAACTGTTATCAAATCCGAACCTTATCATCAAAAGATGTACTACCTTAAATCCAGCCATTCTACTCCCCACGGAAGACGACGGCGAACCCCATTCATGTGAAATGGTAACCGAATTAGTGACTAAACCACGTATCAATCTAACAGATGTACCAATGTGTAACCCTGATCTAGTGTACTATGTTGACGGATCAGACTTACGAAATGATAAGGGCCAACCTAGAGCAGCTTATGCAATTGTAACTCAGTTTAATATTGTCGAAACAGCCTCTCTTCCAGACTCCGTTTCAGCCCAACAAGCCGAATTGTTTGCGTTAACTCGAGCCTGTATTCTGGCTGAAGGACACACAGTTAATATCTACACTGACTCCAGGTATGCTTTTGGGGTATCACATGACTATGGACAAATTTGGAAGATTCGCGGGTACCTGACTTCTTCAGGAACCCCTATCAAAAATGCAGAACAAGTGGAAAATCTCCTGCGAGCCATTCAATGCCCCTTAAAACTTGCCATTATCAAATGCCAGGCACATACAGGCCAGTCGAATGAGGTGGCACTTGGGAATGCCAGAGCTGATAATGCAGCTAAGTCAGCAGCTCTGTCAAAAGGGGGGATGCAGGTGTCATTGTTCCCACTAAGGAACAGTAATTGCTCAGACCCGCCACCCACTATTAATGACGTGCTGGCCTTTCAGACACAGGCCAGTACGGAGGAGGTGGTGACCTGGACGAAGGATCAATGTTATAAAAATCCAGAAGGAATATGGGTTCACCATGACGGCCGCGTGGTGGCCCCTAGATCCTTACTTCCATGGATTGCCCGATGTGTTCATACATTCACACATGCAGGCAAAGGGGGATTGGCAGATTATATTTTGGCAACTTGGTATGCACCAGGTATTTCGGCAATTGCAAAACAAATCTGTGAAAATGGTGTTACCTGTCAGACAATGAATCCGGGTAAGACGGAAAAAGTAGAATCTGCCTCCCACCCAAATCCAGTCGGGCCTTTTGTACATTTACAAATGGATTTTATTGAATTACCTATGTGTATGGGATTCAAGTATGTATTAGTTATTGTAGATGTGTTCTCTAGATGGATTGAAGCCTTTCCATGTAAAAAGGCCGATGCCACTACTGTTGCTAAATGTTTGTTAAAAGAAATTGTACCGCGCTTCGGAATTCCTGCTAAGCTTTCTAGTGATAACGGGTCACATTTCACGGGAACTGTTATAAGAGAAATGTGTAAAGCTTTACAGATTAATCAACGTTTTCATTGCAGTTATCATCCACAATCAGCTGGACTTGTTGAAAGATATAATGGAATGCTTAAAAATAAGCTGGCAAAACTATGCAATGACACTGGACTGAAATGGACAGAACTGCTGCCCTTAGCTTTGATGGTAATGCGATCTTCAACCAACAGAACAACAGGCCTGTCACCGCATGTGATAGTTATGGGACGTCCCCAACGACTACCTTTTACAGCACCATTTACTGCAAAACAGATGGACATCCACAAAATGGAGGAAAATATGTTGAATTATTGTATTGCACTAACCAAATGTATTTCCAGCTTTCATTCACAGGTAAAGGAAGCCCAAGTCAAGCCAGCGGAAGGGAAGTGTCATAACCTGGAGCCAGGGGAATTCGTTTACATCAAGATTTTTAAAAGGAAAAGCAGTCTACAGCCAAGATTCGAAGGACCATACCAGGTCTTGCTGGCGACCAATACTGCAATCAAGGTAAAGGAAAGACCAACATGGATCCACGCATCCCATTGCAAACGGGCACCCGACCAGGAGGAAGGGACGAAGGAATCAGAGGAACAGAAAAAGGAAGACTGAATAAGGAACTGTATGGACTATGGGGACTGATGGTGCTGGGCTTGACAGGGTTTTACTTCACATTATTGATTACACCAGGGGTACAGACCCACCACCGAAGGGAATTGCACGTAAACGTATTTATGGCACTGAGTCATAGGTATGCTCAAGAAAGAAACTTGTCGAGTTGTTGGATATGTTCCCATGTACCTGTCCACTCCAGGGGGGGGTATTCCCCTGAGATCTGTCCCCTTTAACGAATCAGAAATGGTAGAATGGTTGACAGTGCAAAACAGGACAAAACTAACTAAGGGGCCAGAAACGAAGGAGCAAACAGAATGGAGGTCGGCAGGGTATAAACTTACAGCCTTCCAGGGATGGTACCAGCCCAATTATGATAATAACCATCAGCCTCCCTTCCTAAGCATTACTCCCAGAATAAGAAATCCTGAAGGTATAATATGCCTAGTGAGTAATGAGACAAAAGGACCAGAAATGGGACGCAGCAAGTGTTCCCAAATGATTCAATGGCAAGCCACAACTAATCCCACTGAGAGAAAGATAGCAACCGTTGGCTGGACAACGGTCCATAACAAAGCCCCAGGTGAAGGGTGGGAAGGTGAGGCCACTCGAGTAGGGACAGTGCGAAAGGACCAGGAGCTGATGTCCTATAATTGCACCTACTTTATTTGTGGCCATAAAGCCTACCCATGGTTACCAGCCAACTGGACAGGGTCCTGTTACTTAGGATATGTGGTACCCCTTATCAGATCAGTAAGGACTCTAAGGGAGGCCTATGGAAGCCACAGATTTAAACGGGATTTGACGTGGCTAAACGGAATATTCAAGGTAATAGTGCCACCCGATGGAATAGCATCGACCGAATGGCAGTTACGGGAACTGGCTAACTTAGTAGAATCAGTAGCCAACGCAACTTCCCAAGCCTTTGAAGGGATAAATGACGAAATGGTAGCTATTCGAACAGTGGCTCTCCAAAATCGTATGGCCTTAGATTATCTCCTAGCCAAGGAGGGAGGGACATAGGTGAAGAATGCTGTACGTATATCCCAGATAAATCAGAAGATATCGGCAGTCTAGCTGAAAACATCAGGAAAAAGGTAATAGAGTATAAACAGACAGTTGGCCAGGATGGTATCACCTTGTGGGGTTGGGCATCAGGATGGTTGGGAGCCCTGGGGAAATCTGTGGTACAGGGTTTGATCATATTCCTGCTGATAGTCTTCGCCCTGTATCTATTATTTGTCGTCATTAAGTGTTGCTGTGCCAGGGTGGGAGAAACTATGTTACCTACCGAGACCACGGCTAGAGTTATGGTAGCAACAACTGCTGAAGGCTCTTGTGTAGAAATGGAAATGGAGAGACTGTACAAGATCAGAATGGATTGAGTTGTCCTTGTGAAGGACAAAATGGGGGAATTTGGAAATGTATTTTTATCTAAGCTGATACCATACGGTATTTGTGTGCCTTTTGATTAAAATGGAGTCCTGGCCCTTCCAGAACTTTCTGCATTTTAGCAGCCAGCTTGCATAAACAGCTAAACCTGCTGTTAGATGGCTGATGGCCATCAGACAGCTAGGAGACAAGTCATGCTGAGACAAGTAACCCCCCCATGGTGCTCTCCTATTGTCTACACTACAGGAGTTCCATGTCACCCCACCCTTATCTTCTAGCCATTATCTCTTTCCTTTACCTCATCCATTTGAAGCAAACAGGTAAACTGACCAGGAAATTGAATAATCCTGACACAATACAAGACAGGTGATAGCCCATTACCTATGACTCATGGAGTAATGGCCGTTTGGCTTTCTGATAACCCTGACAAAAGGAAATATCTGGACACCATGTCAGGACCAGGATATAGTAATTAACTCTTTATCTGTATTCACTGACTGTGAGACAGAGCAATACACAGGGAGAGGCCAGAACTTGGGTTTTAATGTATAAATATCTTGTTAAACTGAACCATTGCGGAGGTGTTCATTTAGCCCTTGACTGAGTGAAACCTACCCCTTGCGAGCAAGTAAATTAAAAAGGAAACTTCTATCGGAGCTGTAAGTGTCGGAGTCATTCTTTTCGGAGGTCGAGATTTCGACAGTACCTTTTGGAAGAAGAAACGCGAACACGTCTCATCCTGCTCGACGGAGCGGACTCTGGAGCGGAAGATGATCTTGGAGGACTCTGAGGCAAAGAGCGAGGCTTGCTGGCCCTTCACCTCTTCGAGTTCCTCCGCGACATCGACCCCCATCGACTGCAGCAGGAGCAGGTTTTGCAAATTTGTCTGGAGTCGGGACAATTCCCTCTGTCTCCCTCTCGCCTGCTGAACACCTTTGAGGATGAAGAACCTCTTGATGTTCGTCTTGATTGTTTCCCACCAGTGCATCGGGGAATTGCAGAGGGGTTTTACGGTTCTCCAACCGTTGCAATCCCTCCTGAGTTCCTCAATGTTTTCCGGAGTCAACAGTTTCACGTTCAGCTTCCATATCCCTCTGCCAACTTTCTGGTTTTCCTGTGGGCGACAGTCGGCCAGTAGGAGGCAGTGGTCAGAGAAGAACACCGGTGTGACGTCGGTGGATCTGACCTTGAGCGTGTGGGACACAAACAGGAAGTCTATTCTGGAACGGACGGACCCGTCTGGTGTCGACCAGGTGTATCTGCGCGGTGCTCCGTCTGCAGGGTTGCTGAAGACGTCGCACAGCTTGGCGTCTTTTACCGCATCCATCAGGAGTTTGGACGTGGCGTCCAGTTTGCTGTCGGCTCTGCTGGATCGTCCAGCCGCATCGATGATGCAGTTGAAGTCACCTCCCAGAATGACCGGTCTGGACGTTGCCAGTAGCAGTGGGAGCTGCTGGAAGAGGGCCAGCCTCTCGTTCTTCACAGCTGGGGCGTAAACATTAATTAACCTGAGAGGGGAGTTTTTGTACATTACGTCTGCTACGAGGAGGCGGCCGCCCACCACCTCCTTAACTTCGGTGATGGTGAAGTGGCCTCCCCGCAGATGAATGCCCAGGCCGGAAGCCCGGCTGTCGTTGCCTCCTGACCATATGGATGGTCCATGGGCCCACCATCGTGACCACTGCCGGTAACTGCTGAAGTGCGGCAGACCGCACTCCTGCAAGAACAGCAGGTCCGCTTTGACCTTGGCGAGGTACCCCAAGGTGGAAACACATCGCGTAGTCGATTTCACGCTACGCACGTTAATACTAGCAATTTTTAAATCCATTTTTAAGCTATGTTTTACATTTACATACATTGCAGTTCAGATACATCGTCTTCAATTTCAGGTAAACCGTTTTCAGTTCCCCCATATTCTACAATGGCGATTTCCAGCATGTGTAAGTTATTACTATTTACATCAAATTCCACATTTACTGCACCTGGGGTGGCGTGGTCATCGTCGTCCTCTGCTGTGGGGATGTTTTGACCAGGGGACTGCTGCAGTTCTGCGATTAAGTCCTCAATGTTCTCTGCAGTGTCCTCGCCTGGTGTTGGTGGTTCCCCCTTTTCGTCAGTCGCGGCGGTGTCGAGCTGGTGTGCTTCGACCGCTGCGTCGCTCCCGGTGTTCCGGAGGTGGGGTGTGCTGGGCACTTCGCTGCTCCCGTTATCCCGGGGCTGGTCTGCGTTGGTTACTCCTTCGCTCTCGGTGTCCCGGAACTCGTGTGCGCTGGGCCCTTTGTTGCTCTCAGGTTCCTGGGGCAGGGCTGTGTTGGTCGCTTCCCTGCTCCCGGTTTTCCGTGGCCGTGCGATGGCGCATTGCCTCTTCTTCAGGCGGTGGCACTTTTCCTCATCAGACAAGCTGCCGTCGCTGGTTTCTGCCGAGCTTGGTGGTCGCTTCTTGGTCTTGCGCCTTTTCCCTACTGTCTGCCATTCCGCTTCCTCGTCTGATGTCAGCTCGTCTCTGGGTTCGGTGCTCTGGGAGCGAGGTTCGCTGCTGGTTGCTGGTGGCTCGCAGCTTGCGGTAGCAGTGTTCTCTTCCTCGCCGTCTTGTCCCGAGTTCATGGTCGGGGGGAGGGTGTGGCTCTCCTCTGGAGCGTTGTGTTCGTCAGCTTCCTCCTCCTCTGGTGCAAAGTTCTTTGCTGCCTGCGCATAGCTGCGATTGCGTTTGGGGCAGTTTTTGTAAAGGTGCCCAGCCTGACCACAGAGGTTGCAGCACTTGGTCTCCTTACAGTCCTTTGTCTGGTGGCCCTCGTTCTTGCAGTTTCGGCAGATGACCGTCTTGCAGCTTGCCGCCACATGGCCTGCCTTCCCGCAGGTGCGGCAGACGTTGGGTTGGCCAGCGTACACCATGTAGCCCCGGCTTCCTCCGATGGTGAAGCTGGAGGGGGGGTGCAGGATGGTTCCGCTGGCGTCCACCTTCATGGTGACCTGGATCTGGCGCTTGCTGGTCCATATTCCGTGCCCGTCTTTCAAGTCGCTGCTGTTTCCTGCCCCATCGACGTACCTGTTGAGGCAAGTCAGCACATCAATGACGGGGATGTGGGGGTCGTACATTTGCACTGTGATAGTGCGTCTTCTCTGCGACGGGAGGGTGAACAGCGGCTCCCAAGTTAGCACTGAGCGCACCGGTTCACTCGCTCCTTCAGTCCCTTCAGGAACTTCAGGCAGAGGGCGACGGTTCTGAAGGTCACATCGAAGTAACCTCTCTTCGGGAGGTCCTGCAAGGCGAAGACGTCGGCGACTTTCATGCCACATGTTCCCAGCAGGAGTTTCTTCACGAAAAGTTCCCGGTTGATCATTGTCTGTCCTTCCACTTTCTTTACCGTCACTCGGATGGTGTTTTGGACTCCCTGGTTCGCCGCTCGGTTGGCCGCCATCCGGGTTGCAGGTTCCTCCTTTCGCTGTGAGTTTTGGCCGAAGCCTTCATTCTCTCGTCGCCCTAGTCCGGGGCACGGGCGGACCTCCTGGCCCGCCCCTTGACGGGCCCAAAGGCCCGTCGAATCGTCAGTCGACATGCAGATTTTGTCTCCTCTCTCCAATTGGCGCCTGGCTCAAGCCAAAGGCCAGAGCCAGCAAAACTGGAAAAACGAGTTTCTGCAGTCAGTCGATTTGCATATGAATGCCCAATCAACAGGTTTTTTTTTTAAATCCAATTTCTTTCCAGATCAACTCTAACACCAAAGATCACTTTGCGCCAATACATTTGATCTTAGGCCAAAAGGCCGAGAGGCGAAGTTGCACCGTTCCTGGAAATATTGCAATACCAGGTCGGTGCATGGAGTGGACGGGGCATGCCCCTGATCCAGCTCCCTGTCCAAAAATCAATTCAATATCATGTCCCCATAGGGGATATTAAACTGATAAGAACAGATTTTTTTTTTTTTAATTCGTTGCCAATCTTTCCAATTCTTTGTCAAATCACAAACGCCAGAGGTCACCTTGCACACATCAAGGATCACTCTGCGCCAATGCTCTTAGCCAAAAGGCCTAGAGCCACTGCACCGTTCCTGGAAGTACTGCAATACCAGGTTCAATGCCCAATCAACAGGTACTCCACTTGATCTTAGCTAAAAGGCTGAGAAGCGATAGCCTTTGAACAGCAATGCATGTAAAGAGCCAGCACTCTCTTTCAGGCAAAGCCTCAGGCAAAAGGTTTACCTTTTTTTTAATTTTAAAATATACTTTATTCATATAAAAATTTGCACAATACATTGGAAAGCAGTTCAGTACATTTGGATGCGGTCAGCAATTCCATACATTACATTTGGATGCTGACCACAGTTCCGTTCAATACACTTCTTTACTTTACATTTCAAGGTACGATTCATACAATCCAGGATACATTGTGGTACGTTCATCAAGTTACATTACATGTGTCACCACACGGTACACCTCCGAGCTGGACGCCCGTTCTTCACGCCTAAAAGTGCGCTAAAAAAAACCTCCGATATTCTCCGGCTCCTCGGAGCTCGATCTCAGCTTGGCGCGGCACGCTCTTCTCAGCGGGGGGTGGAGCCAAACACTCGCGCCGATTCTGTAAGTAGTGGGGGGCGGGTCCAATTTAAATGAGCCTTCGTGGTGCCGGCAACCCTGCGCGTGCGCGTTGGAGCGTGCGCGCACGCGCAGTGTCAAACAAACATTGGCACTCGGGCATTTTTAAAAGGACTCAGCTGCCGTCGAGCCACTGACGCAGTCCCTAAAGCGTGGCCGAATGGCCTCAAGCACCATAAAGAGCTGCGTGTGTCAGGTGTTGATTCTTCGGCTGCCGGCCAGCCACTGATGCCGCTGCTATCTCATGGCCGAATGGCCTCGAGTCCGTCCGGCGTTGCTTCTTCACGGCCAGCCATGAAGAGAATGAAAGCCTGCCTCAAGCACCGCAGCTCAGCTCGAAGCTTGCTGCCGCTGCCGTCGAGACACTGACGCCACACCGCTGCCTGTCTCCAACATGAAAGGCCTGCCTGAAGCACAGCAGCTCGAAGGCTGCTGCTATTTCACACAGGTAGGAACATGGTTTATTTAATCTTTTCTTTGCTTATAAATTTTTATTCAGGTTGGATTTATTTCTATAATATTTGTATAATATAACTAAGGATTGATTGTAGAATTTAATGACTTCCCTTCCCTCCCCCCCCCCCCCGCACACCTCTTTCCCTACGCCTAATTTGTAACCTATGCCTGATTTTCTAAAGTGTAGACAAGGTTTTTTCGAGCGTACAAAAATCTTCACTTACTCCATTCTAAGTTAGTTTGGAGTAAGTTTTCACTGCCGAAACTTTGAAAACAGGCGTAAGTGGCCGGACACGCCCCCTTTTGAAAAAACATTCAGTTCCAAAGTGAAACTGTTTTAACTGACTAGAACTGGAGCAAACTAAATGCCGAGAATTCCTATTTCTAAGATACTCCGTTCTACACCAGTTGCTCCTAAAAATCAGGAGCAACTGAGGCCGAAACTTGGGGCCACAGTGAGGGTACAGTTACATTTGTTTCCAACGTGCATTAAGCAACAAGACTTGCATTTTACATGGCACTACATAGGTGTTTGCAGATCATGGTGTTCTATACTGATTCCAGCCTCTGGGTTTGCCGTGGCAGAATGGCTTTAAACTGTGGCTCTTCCCCACCGTGCCTTTGCGACGGCTGCACCAATTTTTAGTGCGTCGGGATTCGGTCGGCAGCGGCGATTTTCTAGCGGAACATCGAGAGCCTGCTAAAGTCAGTTCCTTGCACAGAGGTCTTCCAGGACGACATATTGGTTACAGGTCGGGACACCATTGAGCACTTGAAGAATCTGGAGGTGGTTCTTAGTCAGTTGGATCGCGTGGGGCTCAGGTTGAAATGTTCGAAGTGTGTTTTCCTGGCACAGGACATCGAGCGAACTGCACAGCACTCACCCAGGCATTGTAATAATGAAAACCATAGCCAGATCCCATGTGTGGTGGCCCAGCATTGACTCAGATTTAGAGTCATGCGTGCGCCAGTGCAACACTTGCTCTCAGCTGTCGTGGCCCTCAAAACCGTGGTCGAGAATCCATGTAGACTATATGGGCCCATTTCTAGGCAAAATGTTTTTGGTTGTCGTGGACGCTTACTCAAAATGGATTGAATGTGCGATAATGTCTGTAAGCATGTCCACGGCCACCATTGAAAGCCTACGAGCCATGTTTGCCACGCACGGCTTGCCCGATGTCCTAGTCAGCAACAATGGGCCGTGCTTCACCAGTGCTGAATTCAAGGAATTCATGACCCGCAACGGGATCAAACACGTCACATCTGCACCGTTCAAGCCCACATCCAACGGCCAGGCAGAACGGGCAGTTCAGACCATCAAGCAAAGCTTGAAACGCGTGTCCGAAGGCTCCCTGCAGACCCGGTTGTCCCGAGTACTGCTCAGCTACCACACCAGACCCCACTCACTCACCGGGGTTCCCCCAGCCAAGCTGCTCATGAAAAGGGCGCTTAAAACAAGGCTCTCTCTGGTTCACCCTGATCTCCATGATCACGTGGAGGGCAAGCGGCATCAACAAAGTGTGTACCATGATCGCGCAAATTTGCCACGCGATATTGAGATCAATGATCCTGTGTTTGTGCTCAATTATGGACATGGTCCCAATTGGCTCGCTGGCACGGTCACAGCCAAAGAGGGGAGTAGGGTGTTTCAGGTCAAACTGACCAATGGACAAACGTACAGAAAACATTTGGACCAAAACAAATTGCGGATCACCAACAGCTACAAATAACCCGAAGAGGACCCCACCAACTTTGACCCTCCAACACACACACAAGTGACAACTGACATCATGGTTGACCACGAAACCGAACTCACCATCCCCAGCAGCCTGGCAAGGCCGTCTGCCCAACGGCCCAGTGAAGAACTGACCAACCCATCCAAATCCGCATTTATATTGAGTCGATCGACAAGGGAGCGAAAAGCCCCAGATCATCTCACCCTGTAAATAAGTGTTGACTTCACGGGGAAGTGATGTTATGTATTTAACCATTTGTAACCTGCATCACACCTGACCACCAGAGGGCCCTACCTGTGCATTTAATTTCAAAGTACAGTTTAGTACAATCCGTAAATTACGTTACATGTAGCACTGTGCAAATGAGGGTATTACATGGAGCAGATGACAACAGGTTTACATTATGTTCCAGGATACATTTCAATACCGATCACCAATCACGTTACATGTAGCACTATGCAGATGAAAGCAGTACACGGACCGGATGGGGATACATTTACATTTCTTTACAAGTTACTAAACAGTGTGGAGACTTTCATTATACATGGCACAACACGGGTGTTTTTCAGTACATGGTGCTCTATGTGTACAAGCAGATTAACAAGTACAGCCCGAGGGGGGTCTGATTCCAGCCCCTGGGTTTACCGTGGCGGAAGGGCATTAAACTGTGGCTCTTCCCCATCAAGCCTTTGCGGTGGCTGCACCAACCTTTAGTGCGTCCCTCAACACGTACTCCTGGACCTTGGATTGTGCCAGTCTGCAACAGTCGGCCGTGGACATCTCCTTGCTCTGGAAGACCAGCAAGTTTTGGCAAGACCAAAGTGTGCCTTTCACCAAGTTGATGGCCCTCCAGCAGCAGGTGATGTCTGTCTCGGTGTGTGTCCCTGGGAACAGCCCGTACAGCACAGAGTCCTGTGTTACGGAGCTGCTCGGGATGAACCGCAACAGCAACCACTGCATCTCCTTCCAGACCTGCCTTGCGAAGGCGCAATCCCAAAGGAGATGGATGACAGTCTCGTCCGCCACAGCCAACACGGGGGCAGAGTGCCATGTCTCTGAAACCCCGGCTGTGCATGAACGCTCTGACGGGTAAGGCCCTTCTCACCGCCAACCAAGCTACGTCTTGGTGCTTGTGTGAAAGTTCTGGCGATGATGTTTGTTGTGCATGGAGAAAGAGTCAGACTGAACACTGTGAGCTCAAAGTAAAGTGTGACCTTAGTCTTTTATTGCAGGTCTCCAGAGTGCCTCTCCAACCTGTGTGGAAGAAAATGATCTAAGCCCTATTTTTAAGGAAAGGGTTAAGTTCACTTCTTGCTGAGTTAATTAAATTAGTGGAGCTAGAAAAGAAAACACCCAAACCTCTCAGATCTTGGAACAAAGAATGTTGTAAATACATGACTATCTAGTGTTTACATGAGTTTCCAGATACCCTGTTTATCAGAATACGGACAGGGAGAAACTATGCAAGGACAAGATAAAAGTCTGCCTCCTGAAATGACCTTTGTATTTACAGGATGTATGATTAATGCTCATATGAGGTGTTTTAGATAAAGTTCTTGCTTTGATTGCATTTACAAGAATGTATGATTAATGTACTTGTGTGGTGTGTTTTAGATAAAATTCCTGTTTCAACTGTATAAAGATAGAGCGGGTTTTCTTGTAAAATTTAGAGTTTTTGCCTCAGTGCGGACTGAGCAAGCTCTCCGAGATATCTCGCTTGTAAATAAAATTCTCTCGAAGCACGACTCTGAAAGCCTCTGCCTGAGTTAATTTAAGCTAAAATTTCCTCGACAGATTCTGGCGTCGTCGGCAGGATCTCTATAAAAAAAAACGAGATCCAAAAGAACTAAATTTAACTTTTGAAGAGAAAAGAGGAATTTTAAGGACCTTCGTAGCTGAAAGGAGGAAGGTGCCTAGGCCGTCCTAGCTAAGAGGGGGATGAGCTACCGAGATCCCCTGGAGGGGGTGAGGCATTTAAGGTAGCTACCATAAAGAAGCTAAAGTAACAAAAAGGCAAAAGGAGACCCCGAGCTGAGCAGAAGAGAGAACACTGGTGAGCGCTTTGTAAATTACTGTATATTTTGGGGATTGTCCTAACTCTCATTTCAGAAAAGATCGCGAGACGTTGCACCTGGAAGAATGGGAAACGTCTCTAGTCGAGCAGGGCACTCGCGCCCAGCTCCTAGAAAAGGAAAGAAAGACGACCTCTCGACTGAAAGAATGAAAGTACATCCTAAGACCGAGAAAATAATCCGTAAGGTAGTAAAGCAACGAGAGAAGGTAGGAGATCCCATTGTGCCGCCCGGCTCGCCGGCGGACACTGTAATTAAGGAAACAGGAGATGACAGATATGCGGTAACGTTTAGTAGCGATTTGTACGGTTGGTCTGATGGGGATTGGCCATATGGAGGAAGTTTTAAGTTATCTTTGATTGAGGAATGGAGAAAAACAACCAAGGAAGGAGGGGGAGACCCCACTTGGAATAAGGACTATATGGGAAACTGTTTTAAAAAATGGACAGAGGTTGCTAAAAGGCATCAACCCCCTAAAAATAAATCAGAAGAAAAAGAAAGAGGGGAGAGTGAAAAACCTCCCTCTTATAGTCCTCCGGGTTTTCCTATCCCCTCAGCACCAGCAGAAGGACTCTATCCCCGTATAGAACCCCCAAAACAAGATAGCTCTCAGGAACTTATAGAAATAATCGCTGCCCATAGAAATCAAGCTCCGAGGGAACTAGCAGCCCGATCAGCCACCTAATGATGGGGCCGGTGGAGTAAACCCGGAAGCATCGGGAGCAGGGGAAGCTCGACCTATAGAGCACGGAGAAATAAGTCGGGACCAGGGAGAAAGAAATCCCTATCCAATAAGGCTGCAAACGGCCAGAGAACGAGAAGGAGAACAGGCACAGGCCGATTCTACTGTACAACTGCCTAGGGTAATGATAGGAACTACGGCAGTCTTAAAACCATGGTCCCCTGGAGAAGCCAGAGATATGATCTCGGCCGCCCCAAATCCGGTAAGGAAACCAGTAGCATTTCACAACTGGCTTGAGCAAACATGTACAATTTACAATCCACTCCCAGGAGATGTTAAATTATTGTTGCAAGCGGCCTATGGATCTTCCTGGCAGGGGGTAAAAGATATGTTCCCCATCCCAACAGGGGAAAATGGGGACTGGAGAGTTAATGATGACTTGCTGGATGCCGGCAATGAGTCATTAACCCATTGGCTGAAACACCGAGGAAAGAACGCAATTCTGCAAGGGGCTAAAAAGCATGGGGATATAGGGGAAGTCACCCGCTGCTTGCAGAAAGCAGAAGAATCAATAATAGATTTTGCAGGCAGATGGAAAAATAGTTGGGATGAACATGCAGGAATACCGAGGGAGCAAAACAAACCTTTGGCCGTACAAACCTTGTTAAATTGTATGTTGCCACAACACGCAAGAACATACAAAATAAAGGTTTTGGACTGGCAAGGAAAAAGTTGGAAAGAGACAATTACAGTACTGGCCAATATGGATAGGGAGGGACTATTCACCTATAAAGACAACAAGTTAATAATGAGACTTTGATAGTCTCTAAAACAACACCTCTCCCTTTATTGGGAAGACAGACTTTGTGCAAACTAGGAGCCACAATTTATTGCACAAAGGAAGGAATGTTCATGGAGCTCCCTCCAAATAAAATCCATCAGTTCTTTAATGGGATTGAAGAAGAGAAAAGGGAGGATAACAAAGAAAAGGCTGCCCTCTATTGTTGGCAATTGAATGGCAATTTCTACTCCCCTTTAATACGTGAAGTTATACAAAATTTAAAAGCTAAAATCGACCCTAATACTGAAGAATTGATGTATATAATTTTGACAAGCTTTGAGGCAGTTCAGCTTCACTGGACAGCCTGGTACACTCGACAAAAAGCTGAAACTTACCAGTGTTTGGTACAATCCTTTTTAAATAGAGAAGAAATAGTAGAAGCTACGCCCCGCATTTATTTTGGACCAGAAGGATTGGGGGTAGCCGTGGATTTGACACCCTTACAGCAGCAGCGGTTTAGAGAAGCGAACTCGACACCCCATCTGACATTGGCTGTAAAACCGCCAGCGAAACCTAAAGATATGGGTCCGATGATTGTAGGAATAGAAAAAGAAAAACAGCAACAAGGCTATCAACCTTGGGCAGTAATAAAATTACAAAATGTTCAGATAGACTTTGTCAACCACAACAGGGGGATTCTCCAGTGGAAAGGTAAAAATCATGCCTCCACTTTTGAAAAACAGCAACCCCCTGGACAACCAAGCCCTAAGCTGCCAATGGCATTGAATCAAGTATCTTCTGAACTTTGGGCAAAGCATAAGAATCATGTTGGGCAAGTACATTCTGCAGTACCCCATCGGGTACAATTGATAAAGAACGCCGTGTTACCAAGCATTAGGCAGTACAGACTGCCTCCAGAGGCAGAAAATGGGATAGAGCCAGTCATTTCTGCATTATTGGAACAAGGAGTTCTAGAAAAAACACTCCGATACTGCCCATACCAAAGGTTAATAGGCCGAATGAGTGGAGATTTGTGCAAGATCTGAGAGCTATTAATAAGATAGTCGTCCCTATCACCCCTGTGGTACCGGACACCAACATTATACTATCTGCTATACCACCAACAGCAACTGTCTTTACTGTGATAGATCTGTGTTCAGCCTTTTTCTCCATCCCATTAAATCAAGAGAGTCAGTATCTGTTTGCTTTCACCCACAAGAAGAAGCAGTACACATGGACCAGGTTTCCCCAAGGATACACCGAAAGCCCCGCAGTATATGCAGCAGCAGTAAAAAGAGACCTCGAAGACTGTTCATTATCAGACCAGTCTGTGCTGTTGCAGTATGCGGACGATTTGCTTGTGGCTTCCAGCCACGGATACAGGTGCATGCAAGATTCCCTGAAACTGTTACAGCACCTATGTGAAAGAGGGCACCGAGTGTCGTTACAAAAGTTACAATTTTGTCAGACTCAAGTCCAGTACCTGGGTTTTCACATATCTCAAGGGCAGAGGCAGCTAGGACCAGAAAGAATTCAGACAATTATCGAGAATGGGATGCGGTCCTAAGATCAGCTGCCCTAAATGATGCCCCACCCAAGGTGGAGTGGACCCCAGAGAGAGAGGAGGCATTTAAACAGTTAAAGAAAGCCATTACTAATGCTCCAGCGTTGGGACTTCCGAATTATGGAAAACCTTTTCAGATGTATGTGAATGAGAAAGAAGGATTTGCAACAGCAGTACTAACCCAAGAACATGGTGGGGGAAATAGACCAGTTGCTTATTATTTGGTTTTACTGCCTCCAGTAGTAAGGGGAATGCCAGCATGTCTACGTGCTGTAGCTGCTACTGCGGTCATGGTGGAGAAGTCAGTATCTATTGTTTTGGACTATCCATGTACTGTCATTACAGCCCATGCTGTGTTATTACTTTTGAATTCAGCCGCCACACAACACTTTACAGCGTCTCGAAGAACAGGTTATGAAGTATTACTGCTGTCACACCCTAACTATACCTTTCGACGTGCACCGGTAGTGAACCCAGCCACCTTTCTTCCTACTAGAGAAGTAGAGGATCCAGACCAGCATGATTGTCTTTAACAGTGGAAATAGCCACCTTACCAAGACCAGATTTGCTCACAGAGCCCATGGACAATCCTGATCTTATTCTCTATACGGATGGATCATCACATAGGCCGTCGGATGATTTGCTTTTGTCAGGCTATGCTGTTGTAAACCCCCACAAAACTGTTGAAGCATTCGCCCTGCCTCCCGGAACCTCGGCTCAGGCTGCTGAATTGTTTGTCCTCACTAGAGCTTGTATAATAGCTAAAGATCATACTGCTAATATCTATACTGATTCTAGATATGCATTCGGTGTGGTCCATGATTTTGGACAACTGTGGAAAAACAGAGGCTTTATCACCTCTGGTGGAAAGCATATTAAGCACTCTCAAATGGTGCTTAATCTATTAGACGCCATTCAGTTGCCAAGTAAGGTAGCCGTTATCAAATGTGCAGCTCACACAACCGGTGAGGATGAAGTATCAGTAGGAAATAGGAGGGCTGACAAAGCAGCCAAACAGGCCGCTTCGGCACCGGCAGACTGCCTTCAAGCAGTCTCAGTCTCCCCTCCACAGGTACTTGACATCCAACAACTTAAAACAGCCCAACAACAAGTTAATATACAAGAAAGAAGAATTTGGGAAAACCAAGGTTGTTTTCTCAAAAAACGACATTTGGTATCACCCTGATGGGCGAACTGTTTGCCCTAGGTCTCTATTTTTGCCCCTGTCTCGCCTAGCACACGGTCAGGCTCACATGGGCAAAGGAGGGATGATACATGCTATTAATGCACAGTGGTATGCACCAGGAATAACAGTAGTCATTGAAAAAGTTGCTAGAACATGCCAAATTTGTCAACAAAATAACAGAGGTAAAACACCTGCTGGATATGATCATCTTCCCCAGCCAAGTATGCCCTTTGAGAATTTGCAAATTGATTTTGTCCACATGCCTCCAGTATCAGGTCTTAAGTACCTATTAGTCATAGTAGATATGTTTACAAGGTGGGTAGAAGCATACGCCACTAGGAGAGACGATGCCCGAACTGTAGTAAAAATTCTATTTAAAGAAATAGTACCAAGATATGGGATACCTATGGGAATCAACAGTGACAGGGGAACACACTTCACAGGAAAAATAGTGCAAAACCTTGCAGAAGCATTAGGTTTCCAGTGGAAGTTACATATACCATATCAACCACAGTCCTCGGGAATGGTAGAGAGAGTAAATGGGATGATAAAATCTACCCTTACCAAGGTATGTCAGGAGACAGGACTAAAGTGGCCAGAAGCCTTACCATTGGTACTGTATACAATTAGAAAGCAAAAAAAACCAAAACACTGGTTTGACACCACATGAAGCCTTGTTGGGAAGACCAATGCCTACTGGCGTAAAACCACCACTGGTGGCTGAAAAAATAGCATTAATTTGGAATGATGAAAAATCACTAAAGTATGCTCAGGCCATGTGTGAAATAGCGAGGAGTCTGCACGAACAAATAAGGCAGACACAGGTGCCCCCGTCAGAAGGAAATATGCACCCTTTCAGGCCTGGAGATCAAGTGTTAGTAAAAACATTAAATAAAGAATCCTTTTCTCCTAGGTGGAAAGGACCGTATCAGATAATTCTCACAACACGAACCGCTTTGAAGTTGGAAAAGCATCCGAACTGGGTGCATGCAACCCGCTGTGAATATTATTTCCCCGACGAATTACAGCCGAAAGAAAAGGCATTGAACCAGGACGTACTACGGTCGCTCGACTAAGAAAACAGCCATCTTCTCGCTGAAGAACTGTACCTACTCTTATTTTGTGCTCACTCATTTTGTATTTTGGACTTAAAAGTATCTATAGTTACCCAAAAGTCCAGGGATGAATGTCAGAACTCATTTGTATGCCAGTTTGGGCCTTTATTATTTGGGTTACTGTTACTATCGTGCTTGCGTGTTATTGTAACGAATTAGTTCAAGAGTATTATAGAAGTAAATAGAAAAGGGAAGATGAGGCGGGACTCTTGGAAAAACTATAAGTGGACATTGGGCGTTCTGATCATTTTAGCAGTAAGGAGAGCCAGACAGGAAGAAGAATTACAATGAAGAGGAATGTCTTACAATGCGACCCTACCCTGAGGGGTATGAACCCCCTTTTGAACAAGAAAAGAATATATAAGAAACTGTGTTGATCTAGTAAAAGATCAACAAGGAGGGAATTGTGGAAGAAAATGATCTAAGCCCTATTTTTAAGGAAAGGGTTAAGTTCACTTCTTGCTGAGTTAATTAACTTAGTGGAGCTAGAAAAGAAAACACCCAAACCTCTCAGATCTTGGAACAAAGAATGTTGTAAATACATGACTATCTAGTGTTTACATGAGTTTCCAGATACCCTGTTTATCAGAATACGGACAGAGAGAAACTATGCAAGGACAAGATAAAAGTCTGCCTCCTGAAATGACCTTTGTATTTACAGGATGTATGATTAATGCTCATATGAGGTGTTTTAGATAAAGTTCTTGCTTTGATTGCATTTACAAGAATGTATGATTAATGTACTTGTGTGGTGTGTTTTAGATAAAATTCCTGTTTCAACTGTATAAAGATAGAGCGGGTTTTCTTGTAAAATTTAGAGTATTTGCCTCAGTGCGGACTGAGCAAGCTCTCCGAGATATCTCGTTTGTAAATAAAATTCTCTCGAAGCACGACTCTGAAAGCCTCCGCCTGAGTTAATTTAAGCTAAAATTTCCTCGACAACCTGTGAAGCCTCCTTAAATACCTGTGCTCCAAGGGATTATGGGATCATTTGGGACTCCAGAGGATGAACCCTCTGGTGGCTGTACAGAGTAAATACAAGTCCACATCATCATCATCATATCATCATAGGCAGTCCCTCGGAATCGAGGATGACTTGCTTCCACTCCCAACGTGAGTTCTTTGATGGCTGAACAGTCCGATATGAGAGCCACAGACCCTGTTACAGGTGGGACAGACATTCATCGAGGGAAGGGGTCGGTGGGGCTGGTTTGCCGCGCGTTCCTTCCGCTGCCTGCGCCTGGCCTCTTCATGCTCTTTGCGTTGAGACTCGAAGAGCTCAACGCCCTCCCGGATGGACTTTCTCCACCTCGGGCGGCCTGCGGCCAGGGTCTCCCAGGTGTCAGTGGTGATGTCGCACTTTACCAGGGAGGCTTTGAGGGTGTCCGTATAACAATTCCGCTGTCCTCCTTTGGCTCGTTTACCATGAAGGAGCTCCGCATAAAGCATTTGCTTCGGGAGTCTCGTATCTGGCATGCGTATTATGTGGCCTGCCCAGCGAAGCTGATCGAGTGTGGTCAGTGCTTCAATACTGGGGATGTTGGCCTGGTCAAGGACACTGATGTTGGTGCGCCTGTCCTCCCAGGAGATTTGCAGGATCTTACGGAGACATCGTTGGTGATATATCTCCAGCAACTTGAGGTGCCTTCTATACATCGTCCATGCCTCAGACCCAAACAGGAGGGCGGGTATTACTCCAGCCCTGTAGACTATGAGTTTGGTGGTAGATTTGAGGGCCTGGTCTTCAAACACTCTTTTCCGCAGGTGGCCGAAGGCTGCGCTGGCGCACTGGAGGCGATGCTGAATCTCCATATCAATGTCTGCCTTTGTTGATAAGAGGCTCCCGAGATATGGGAAATGGTCCACGTTGTCCAGGGTCGTGCCGTGGATCTTGATGACTGAAGGGCAGTGCTGTGCAGCGGTGACAGGCTGGTGGAGGACCTTTGTCTTACGGATGTTAAGTGTAAGGCCCATGCTTCATATGCCTCAGTGAATACATTGACTATATCCTGGAGTTCAGCCTCTGAATGTGCACAGACGCAGGCGTTGTCCGCGTACTGCAGCTCAACGACAGAGGTTAGGGTGATCTTGGACTGGCCTGGAGGCAGCGTAGGTTAAACAGCTTCCCACTGGTTCTGTAGTTTAGTTCCACTCCAGCGGGGAGCTTGTTGATTGTGAGGTGGAGCATGGTGGCGAGGAAGATTGAGAAGAGGGTTGGAGTGATAACGCAGCCCTGTTTGACCCAGGTCTGGACGTGGATTGGATCTGTAATGGATCCGTTGTTAAGGATCGCTGCCTGCATATCATCGTGAAGCAGGCGAAGGATGTTGACAAACTTTTGAGGGCATCCGAAATGGAGGAGGACGCTCCATAGACCCTCACGGTTGACAGTGTCAAAAGCCTTTGTAAGATCTAAAAAGGCCATGTATAAGGGCTGGCGCTGCTCCCTGCATTTTTCCTGCAACTGGCGCGCTGCAAAGATCATGTCTGTTGTGCCCCGTAGGGGACAAAATCCACATTGTGATTCCGGTAGGAGCTTCTCGGCCACAGGGAGAAGACGATTGAGGAGAACTCGAGCGACAACTTTCCCAGTGACTGAAAGCAGGGAGATTCCCCTGAAGTTGCCACAGTCGGACCTGTCTCCCTTTTTAAAAACAGACACAATCATCTCTGAGATCTCCCGGCATGGTCTCCTCCCTCCAGATGAGAGAGATGAGGTCATGTATCCACGCCAACAGCGCCTCTTCGCCATAATTTAGTGGCTCAGCAGGATTCCATCCGCTCCCGTAGCCTTGTTATTCTTAAGCGGTTTTATGGCTTTGCCTACCTCATGCAGCATTGGAGTTCGACTGAGGTGGTGGCGAATCGCATGCTGCGGGATGGAATCGAAAACACTCGATTGAGGAGATCTTCAAAGTACTCCTATCATCCGGCCCTGACAGACTCGGTGTCCTTGATGAGTGTTTCCCCGTTCTTGGCCAGGATTGGGGTGGGGCCTTGGGAGTTTGGACCGTAGGTGGCCTTGACTGCAGCGAAGAATCCTCGCATATCGTGGCTGTCGGCCAGTTGTTGTATCTCCTGTGCTTTCTCCATCCATCACCTGTTCTTTAGGTCCCGGGTTTTTTGTTGTCCTGAGCCTTGAGCCGTCTGTAATGTTGTTTTGTAGCTCCTGAGTTGGGCTGTTGCTTGAGGCTCAGAAATGCTCTGCGCTTGCGATCTGTTAGTTCTTAGATCTCCTGATCATTTTCATCAAACCAGTCCTGATGTTTTCTGGTTGAGTGACCAAGTGTCACTTCACAGTCACTGGTTATAGAGGCCTGGAGGGCAGAACAATTGCTGTGGGCATTCAGCATCTCAGGGTCATCAAGGCACGCCAGATTGGCTGTGAGGCACTGGCTGTATAGGGCTCTCTGAGCTGGGTCTCTAAGTGCCCCGGCATTAACTTTTTTGCGGAACTGCTTCTGCTATCCCCTCTGCTTCGGGGCAATGTTAATGTTGATGATGGATCGGATTAGGCAGTGGTCCGTCCAGCAGTTGTCAGCTCGTGTCATGGTGCGGGTGATGCGCACATCCTTGCGATCCCTGGCTCAGACGATGACATAGTCAAGCAGGTGCCAGTGTTTGGAGCGAGGGAGTTGCCACGATGCCTTGTATTTGTCCCTCTGGAGGAACTGGGAGTTGGTGATGAGGAGTTCATGGTCTACACATTTTGTCAGGAGTAGGGTACCGCTGGAGTTGGCTTTCCCTACCCCATCTCTGCCAATCATGTCTCCCCAGAGGGCTGTGTCTTTGCCAACCCTGGAATTAAAATCACCCAGGAGGATTAGTTTGTCGTCCGTGGGGGTCACGGGACAAGAATGTCTTGAGGTTGGAATAAAAACCCTCTTTAGCCTCATCCGTTGCATCGAGTGGGGGCGTACGCACTGATGACTGTGGCACATTGGTTCCGAGATAGGGTGATACGGAGAGTCATGAGGCGTTCGTTAACCCCACAGGGGGAGTCTTTGAGGCTGTCGGCCAGCTCATTCTTGGCGGCAAAGCCGACTGCATGAAGGCGGCGTTCTGCCTCTGGTTTCCCTTTCCAGAAGAAGGTGTAACCTCCATCATGTTCCTTCAACTGGCCACCCCCTGCCCGCCGGGTCTCGCTTAGGGCGGCGATGTCAATGTCAAAACGTCTGAGTTCCCGGGCAACTATGGCGGTGCGGCGTTCCGGCCTGTTGCTGTTGGGATTGTCCATGAGGGTCCTGACGTTCCGGGTCCCGAACTTTACACTGATGAAGTGGAAGATGCCTGTGCATGAGTTCTTTTAACGTGGGGTGGCCGCTGCACACCAGCACCACACGGGCTCAGCTGAGCAAGGTCTTGGTCCAGTGGCAAGGGGGTCCAAGACACCTGGAGACCAGGCACAGCTCGATAAGCCTAATTGCCTACGGCGAAGTGTTGGCCGCAAGCTCGGCGCCGGGTAGCGCCATTGATGGTAGACGGCCCGAGGCTAGGTTGGGGGGCAGGCATTAGGAAGGTGACTTCCAAAGTTATTTTAAAAGTTCAAAGTTGGTAAAGGTTCCCAATTTATTTTAAAAGTTTCTAAGGCTTGTTAAAAAGTTTTTTAAAGTTTCTAGGAGTTGTTAAAAGTCTAAGATGTAAATCAATAATACATTCTAAAAGTTTCCTCAATTTGAAAAGTTTCTAAAAGTTGTTAAAAGTCAAAGATATAGATTAATAATAGATATTTAAAAGTATTTCAATTGAGAGTCTAAAATGTAAGTTTTAAAAGTTCTCCCAAATTGTCTAATAAGTTTAAAAGTTGGCTAAAAGTTAAAAAATTAATTAAAAGTTGATTGGGAGTGTAAGACGACGACACGCCTCGGTCCCTTCAGCGGATTGAATGCTGGCCTCAGAGTCCTTCAGTCGGTTCCACATCCTCGAGCCCCTTTGGCAGGTCGTCCCGGAGTCCCTTCAGCCAGACCAGAAGTCCACATATATAACAACACTCCCCACCACCCCCCCCCGCCCCAATAGTGTAACTATTTACAATGTGAGTCGATCTGGGACCCTTCTTGCCCTGGTTGACCGTCTCGGTGTGAAAGCTGGTGTTGTTGAATCATTTGTTCGGCCCTCGCTGGGCTGCCTGGTGTGTTGGGCCCTGCTGGGCTGCTGTGGATGATGGGTTCCGCTTCATGGTCAACCGTGGTGTCGGTTGCCACCGGTGTGTGTGTTGGGGGATCAAAAAAGGTAGGGTCCAAGGTGGGTTGCTCAGGATAGTCCTTGAATCTGAGTTTGATTTGGTCCAAATGTTTCCGGTGAATGAGTCCATTTGAAAGTTTGACCCAAAACACCCTGCTCCCCTCTTTGGCCACAACAGTGCCGGGAAGCCATTTGGGACCTTGTCCATAATTTACTTCAAGAACAGGGTCATTGATTTCAATCTCGCGTGACACATATGCGCTATCCTGGTATGCGCTTTGTTGAAGCCGCCTGCTCTCTACCTGTTCATGTAGATCAGGGTGTACTAACGAGAGCCTTGCCTTAAGTGCTCTTTTCATGAGCAGTTCAGCAGGTGGGATCCCGGTGAGCGAGTGGGGTCTCATGCCATAGCTAAGCAGGACTCGGGATAGGCGAGTCTGCAGTGAGCCTTCAGTTACCCTCTTCAAGCCTTGCTTGATGGTTTGCACTGCTCTCTCTGCCTGACCATTGGATGCTGGTTTAAATGGGGCAGATGTGACATGTTTGATCCCGTTACAGGTCATGAATTCTTTGAAATCAGCACTGGTAAAACATGGCCCGTTGTCACTCATCAGGACATCGGGTAAGCCGTGTGTGGCAAACATGGCCCACAGGCTTTCAGTAGTGGCAGTGAACGTGCTAGCCGACATTATCTCACATTCAATCTACTTGGAGTACGCATCTACAACCACAAGGAACATTTTACCCAAGAACGGGCCTGCATAGTCGACGTGTACCCTAGACCACAGTTTGGAGGGCCAAGTAAACTTAGCGGTGCCTCCCTGGGTACATTGCTTAACTGTGAGCATGTGTTACATCTGTGAACACAGGACTCTAAGTCCGCATCGCTACTGGGCCACCACACATGGGATCTGGCTATCGCTTTCATCATTACGATGCCTGGGTGGGTACTGTGGAGGTCATTGATGAAGGTGGCTCTGCCCTTCTTGGGGACCACTATTCGATTGCCCCACAGGGCTGCCTGTATGGACATTTCATCTTTGCGTCGCTGGAACGGCTTTATCTCTTTCTGCATTTCCACTGGGACACTGGACCAGCTCCCGTGAAGCACACAGCTTTTGACTAGAGATAATAAAGGGTCCTGGCTTGTCCAGGTTTTGATCTGCCGGGCAGTGATGGGTGATTGCTCACTCTCAAATGCTTCCAAAACCATGGCTAGATCTGCGGGCTGCGCCATTTCCACCCCCATAGTGGGCAATGGCAGCCTACTGAGAGCATCAGCGCAGTTTTCTGTGCCTGGCCTGTGGCGGATTGCATAGTTGTATGCGGACAAAGTGAGCGCCCATCTCTGGATGCGGGCCGATGCATTGGTATTTATCCCTTTACTCTCGGAAAACAGGGATATAAGTGGCTAATGGTCAGTTTCCAATTCGAACTTTAGTCCGAACAGGTATTGATGCATTTTCTTTACCTTATAGACACACGCTAACGCTTGTTTTTCAGTCATGCTGTAGGCTCTCTCGGCCTTTGACAGACTCCTGGATGCATAAGCAACTGGCTGCAGTTTCCCGAAATCATTAGCTTGTTGCAATACACACCCGACGCCATATGACGACGCATCACATGCTAGTACCAAACGCTTACATGGATCATACAACACAAGCAATTTGTTTGAGCATAACAATTTTCTCTCTTTTACAAAGGCATTTTCTTGGCTTTTGCCCCAAACCCATTCGCCCCCTTTTTGTAGTAAGACATGTAGTGGTTCTAGCAGTGTGCTGAGACCCGGTAAGAAGTTACCAAAGTAGTTCAAGAGTTCCAGAAACGACCGCAGCTCCGTCACGTTCTGTGGCCTCGGTGCGTTCTCGATTGCCTCCGTCTTCGCGTTGGTGGGCCTGATGCCGTCCGCCGCAATCCTCCTTCCCAGGAACTCCACTTCAGGCGCCAGGAAAACGCATGTCGAGCGTTTTAACCTGAGCCCCACGCGGTCGACTAAGAACCTCCTCCAGGTTTTGCAGGTGCTCGACTGTATTCCGACCTGTGACCAAGATGTCGTCCTGGAAGACCACGGTGTGCGGGGCTGACTTCAGTAAACTTTCCATGTTTCTCTGGAATATCGTCGCCGCTGATCGGATTTCAAATGGGCATCTGTTATAAACAAAGAGACCTTTGTGCGTGTTGATGCAGCTGAGAGCCTTCGATGATTCCTCCAGTTCCTGCGTCATGTAGGCTGAAGTCAGATCCAGCTTCGTGAACGTCTTTCCTCCCGCCAATTAGGTCGTCGGCTTTTGGTAGTGGGTATTGGTCCTGCAGGGAGAAACGATTGATAGTTACTTTGTAATCACCACAGATTCTGACGGTGCCGTCTTCCTTGAGGACTGGGACAATAGGACTGGCCCACTCGCTGAACTCGATCGGTGAAATGATGCCCTCTCGTTGCAGTCGGTCTAGCTCAATCTCTACCCTTTCTCTCATCATGTACGGTTCTGCTCTCGCCTTGTGATGGATGGGTTGCGCCCCTGGAATTAGGTGGATCTGCACTTTTGCTCCTTGGAATTTCCCGATGTCTGGTTCGAACAGCGACGGAAATTTGTTTAAGACCTGGGCACACGAAGCGTCGTCAGTGGCCGATAGCACTCGGACGTCATCCCAGTTCCAGCATATCTTTCCCAGCCAGCTCCTGCCGAGTAGCATGGGACCATCGCCCGGTACCACCCAGAGTGGTAGCTTGTGCACTACTACATCGTAGGAGACCTTTATGGTAGCACTGCCGATTACAGGAATCAGTTCTTTAGTGTAAGTTTATTGTCTCGTGCGAAGTGGAGTTAAGACTGGTCTTGAGGCCTTGTTGCAGCACAACCTTTTGAAAGTCTTTTTGCCCATGATGGACTGGCTCGTGCCCGTGTCCAGCTCCATTGACACCAGGAGTCCATTTAGTTAAACATTCAGCATTATCGGGGGACAATTCGTGGTGAATGTGTGCACCCCATGTGCCTCCTCTATCTGAAGCTCTGGTTCGTAGTGATCCTCCGTGGATCTGTCCTCCTTTACAACATGGTGGTTTGCAGGTTTAACAGGCTTAGCAGCTCGCCTGTTGGAGGTGTCCCATTGTTCCACAGCCCTTGCAAATGTATCCTTTGAATCGGCATGAATGGAAACGATGATCACTTCCGCAGCGCCAACAAGGTGTTAATGGCCTTGCAATCATCACCCTTGATGGTGGCCTCTGAGACATCTGCGGACGTGTAGCTGCAGGTATGTGTGACCTGCCCTGTACGTTACGATTCAAAAACAACATCACTTTTTTCACAGTACTTGAAGCAGCACTTATGTGCTGAGAGATTTGCTTCGTATTGTCACTGGTGGCAATGAACGCCTGGGCTATCACTATGGCCTTACTCAAGGTTGGGGTCTCTACAGTCAGAAGTGTAAAGTCCTGACCCTGCAGTACAGACTTACACGAGGCACATGCTGAAGTCAAGGTCACTCAGGACCTGCACCTTTATTTCACAGCTCTGGAATGCATCACTTGCCTTTATATACCTGTGTGGGACAGGTGTGCAGTGTCTCCTGCAAGTGCACCCCTGGTGGTAAGGTATGCTTGTGGTTACAGGTCATATCTAGTTACAGTCATGTACATCATTGTAAGATACAGTTATATACAGTGGTGTGAGATACATGACATCACAATCCCCCAAGGTCTTACTGTCATTAGAGATTCAGTCTCTCAGGTGGTCTACGCTCTCGCGTGGAGCGTCTTAGTTGTGGTTCAATTGTTTGCCTTGGTGCCTGTTTTTCTTTCGGTGTGATTGCTGGTATCTCGCCTAGGCTGTCTGTTGAGACTGCCCTTTCCTCAGGTTGTTCCCTCTGTCTGTCCACCAGGTGTGGTGTGAGTTCCACCTTGTAGTCTGCCTCTGGTTCTGCAGTGTTATTGGTGAATCTACTTTTTACTTGGTCTACATGCCTCCGGCAGGTTTGGCCATTGTCCATTTGTACAACCAGTAGTCTGTTTCCTTCCTTGTCTGTTACTGTCCCTGCAAGCCATTTGGGACCCCTGCCATAGTTTAGCACAAACACTTTGTCCCCTATCTCATTCCACCTCCCCCTCGAATTTCGGTCATGGTACTCAGTTAGCTTCCGGCACTTTGCCTCAACGATTTCATGCATGTCTGGGAGGATTAACGAGAGCCTGGTCTTTAAGGTCCGTTTCATCAATAGTTGCGCGGGGGGAACCCCAGTCAACAAATGCGGACGAGATCTGTATGCCAGCAGCAGTCGCGACAGGCGGCTCTGCAGCGTGGGATCTTGGATTTTAAGCATACCTTGTTTAATGATTTGCACTGCTCGTTCTGCCTGGCCATTGGAGGCCGGCTTGAATGGTGTCATCTTAATGTGATTTATGCCGTGGTCAACGATAAAATCTTGGAATTCTGCGCTGGTGAAGCATGGACCATTATCACTGACCAATATGTCAGGAATTCGTGCATTGCAAACATAGTTCCAAGGCTCTCCACAGTGGTGGAGGTGGTGCTCGAGTTTAAAATGGTGCATTCGATCCACTTTGAAAATGCATCGATGACTACGAGGAACATTTTGCCCATGAATGGGCAACCGCGACCATGGTTTGGTGGGCCAGGGGCTCAGGGGGGCCTCCCTGGGGGCATTGCTGAGTTGGGCACAAATGGTGCACCGTCGGACGCAGAGCTCCAAGTCCGCATCAATGCCAGGCCACCAGACGTGGGATCTAGCTATGGCCTTCATGAGAACGATCCCCGGGTGCTCGCAGTGGAGCTCCTAGACAAACGCCTCTCTGCCTCACAAAGGCATAAACTCGGCTGCCCCACATCAGGCAGTCTGCCTGTAGTGATAGTTCATACATGTGCCTATGGAAAGGTTTGATCTCCTCGGGGCAGGCATCGCGAGCCTCTGTCCAGTCACCAGTTAAAACACATCTTTTGACTAAGGATAACATGGGGTCGCTGGTCGTCCAGGCTCTGATTTGGTGAGCCGTCATGGGTGAACCAGTGGACTCAAAGGCATTGATTGCCATAACCATCTCACAGTCCTGTTCGTCGGACCCTTCCGTGGTCGCCAGGGGTAGCCTGCTAAGCACGTTGGCACAGTTGTCTGTGCCTGGTCTGTGCCTTATTTTGTAGTCGTAAGACACCAGCATGAGTGCCCACCGTTGAATGCGTGCCGAGGCGTTGCCGTTTATTGCCTTGCTCTCGGATAGCAGGGACGTGAGGGGTTTGTGGTCAGTTTCTAACGAGAACTTGGCCCCGAAAAGTTATTGGTGTATCTTTTTGACACCATACACGCACGCGAGCGCCTCCTTCTCTACCATTCCGTACCCGCACTCCGCCCGCGAAAGTGACCTGGAGGCATAAGCAATGGGTTGTAATTTACCCGCACCATTGACATGCTGTAAAACGCACCCCACCCCATATGCTGACGCATCACATGTAAGAACTAGCTTTTTACCTGCGTCAAAAAAAGTCAAAACACTGTTTGAACATAGAAGGTTGCATGCCTTATTGAAGGCGCGTTCCTGGGCGTCCCCCCAAAACCAATTGCACCCCTTTCTGAGTAGCACGTGGAGAGGCTCCAGCAGTGTGCTCAAGTTCTGCATAAAGTTCCCAAAGTAATTGAGTAGCCCGAGAAAGGCGCGCAGTTCTGAGACATTCCAGGGCCTGGGTGCCAGATGAATTGCTTTGGTTTTGGATTCTGTTGGGCGGATTCAATCAGCGGCAATCCTTCTTCCCAAAAATTCAACCTCGGGTGCGAGAAATAGGCACTTAGATTTCTTAACTCTCAGGCCTACCCAATCCAATTGCTTTAGTACTTCCTCCAAATTGCGGAGATGGGAGTCGGTGTCCCTGCCCGTGATGAGTATGTCGTCTTGAAACACAACTGTCCCCGGGATGGACTTGAGCAGACTCTCCATGTTGCGCTGGAATATAGAAGCTGCCGACCTGATGCCGAATGGGCATCGATTGTACATGAAAAGGCCTCGATGTGTGTTGATGGTGGTGAGTAGCTTAGACTCTTCGGTCAGTTCTTGCGTCATATACGCAGATGTGAGATCTAGTTTTGAGAAAAGTTTTCCTCCAGCCAATGTGGCAAATAAGTCCTCCGCTCTGGACAGCGGGTATTGGTCCTGTAGGGAGACTCTGTTTATGGTAGATTTGTAATCCCCACAGATTCGTATGGATCCATTGCCCAGTCGCTAAATTCCACGGGTGAGATAATGCCTTCCCGCAGAAGCCGGTCCAGTTCATGTTCAATCTTTTCCCTCATCACATAAGGCACAGCTCTAGCCTTGTGATGGACCAGTCTAGCATCCTGTGTGATGTAGATTTTAACTTTAGCCCCTTTGAAGGTGCCCACACCTGGCTGAAAGAGATGTTTAAATCGACTTAGAACTGTTGAGCAGGAGGTCCGTTCCTCTGACAACATGGCGTGAACATCATCTCATTTCCAATTTAGTTTTGCCAGCCAGCTTCTCCCCAGCAGTGCTCGGAGATCTCCGGGGACAATCCACAGGGGAAGTCGATTCACCGGCTCTTTGTGTGTGACTGAGAGCATGGTGCTGCCGAGGACTGGGACGATTTCTTTGGTATTGGTCCTTAGTTTGGTGTCGACCCTTGTGAGTTTTGGTCTGTTGCTTTTGTGCGGCCACAGCTGTTCAAATTGTTGGATCGCTCCCGTGTCCAGTTCCATGTTGACGGGTATCCCGTTGAGTAGGACCCTCATCATTATTGGAGGCGTCTTGTTGTAAGAGCAGTGGACATTGATCATGTTGACCCGCTGTACCTCAGTGTCCCGGGCACTGTCCCCACCGTCTTCTGGTCCGCTTTCCGACCCTTCCGATTCATATATCAGCCGAGCTGCTGTTTTTCTGCACATGCGGGCCAGCTGCCCTGTATAGTTGCAGTTTCTGCAAACGGCATGCTGAAATCAACACCCCCTTGATGAGTGCCTTCCCCCACATCTCCAGCACAGACCGCTTCCATTGTTTCCGAAGGATGAGCTGCGTCTGGCTGATCTCTCTTGAGCTTCTCTCAATTTGTAGTTGATTGTTCGCATTGTGGGTTGATGAGGTGTGAACGGCCGTTCATGTGGTCCTTGATGGCTTCTGGTGCCACTGCCTGCTGTTGAAGGCCTGCTCTTCTGCCTTTGTCTGTGTGTCGGGGTAGTGGCTTGTTTCACGCTGTGAACCCCTTGTTCCAATGTTTCGTTAGTTGTCGTACCTGCAGTATAGATCAACCTCGTTTCTTCTTCTGCCAAGAATGTCTGTGCGACCAGTGCTGCTGCATCTAGGGTCAAGTTCTTGGTCTCTATGAGCTTTCGGAATATGCCTGCGTGGCCAATTCCTTCAATAAAAAAGTCTCTCAATACTTCTCTCCTTAGTTCATTGGAGAACTCACAAAAACTAGCCAGCCTCCGAAGTTCTGCCACAAAGTCGGGTATGCTCTGGCCCACACAGCGTCTGTAGTTGTAGAACCTGTGTCTGGCCATGTGTAGGCTGCTCGCTGGCTTCAGGTGGTCTGTCACCAGTGTGCTCAACTCTTCAAATGACTTGCTTGTTGGTTTCTCGGGTGCCAGCAGGTCCTTCATTGAGGCGTATGTTTTCGAGCCACAGCTGGTCAAGAGATGGGCTCTTCTCTTGTCTGCCTTATCATCGCCCAACCAGTCTTTGGTTACAAAGCTTTGCTGGAGCCTTTCTATAAAGTCCTCCCAATTATCTCCAGCATCGTATTTCTCATCTGAGCCGTTGGTAGCCATTCTGTGGATTCTATGATCCCGTAACTCGTCGCCACTGTAAAGTCCTGACCCTGCAGCACAGACTTACACGAGGCACATCTTGAAGTCAAGGTCTCTCGGACCTGCACCTTTATTTCACAGCTCTGGAATGCATCACTTGCCTGAGACCTGCCTTTATATACATGTGTGGGACAAGTGTGCAGTGTCTCCTGCAAGTGCACCCCTGGTGGTAAGGTATGCTTGTGGTTGCAGGTCATATCTAGTTACAGTCATGTATAGCATGGTAAAATACAGTTATATACAGTGGTGTGAGATACATGACAAAAAGCTTGTGAAGTATGGTTTCTGGCCAATGCCAAGTATGAAAAAATCTCTGAGCATGTGCTCCAAATGTCCTTCAAATTCGCAATGTCCTGCAATGCGTCTTAGCTCGGCGACATAACTCACCACTTCCTGGCCTTCAGACGTTTTGTAGGTGTAGAACCGATAGCTCGCCATCAGACCGCTTTCCTTCGGGTTCAAATGCTCTCGGACCAGTGTGCACAAATCGTCGCATGATTTCTCCGTGGGTTTCGCTGGAGTGAGCAGATTCTTCATGAGGCCATACGTTGGTGTCCCACAGACGGTGAGGAGGATCGCTCTACGTTTGGCAGCGCTCTCTTCCCCATCTAGCTCGTTGGCCACAAAGTATTGGTCGAGTCGCTCCACAAAAGTTTCCCAATCATCTCCCTCCGAGAATTTCTCCAGGATGCCCACTGTTCTCTGCATCTTTGGGTTCGCTATCTGTATCTCATCGCCAGTTGTTGTGTATGGAGAAAGAGTCAGACTGAACACTGCGAGCTCAAAGTAAAGTGTGACCTTAGACTTTTATTGCAGGTCTCCAGAGCGCCTCTCCAACCTGTGAAGCCTTCTTAAATACCTGTGCTCCCAAGGGATTATGGGATCCCTTGGGACTCCGGGGAATGATCCCTCTGGTGGCTGTACAGAGTAAATGCAAGTCCACATATATAACACCAAGATCCATACATGACTTCGAGCCATTTCCTTGAAGACGATTTGTTCCCCTTTATAATCTGGATTACCCCTTTTTAGCATTAAACCAGTTGGAACATATCAATCAGGCCTCACCGCCTTCTGGTATGATTCTCCCCACCAGTCTCGACACCATTCTTGTCAAGGTATGATCAAGCCCATCACTCTCCCTGAACTCAGTGCAGGTTGTACTGGCCCTCTGCCAACATCCCTTGATCATTCTCCCATGTAGCCGCGCTGTTTTAGGTTTGCACCACCCAGGTAGCCCCACTTTGGCCAGATTCAATTTTACAGGTACCACCTCGTGATGCACATCATGGTACAATATCACCTGAGTTGAGATTACCATTAGCCCATTTGTTGGCCCTGGGATGTGTTTATGACAAACAATTCACTTTCCCCACAAATCTGTTTATTTGTTGAAGAAGGAGCCTTTGGATGAGTCTTTTTAAAACTCTACTGCTTGTACAACCGCGCTCCCGTCCTTGATATAATGGACGGTTACAGTGGTATGATTACCATGCCACTGTAAATGTACTCCTATCCTATACCCTCGGCCGTCCCTACTTCTACCATTCATGATATATCTCTTACTACTCTGTGAGATTGGCGGGGTTTGCGAGGTATGTCTGTGGGCAGGAGGTAGTTCCAAATCTGGGACCCGAGGAGATTCTTCCAGCTCCCGTGTCCTGTCCACTTCCCTTTGGATCATACTGTACCTGATTAGGTGGGGAATCCCATTAGGCACCCCTTCTTCCTCATTCTCCTGAAGAGGACGAATCTCACTTTTGAGATTTACTCTCAGATGTAGTCGGTTACAGTGGTGTGCCCTCCTGACCCCTCAGGCACAATCCACGAACCCCTTTAAACAACATCGCTTCTTCCTGATGGTCACCTACTTAAAACAAAAGAAACAGAATCTCTGGTGATTCTCTTCAAATTAAGAAGGTTTCCAATATTCAAAAGGTATCACCACTGAGTTAAAACAGAGCCCACAGCTGCCCGTGAAAGAGTTAACTTCCTTTGTTTCGAAAGCCGACAAACACAGACACCATCAATCAATGTCAACTTCAGCCAACAGCCTTCTTCAGTTTAAACTCTCCAGTTACAAATGTTACTTTTATATAAAAAAAATTTAATTTCAAAATATACTTTATTCATATAAAAAATTTGTACAGTACATTCAAAAGCAGTTCAGTACGTTGAGCTGCGGTCAGCAATCCCATACACTACATTTGGGTGCTGACGGCAGTTCCGCTCGATACATTTCCTTGCTTTTCATTTCAAGTACAATTTGGTACAATACGGGATACAGTGTAGTACATTCAATAATCTCCATGTTTTTATTCTCAAAATAAACATTCAGAGAAGCACCTTGGCACATAATAGTATTTCATCCTTTTCTCCACAGTTACACATTGGTCAGAATTTTTTTTTTAAAACCATACCAATTATTAATGTGAAGTGCCTTATGTCCGGAATTAAAGACTCTCCACACAATTTACATCAACCAGAATTTGATCATGGCCATAATAAAAGTCTGGTTTTTAACAGGTTAATTAACCTCAGTAACTCCAATATTAAGCTTCCCAATGACACTTGGAAAAGGGGGAGGAGCCACAGCCAAACAAAGGAACAGTCACACATGTTTTCCTAAAGGAAAACACGAGAACAGTAAGAAAGAAACATGATCTTCCCTTTTCTCCTTTTGATTCAGTCATAACTATTTATCCATTGTTCCTTAAATCAACTTTCAATTTCTGATCCCTATCATATCTCCCCAAACCTCCGTTCAATTACTTTAAACCTCTGCTCTCTGGTTGTTGACTTCTCCGCCAAAGGGAACAGGACCTTCCTATCACTCTATCTAGGCCCCACCTAATTTTATACACCTCAATAAAGTCTCCCCTCAGGCCTCCTCTGTTCCAAAGAAAAGAGACCCAGCATCTCGAATCTTTCCGCACAGCCAAAATTCTCCAGTCCAGGCAACATTCTTGTAAATCTCCTCTGCACCCTTTCCAGTGCAATCACATCGTTCCTGTAATGTGGTGACCCAACTAGAGTTTTCTACAGTTCAAGCATGACGTCTCTGCTCCTGGATTCCATACCTCGACCAGCTGTGCATAGACCCTTCGTACACAAACACCAAGTGTCACTACGTACTGAGATTCTATCTGTCCCCGGTGTTACGAAGGACGGGTCTGGCCAGGCTGCCACGGAACGCTCCAACCAGTTGGACCATGCCTCAGCACCTGTCCTTCGTGGAAACGTTTTTCAAGAAAAACACCTTTGACCACAAGGCCATAAAGTAATGGTCAGCACGCAAGGTCCATTGGATGTGGGCTTAAATGGTGCAGACCTGACATGCTTAATGCCATTGCGGGTCATGAACTCGTTGAATTCCGAGCTGGTGAAACACGGTCTGTTGTCACTAACAAGGACGTCAGGCAAACCATGGGTGGTGAACATGGCCCTGAGGCTTTCAATGGTGGCAGTGGACGTACATGATGACATTATTATACATTCAATCCATTTTGAGTAAGCGTCCACTGCTACTAGAAACATCTTTCCGAGAAAAGGGCCAGCAAAATCTATGTGGGCCCTGGACCACGGTTTGGAGGGCCATGACCACAAGCTCAGAGGGGTCTCCATAGGTGCGTTGCTCAACTGTGAGCAAGTGTTGCATTGGTGTACGCATGACTCCAATTCGGAGTCAATGCCGAGCCACCAAACGTGCAACCTGGCGATAGCCTTCATAAGAACATAAGAACATAAGAATTAGAAACAGGCCATCTAGCCCCTCGAGCCTGCTCCGCCACTCAACAAGATCATGGCTGATCTGGCCATGGACTCAGCTCCACTTACCCGCCCGCTCCCCGTAACCCTTAATTTCCTTATTGGTTAAAAATCTATCTATCTGTGATTTGAATACATTCAATGAGCTAGCCTCAACTGCTTCCTTGGGCGGAGAATTCCACAGATTCACAACCCTCTGGGAGAAGAAATTCCTTCTCAACTCGGTTTTAAATTGGCTCCCCCATATTTTGAGGCTGTGCCCCCTAGTTCTAGTCTCCCTGACCAGTGGAAACAACTTCTCTGCCTCTATCTTGTCTATCCCTTTTTATTATTTTAAATGTTTCTATAAGATCACCCCTCATCCTTCTGAACTCCAACGAGTAAAGACCCAGTCTACTCAATCTATCATCATAAGGTAACCCCCTCATCTCCGGTATCAGCCTAGTGAATCGTCTCTGTACCCCCTCCAAAGCTAGTATATCCTTCCTTAAGTAAAGTGACCAAAACTGCATGCAGTACTCCAGGTGCGGCCTCACCAATACTCTGTACAGTTGCAGCAGGACCTCCCTGCTTTTGTACTCCATCCCTCTCGCAATGAAGGCCAACATTCCATTCGCCTTCCTGATTACCTGCTGCACCTGCAAACTAACTTTTTGTGATTCATGCACAAGGACCCCCAGGTCCCTCTGCACCTCAGCATGTTGTAATTTCTCCCCATTCAAATAATATTCCCTTTTAATGTTTTTTTTTCCAAGGTGGATGATCTCACATTTTCCGACATTGTATTCCATCTGCCAAACCTTAGCCCATTCGCTTAACCTATCTAAATCTCTTTGCAGCCTCTCTGTGTCCTCTACACAACCCGCTTTCCCACTAATCTTTGTGTCATCTGCAAATTTTGTTACACTACACTCTGTCCCCTCTTCCAGGTCATCTATGTATATTGTAAACAGTTGTGATCCCAGCACCGATCCCTGTGGCACACCACTAACCACTGATTTCCAACCCGAAAAGGACCCATTTATCCCGACTCTCTGCTTTCTGTTAGCCAGCCAATTCTCGATCCATGCTAATACATTTCCTCTGACTCCGCGTACCTTTATCTTCTGCAGTAACCTTTTGTGTAGAATCTTATCGAATGCCTTTTGGAAATCTAAATACACCACATCTATCGGTACACCTCTATCCACCATGCTCGTTATATCCTCAAAGAATTTCAGTAAATTAGTTAAACATGATTTCCCCTTCATGAATCCATGCTGCGTCTGCTTGATTGCACTATTCCTATCCAGATGTCCCGCTATTTCTTCCTTAATGATAGTTTCAAGCATTTTCCCCACCACAGATGTTAAACTAACCGGCCTATAGTTACCTGACTTTTGCCTGCCCCCTTTTTTAAACAGAGGTGTTACATAAGCTGCTTTCCAATCCGCTGGTACCTCCCCAGAGTCCAGAGAATTTTGGTAGATTATAACGAATGCATCTGCTATAACTTCTGCCATCTCTTTTAATACCCTGGGATGCATTTCATCAGGACCAGGGGACTTGTCTACCTTGAGTCCCATTAGCCTGTTCAGCACTACCCCACTAGTGATCGTGATTATCTCAAGGTCCTCCCTTCCCACATTCCCGTGACCAGCAATTTTTGGCATGGTTTTTGTGTCTTCCACTGTGAAGACCGAAGCAAAATAATTGTTTAAGGTCTCAGCCATTTCCACATTTCCCATTATTAAATCCCCCTTCTCATCTTCTAAGGGACCAACATTTACTTTAGTCACTCTTTTCTGTTTTATATATCGGTAAAAGTTTTTACTATTTGTTTTTATGTTTTGTGCAAGTTTACTTTCGTAATCTATCTTTCCTTTCTGTATTGCTTTCTTAGTCATTCTTTGCTGTCGTTTAAAATTTTCCCAATCTTCTAGTTTCCCACTAACCTTGGCCACCTTATACGCATTGGTTTTTAATTTGATACTCTCCTTTATTTCCTTGGTTATCCATGGCTGGTTATCCCTTCTCTTACCGCCCTTCTTTTTCACTGGAATATATTTTTGTTGAGCACTATGAAAGAGCTCCTTCAAAGTCCTCCACTGTTCCTCAATTGTGCCACCATTTAGTCTGTGTTCCCAGTCTACTTTAGCTAACTCTGCCCTCATCCCACTGTAGTCCCCTTTGTTTAAGCATCGTACGCTCGTTTGAGACACAACTTCCTCACCCTCAGTCTGTATTACAAATTCAACCATACTGTGATCACTCATTCCGAGAGGATATTTTACTCGGAGATCGTTTATTATTCCTGTCTCATTACACAGGACCAGATCTAAGATAGCTTGCTCCTTTGTAGGTTCTGTAATATATTAAGGAACAATCCCGTATGCATTCTATGAATTCCTCCTCAAGGCTACCCCTTGCGATTTGATTTGACCAATCGATATGTAGGTTAAAATCCCCCATGATTACTGCCGTTCCTTTTTCACATGCCTCCATTATTCCCTTGATTATTGTCTGCCCCACCATGAAGTTATTATTTGGGAGCTGATAATCTACGCCCACCAGTGACTTTTTCCCCTTACTATCTCTAATCTCCACCCACAATGATTCAATATTTTGTTCATTAGAGCCAATATCGTCTCTCACAACTGCCCTGATATTATCCTTTATTAACAGAGCTACCCCATCTCCTTTCCCTTCTTGTCTATCTTTCCGAATTGTCAGATACCCCTGTATGTTTAATTCCCAGTCTTGGCCACCCTGCAACCACGTTTCTGTAATGGCCACCAAATCATACTCATTTGTAAGGATTTGTGCCGTCAACTCATTTAGTTTATTTTGAATGCATTTAGATAGAGTGTTTTAATACTAGTTTTTAAATCATGATTTTTAGTTTTGACCCCTCCTGCAGCCCCTTTATATTCATACATATTCCTATCACCTTGTGGTTTACACTTACCCCAGTGCTACTCGGCTCTGTTGCCTCCTGCCTTTTGCATTCTTTCTTGGGGTCCTGTTCATCTGAGCTCTCACCCACTCTAACTAGCTCAGAGCCCTCTCCATGGTTCCGAATACTCCTCGCATTGAGGCACCGAGCTTTCAGGCTTGCCTTTTTATTACACTTTGACCCTTTAGAATTTTGCTGTACAGTGGCCCTTTTTGTTTTTACCTTGGGTTTCTCTGCCCTCCACTTTTACTCATCTCCATTTTGTTTCCCTCTGTCTCCCTGCATTGGTTCCCATCCCCCTGCCATATTAGTTTAACTCCTCCCCAACAGCACTAGCAAACACTCCCCCGAGGACATTGGTTCCGGTTCTGCCTAGGTGCAGACTGTCCGGTTTGTACTGGTCCCACCTCCCCCAGAAGCGGTTCCAATGCCCCAGGAATTTTAATCCCTCCCTGCTGCACCACTGCTCCAGCCATGTATTCATCTGAGCTATCCTGCAATTCCTACTCTGACTAGCACGTGGCACTGATAGCAATCCCGAGATTACTACTTTTGAGGTCCTACTTTTTAATTTAGCTCCTAGCTCCTTAAATTTGTCTCGTAGGACTCATCCCTTTTTTTACCTATATCGTTGGTACCAATATGCGCCACGACAACTGGCTGTTCACCCTCCCTTTTCAGAATGTCCTGCACCCGCTCCGAGACATCCTTGACCCTTGCACCAGGGAGGCAACATGCCATCCTGGAGTCTCGGTTGCGGCCGCAGAAACGCCTATCTATTCCCCTTACAATTGATCATGACTATGCCTGGATGGGTACTGTGTAGGTCGTATATAAACATTTCCCTGCCTTTTCTTTGGCAAAACCACGTGATTCCCCCATAGGAGACAATCCGATTGGATGGACAATTCATCCTTACGTTGGTGGAACAGCTTAATTTCATCTTGCATTTGCCTGGGAACCGCCGACCAGCTCCCATTTTACTAGTGATAGCACAGGGTCTTGGTTAGTCCAGGTCCTGATCTGGCAATCCATGATGGATGACCCCTTGCTCTCAAAAGCATCCATTACCAGAAGCAAGGCTGCGGGTTGCGTCATTTCCACCCCGGTGATGGGCAATGGTAGCTGACTGAGGGCATCCGTACAGTTCTCAGTGCCTGGTCTGTGGTGGATTACATAGTCATACGCAGACAATGTTAGTGCCCATCTTTGGATGCGGGACGAAGCATTGGTGTTGATATCTTTGCTTTATGAAAGCAGTGAAGTAAGCGGTTTGTGGTCGGTTTCGATCTCGAACCGGAGACCAAATAGGTATTGGTGCATTTTCTTAACCATGTATACACATGCTATCGCTTCTTTCTCACCCATACGTTAGGCTCCTTGGATAAACTTCTGGACGCAAATGCAACCGGTTGCAGTTTGCCTGACACAATTGCTTGCTGTAACATACAACCAACCGCGTACGATGACGCATCACAAGCTAGTACTAAATGTTTACATGGGTCATACAATACAACTAACTTGTTAGAGCATAGCAGGTTTCTGGCCTTATCAAAAGCTGTCTCTTGAGATTTACCCCAAACCCAGTCGTCACTCTTGCGTAGCAGTAAATGCAAGGGTTCCAGCAAAGTGTTCTACCCCGGTAGAAAGTTACCAAAATAGTTGAGGAGTCCCAGGAACGATCGCAGCTCAGTCACATTCTGTGGTCTGGATGCATTCTTGATGGCCTCTGCCTTGGAGTCGGAGGGTCTGATGTCGTCTGCTGCAATCTTTCTCCCCAGAAGTTCGACCTCTGGCGCCAGGAAAACACACGTGGAACATTTCAGCCTGAGTCCCATTCTGTCCAGTCGCTTTTGAACCTCTTCCAGGTTGTACAAGTGTTCGGTGGTGTTGCGACCAGTGATCAGTGACCAGTCGTCTTGGAACACCACGGTGCACGGAACCGATTTCAGCAGACTCTCCATGTTCCTCTGGAAGATGTCCGCAGCTGAGCGAATCCCAAAGGGGCATCTGTGGTACACGAACAGTCCTTCGTGCGTGTTGATGCACATCAATTTCTTTGACGGTTCAGCCAGCTCTTGTGTCATGTAAGCAGAGGTTAGATCCAGCTTGGTGGACGACTTTCCCCCTGCTAGTATTGCGAATAGGTCCTCCGCTTTAGATAGTGGGTACTGGTCCTGTTAAGAGGCTCGGTTGATCATTACCTTGTAGTCCCCGCAGATTCTGACTGTCCCATCGCTCTTTAGCACTGGCACGATTGGACTGGCCCACTTGTTGAACTCGACTGGCGATATGATTCCCTCTCATTGAAGTCTGTCCAGTTTGATCTCGACTTTCTCTCGCATCATATACGGGACTGCTCAGGCCTTGTGATGAATGGGCCCTGCCCCAGGAACAAGATGGATCTGCACCTTGGCACCTGTGAAGTTGCCGATGCCTGGTTCAAATAACGGCGGGAATTTGTTTAGCACATGGGCGCAGGAGGCATCATCCACCGAAGACAGTGCTTTGATGTCGTCCCAGTTCCATCGGATCTTTCCTAGCCAGCTTCTGCCGAACAGCGTTGGGCCATCGCCTGGTACAGTCCATAGTGGTAAATCATGCATCATTCCATCATATGATACTTTTGTTGTATATGTGGACTTGTATTTACCCTGTACAGCCATCAGAGGGCTCATTCTCCGGAGTTCCAAGGGATCCCATAATCCCTTGGAAGCACAGGTATTTAAGAAGGCTTCACAGGTTGGAGAGGCACTCTGGAGACCTGCAATAAAAGACTAAGGTCATACTTTACTTTGAGCTCACAGTGTTCAGTCTGACTCTTCCTCCATAGACAATAACTGGCGATGAGATACAGATAGCGAACCGAAAGATGCAGAGAACAGTGGACATCCTGGAGAAATATTTGGAGGGAGATGATTGGGAAACTTTTGTGGAGCGGCTCGACCAATACTTCATGGCCAATGAGTTAGATGGGGAAGAGAGCGCTGCCAAACGTAGAGTGATCCTCCTCACCGTCTGTGGGGCACCAACGTATGGCCTCATGAAGATTCTGCTCACTCCAGCAAAACCCACAGAGAAATCATACAACGATTTGTGCACACTGGTCCGAGAGCATTTGAACCTGAAGGAAAGCGTTCTGATGGCGGGGTACCGGTTCTACACCTACAAAAGGCTTGAAGGTCAGGAAGTGGCGAGTTATGTTGCCGAGCTAAGACGCCTTGAAGGACATTACAAATTTGAAGGACATTTGGAGCACATGCTCAGAGACTTTTCGTACTTGGCATTGGCCATGAAACCATACTTCGCAAGCTTCTGACTGTAGAGACCCCAACCTTGAGTAAGGCCATGACGATAGCCCAGGCGTTCATTGCCATCAGTGACAATACGAAGCAAATCTCTCAGCACACAAGTGCTGCTACAAGTACTGTGAACAAAGTGATGTTGTTTTCGAATCGTAACGTACAGGGCAGGTCACACATACCTGCAGCTGCATGACCGCAGATGTCTCAGAGTCCACCATCAAGGGTGATGAATGCAAGGCCATTAACACCTTGTTGGCGCTGCGGGGGTGATCATCATTTCTGTTGTGTTCCTGACAGAGATGAGACTGCACACAGGGAGGTTAAAGTAATAGTGACCTCAGTCTTTATTGAGACACTCCAGAGTGAGGAACAAGCCTTAGGGGCTGGCTTATATACAGTGCTCGCAAGGGATGCTGGGATCCCTTGGGGCTTCAGGGGATGCACTCCCTGGTGGTGGAACATGGGAGTGCATGCTTTACAGATACACGTCACTCCCCCACAAAGTCAAAGTGAAAACTAGTTGCAAGGTGAGGCAGTCGGGAGCCTTTCTTTTCCTGGTGGACTGCCTCGGTACAAATGTCTGTTCTGGTGTGTTGGCTGTGCCCTCGCTGGGCTGGCGTGCTGTTGGCCCTGCAGGGCTGCTGGGTGAGCCTGGCCTTGCTGGGCTGTTGGGCGTGATGGGTTCAATTTCCCGGTCCGGGGTGGTGTCGTTGATCCTTTGGGTGTGTGTTGTGGGCTAGAAAAAGATGGTGTCTGCTGTGGGTTGTTCCGCGCAGTCTGTGAACCTCAGCCTCTTTTGGTCCAGGTACTTTCTGCAAATTTGTCCATTGTCTAGTTTGACTAAAAACACCCTACTCCCTTCTTTAGCTATCACCGTGCCTGCGATCCACTTGGGACTATGTCCATACTTTAGCGCATACACAGGGTCATTCAGATCAATTTCCCGTGACACAGTGGCGCGACCATCGTTTACATTTTGTTGCTGCTGCCTGCTCTCTACCTGATCATGCAGGTTGGGATGAACCAGCGAGAGTCTGGTTTTACGTATCCTTTTCATGAGTAGCTCAGCCGGGGGCACCCCTGTCAGTGAGTGGGGTCTCGTGCGGCAGCTGAGCAGTACTCGGGACAGGCGGGTTTGGCGTGAACCTTCTGTGACTTGTTTAAGGCTCTGTTTGATTGTTTGTAATGCCCGCTCTGCCTGCCCATTGGATGCTGGTTTAAACGGGGCCAAGGTGACATGTTTGATCCCATTGCGGGTCATGAATTCTTTAAATTCAGCACTGGTGAAACAAGGCCCGTTGTCACTGACCAGTATGTCAGGCAGGCCGTGGGTGGCAAACATGGCCCTCAGGCTTTCAATGGTGGCGGTGGCAGTGCTTCCCGACATTATTTCACATTCAATCCATTTAGAAAAGGCATCCACCACCACCCGGAACATTTTACCGAGAAACGGGCCCGCATAGTCGACATGGATCCTCGACCATGGTCTGGAGGGCCAGGACCACAAACTTAGTGGTGCCTCTCTGGGCGCGTTGCTCAACTGAGCACACACGCTGCATTGCCGTACACAGGACTCTAAGTCAGAGTCGATACCGGGCCATCACACGTGGGATCTGGCTATCTCTTTCATCATTACTATACCTGGGTGCATGCTGTGGAGATCCGAGGTGAATGTCTCCCTGCCCTTTTTGGGTAGCACTATGTGGTTACCCCACAACAGGCAGTCTGCCTGAATGGACAGCTCGTCCTTTCGCTGCTGGAACGGCTTGATTAGCTCTTGCATTTCAACGGGGATGCTGGCCCAGCTCCCATGCAGTACACAGTTTTTTACTAGGGACAGCAGAGGATCTTGGCTGGTCCAAGTCCTAATCTGGCAGGCCGTGACAGGTGATTTATAATTTTCAAACGCTTCAATGACCGTCAACAAGTCTGCGGGCTGCGCCACCATCAACAAGTTTGCAGGCTGCGCCATTTCCACCCCCGTGGTGGGCAATGGTAGCCGACTGAAAGCATCCACACAGTTCTCGGTGCCTGGCCTGTGGCGGATGGTATAGTTATACGCTGATATCGCGAGTGCCCACCTTTGTATGCGGGCTGAGGCATTAGTATTTATCCCCTTGTTTTCAGCCAACAGGGATATGAGGGGCTTGTGATCGGTTTCCAGCTCAAATTTGAGGCGAAACAGTTTACCTCGAACACACACGCTAATGCCTCTTCCTCAATCATGCTGTAGGCCCTCTCGGCCTTGGACAAGCTCCTGGAAGCATAGGCGACAAGTTGCAACTTCCCCGCAATGTTAGCTTGTTGTAATACACACCCGACTCTGTACGACAATGCATCACATGCTAGACAAGTCTTTTACACGGGTTATACAATACAAGCAGCTTGTTGGAGAAAAAAATGTTTCTGGCTTTCTCAAAAGCAATTACTTGGTTTTTTTCCCCATACCCTGATCTCACCTTTACGCAATAACACATGTAGGGGCTCTAAGAGGGTGCTTAACCCCGGTAGGAAGTTACCAAACTAGTTGAGGAGTCCCAGGAACGACCGCAGCTCCGTGATGTTCTGTGGCCTGGGCGCGTTCCTGATAGCCTCTGTCTTGGCGTCCGTGGGCCGAATGCCGTCCGCCGCGAACTTTCTCCCCAAAAACTCCACTTCTGTTGCTATGAAGATGCATTTCGACCTCTTCCGCCGCAGCCCTACGCGATCCAGTCGCTGGAGGACCTCCTCCAGGGTTTGTAGGTGCTCGACGGTGTCCCAACCCGTGACCAATGTCGTCCTGAAAGGCCACCATGCTTGGTACCGCCTTGAGCAGGCTCTCCATGTTTCTCTGGAAGATCGCTGCAGCCGACCGAATTCCAAATGGGCATCTGTTGTAGATGAACAGTCCCTTGTGCATGTTGATGCAGGTGAGGCCCTTCGAAGACTCCTCCAGCTCCCTCGTCATGTAGGCCGAAGTCAGGTCGAGCTTGGTGAACATCTTGCCTCCTGCCAATGTCGCAAATAAGTCGTCTGCCTTAGGTAGCGGGTATTGGTCCTGTAGCGAGAAATGATTCATAGTTATTTTATAATCGCCGCAAATCCTGACTGTGCCATCACTTTTGAGCACTGGAACGATAGGGCTTGCCCACTCGCTGAATTCCACTGGGGAGATGATGCCCTCGCGTTGCAGCCTTTCCAACTCGATTTCTACTCACTCTCTTATCATGTGAGGTACCGCTCGCGCCTTGTGGTGGATGGGCCGTGCCTCTGGGAGTAAGTGGATCTGCACCTTTGCCCCGGAAAAGTTTCCAATGCCTGGCTCAAAAAGGGAAGGAAATTTGTGTGCAACTGGGCCGACCGATCCTTTATTCACTTCACCGTTAAGCCAGATTACCTGAAGGTGTTGGGAATATGGTTCGGAGTGGACGGGGCGTGCGCCAAAAACTGGGAAGAGCGTATCGCCAAAGTGAAGCAAAACCTGGGATGGTGGAAGATGTGCTTCCTCTCCATGGCAGGAAAGAACCTGGTCATCAGGAGTGAGGTGCTCTCGGGGTTGCTGCACGTGGCACAGGTCTGGCCCATCCCTCGCTCCTGTGCCGTGGCAGTCACCCGGGCCGTCTTCCACTTTGTCTGGAGGTCCAAAATGGACTGTGTCCGCAGAGACACGATGTACAAATCTCTGGACAGTGGAGGAAAGGATGTTCCGAACGTGGCCCTCATCCTGATGGCCACCTTTGTGTGCGGCTGCATCAAGCTGTGCACAGACCCACGGTACGCAAACACCAAGTGTCACTATGTGCTGAGGTTCTACCTGTCCCCGGCGTTGCGAAGGATGGGCCTGGCCATGCTGCCGCGAAACGCCCCCACCAGTTGGACCATGCCTGTCCACCTGTCCTTCGTGGAAAGGTTTTTCACAAAATGCAGCTTTGACCACAAGGCCATAAAGCAGTGGTCAGCACGTAAGGTCCTGGACGCCCTACGAAAGGAGAGGATGGACCCTGTCGGCTGGTTCCCTGAGCGGACTGTCGAACTCATTCGGCAGAACGTCTCATCGCCAGAGCTTTCACACAAGCACCAAGACGTAGCTTGGTTGGCGGTGAGGAGGGCCTTACCCGTCAGAGTGTTCATGCACAGCCGACGTCTCAGCAACACGGCACGGTGCCCCCGAGTCGGCTGCGGGGCGGACGAGACTGTCACCCATCTCCTTCAGGATTGCGCCTTTGCAACGCAGGTCTGGAAAGAGATGCAGTGGTTGCTGTCGAGGTTCATCCCAAGCAGCTCCGTAACACAGGACTGTGTGCTCTACGGGCTGTTCCCAGGGACACACACCGAGACAGACATCATCTGCTGCTGGAGGGACATCAACTCGGTCAAAGACGCTCTTTGGTCTTGCCGAAACTTGCTGGTCTTCCAGAGCAAGGAGACGACCACGTCTGCGTGTTGCAGACTGGCGCAATCCAAGATCCAGGATTACGTGCTGAGGGACGCACTTAAAATTGGTGCAGTCGCCGCAAAGGCACGGTGGGGAAGGGCCACAGTTTAAAGCCCTTCTGCCACGGTAAACCCGGGGGCAGGAATCAGCACAAAACGCCCCTCGGGCTGTACTTGTAACTTCTTTTTCGTGTACATGGAGCATCATGATCTGTCAACACCTATGTAGTGCCATGTACAATGCAAGGTCTGTTTCGTAATGCACGTTGAAAAGAAAAAATGTAAATGTACCATCACCCATTCCGTGTACTGTATAGTGACACATGTAATGTAATTTGTTGAATGTACTACAATGTATCCCGTATTGTACCGAATTGTACTTGAACTGAAAAGCAAGGAAATGTATCGAACGGAACTGCCGTCAGCACACAAATGTAGTGTATGGGATTGCTGACCGCAGCTAAATGTACTGAACTGCTTTTGAATGTACTGTACAAATTTTTATATGAAAAAAGTATATTTTGAAATTTAAAAAAAATCAGGTCAAACATGGTCAAGGCAATTTCCTGCTGATTCCCATCTACCGCCCTCCCTCAGCTGATGAATCAGTACTCCTCCATTTTGAACACCATTTGAAAGAAGCACTGAGAGTAGCAAGGGCACAGAATGTACTCTGGGTGGGGGACTTCAGTGTCCATCACCAAGAGTGGCTCGGTAGCACCACCACTGACCGAGCTGGCCGAGTCCTGAAGGACATAGCTACCAGACTGGGCCTGCAGCAGGAGGTGAGAGAACGAGCTCAAGGGAGAAACCTATTCATCCTCACCAACTATCCTATTCGCTCTCCCAGCCCAAGCTCCTGACCTCATGCCCCCACTGCCGCCCCCCCCCCAACCCCCCGGGTTCCTTACTTTCTCCCCCTGCCCAAGTTCATCACTCACGGATTCATGACCTCCTCCCCCAAAAAAGTTCCTGGCCTTCTCTCCCTCCCCACCCCCTCCCCACTGCCATAGATGGGGCATTGTGTGTGGGTCACAGAATGTTAACAGGTTGATCGGGCATGAAGTGAATTGCGACAGTGTTGCGACATCTGGATTTCGTCCAGTCTGACCATCTGGAGCACGCGCTCAAAACCCCCTTAGACTTGGATCACGTTCTTCCTCCATCCCCACTCTTCTCTTTACCTCTTCCCCTCCCCCAATGAGTTCCTGGCCTCCTCTCTCCCCACCGATTCCCCCCCCCCACTTCCTCCGATACACCCTCTCTCTCCGATTACCCTCTCTCTTTCACTCCCCTTTCTCCCTCCCCCACACTTTCTCCCTCCCCTGTCTCTCTTTCCCTGTCTCCCTCCCCCATCGCTCTGACCTCCCCATCTCTCTACCCGCTCTCTCCGCTCCCTCTCTCTCTCTCACCCCCTCTTTCTGCCTGTTGGGGTAAAAAGACTTCTCTTCCTCCAGCTGGACTCCCTAATATAAGAAATCGACAGCTGCCCGTATTGTATAGCGACCACAGAATCACACAGATGAAACCTCGGTTCACCGGTTTTTATTCGAACATGCTCGGGAAGGTTCCGAAGAACACTTCCCCGATCGGAGGTTTTGCAATTACAATTATTTTGTGACCCTCCTACAAAACCACCGATTGGCCGATGGCTCAGACTGGCTCTGAGTGGTCCTCCTCCATCTGTCCATCTCCCATGGTGTCACCCTTCTGGAATGTGTTCAACTTTGCCTCAGTTTCTGATGACGTGTTGATTGACCTTGCTTCCCAGGGTATGCTGTCTTTCTAGGCTGTTGACTCTCCACTGCCCTTGTGTTTCAGTACTGAGTGTATGTTGTCATCTTCTATCAGTCTGTGCAAAAGATCAATGCATTGTTGGCTACTGATGATGATTCATTAACCATCAAGCTTTGCAACATAGCAAGCTTACATAAGAACATAACATAAGAATTAGGAACAGGAGTAGGCCATCTAGCCCCTCAAGCCTGCTCCGCCATTCAATAAGATCATGACTGATCTGGCCGTGGACTCAGCTCCACTTACCCGCCCGCTCCCCGTAACCCTTAATTCCCTTATTGGTTAAAAATCTATCTATCTGTGACTTGAATACATTCAATGAGCTAGCCTCAACTGCTTCCTTGGGCAGAGAATTCCACAGATTCACAACCCTCTGGGAGAAGAAATTCCTTCTCAACTCGGTTTTAAATTGGCTCCCCCGTATTTTGAGGTTGTGCCCCCTAGTTCTAGTCTCCCCGACCAGTGGAAACAACCTCTCCGCCTTTATCTTGTCTATCCCTTTCATTATTTTAAATGTTTCTATAAGGTCACCCCTCATCCTTCTGAACTCCAACGAGTAAAGATCCAGCCTACTCAATCTATCATCATAAGGTAACCCCCTCATCTCCGGAATCAGCCGAGTGAATCGTCTCTGTACCCCCTCCAAAGCCAGTATATCCTTCCTTCAGTAAGGTGACCAAAACTGCACACAGTACTCCAGGTGCGGCCTCACCAATACCCTGTACAGTTGCAGCAGGACCTCCCTGCTTTTGTACTCCATCCCTCTCGCAATGAAGGCCAACATTCCATTCACCTTCCTGATTACCTGCTGCACCTGCAAACTAACCTTTTGGGATTCATGCACAAGGACCCCCAGGTCCCTCTGCACCTCAGCATGTTGTAATTTCTCCCCATTCAAATAATATTCCCTTTTACTGTTTTTTTTAAAAGGTGGATGACCTCACACTTTCCGACATTGTATTCCATCTGCCAAACCTTAGCCCATTCGCTTAACCTATCTAAATCTCTTTGCAGCCTCTCTGTGTCCTCTACACAGAGCTTTGCTGATTCCCCTTCTTAAAACCCAATCAAGCAAGTGTATGAGCGGCTTTACATACATAAGTGTGTTTTACATACAATTACAATCGCTATAGATTCCTCAGAACCTCCTAATACTGATAAGCCCTACAATCTGGACTATGTGTCAGATCAGTTCACTACCTTCAGCATACCTCCATTCTTGACCATCGGTCTGTCTCCACTCTAGTGACCGTTTTTTAGACCCTTACAATCTTTTGTGTATGCATGCCTGTTTACTGTGTGATGTCTGTAACACTGTTATGCCACATTGAATGTACCCTTATACTGTACACACATCACCGGTACACCAGAGGGTGCTGCTGCTGGAGCACACGGCAGGTAACCCAGTATAAAAGGGAACTCACAGCTTGTTGTCGTCACTCAGGAGCTGCAAATAAAGGACGACATGTCTACACAGTTTAAGTATCATACCCTGCCACATGGAATCATTACTAAAGGTGCCTACATACACCATACAATCCCTCTCGTCCCACTTTCTCTCCCCTTCCCTCTCTCCCCTCACTCCCCCTCTATCTCCCCGCCCTCCCTCCCTCTCCCCTCTCTCTGAGCCCCCTCTTTCCAAACTCTCTCCGACTCCACTCTCTCCCCCTCTCGCTCCAATCTCTCCTTTCTCTCTCTCCCCTTCCTTCCCCTCTCTCTGACCTCTTTCTCCAATTCTCTCTCTGTCACCCCCCTCTCTCCCCTTCTCTCTCTCCACCTCTCTCCGACTATCTCCCTCTCCCTATGATCTTCGATCTCCCTTTCTCTCCGATCGCCCTCTCTCCCTCTCTGTCACCCCTCTCCCCCTCCACCTCTCTCCGACCTCTATCTCACTTTTTCTCCAATCTCCCTCTCTCCCCCTCTCCCCTCCCCCTCTCTCTCTCCCCCCCTTCCTCTCTCCTCTCTCTCCCCTCTCTCCGACCTCTCTCCCCCTCTCTCCAACCTTTCTCTCCAATCTCCCCCTCTCCTCCTCTCTTTGCCCTTCTTCCCCTCTCTCCGACTTCTCTCCCCCTCTCTTTGCCCTCTCTCCAACCCCTCTCCCTCTCTCTCCCTCCCCCCTCTCTCCGACCTCTCTCAGATCTCCCCCTTCTGCTTGTAGATGAGGGTGATGATGCCTTTCCTCATTGATTCTGACATACTGCCGGCCAGAAGCATACCTCCGTACACTTCCAGCAGGTCTGGGCCTATCCAGTCCCACAGAGCCGAGTACAACTCGACCGGTAAGCCGTCGTTTCCGGGAGTTTTACTTGTCTTGTCAGCTCGACCAGAGTTCGTGGTCCAGACTCTCCCACTCACTGTTGTCTAAGACCTCTGAGAGCTTATCTTTGCATTCCAGAATGATTCTGGAACAGTGAGCGATTTTGGCAGACAAGCGCAGGACCCGATAATGCTTTGTGTGGTCCAGCCAGATCTGGCGGTGAATGGCCAAACCAGTTGTTCGCCATATCCGTTCAAGTCTGCGTTCCTTGAACCTAAGGGAGCAAAGATCAGGGCTGTACCAGTGGGACTGGCCAGGGTGAGGGAGAGTAATTGTTTTAACAGGGACTGGGGCATCAAAGGTGGTGGTGAGGGTGTGATTGAGCAGAAATGTTGCGGTGTAAGGAGGGCCGAGCGCTGGACAGTTGGGATTTTATAAGTACGGCTGTAAAAGAGCTGTGAGAGTTTTTTCCAGGGGCAGACACAGAAGGAGGTAGGGTTGGGGGGAGGGGAGGGGGAGGTGGGTGGAGAGCGATATGAGGAAGTGGTCAGAGATGATTTTATCTGCGACTGACACTGTGGGAGTAGCGAGGCCATGAGAGGTGGCAGGGTCGAGGAGGTGGCCATGAATATGGGTTGGGGAGTTTACATGGAGGGCGAGATTAAGGGAGAACAGGAGGCCAGTGAACTCAGTGGAGAGAGAGTATGGTGAATTTAGAGGCCACTGAGGATGAAAAGCCATTTGGTGCAGAGGCTGAGGGAAGAAAGCAGTGAAGATATCGGTGTAATAAAATGTTTATGGTACTTGGATGGAGAACGAGAATTTTAAGTGAGAGGTGAGAGGTTTATTGGTTGTTTGTAATGCCGCCCAACCCCATCCGAGCCATGTGATTGGTGAAGCGGTGTGTGGGGGCGGGTCTGTTGGTTGTGTGCAATGTGTTGACAGCAGCAACTCCCAGAGGGGGACCGACTGAACCTTTCCTCCCCCTTCCCCCTGCTCGGTTCCCCATTGCTCAGACTGTTGTGGCTGAAAGCACTCTAGTAATGACTCCACGAGGTAAGGTATTGCACATGAACTGTTGTGACCTTAGTCCATTTATTGCAGCTCCTGAATGAGGATACAGTGAGGTGAGCTCCCTTTTATACTTCGTTACCTGCGGTGTGCAGGTAACCCCTAGGTCTCCACAGGTGGTTCAGGTATAGTGTATACAGTGTGAAGATACATTCAGTGGTCTTATGTAACTGTACATTGAATGTACAGGGTATATACTTATATTCTACATACACAACACAGACCTGTCAGCTTTCACTCCTCTGGAGCCAGACTCACTTAGCTTCAAAATGTGATTCTGTTCTTTACTCATTCTGTGGGTGTTGGCGGAACGGGCTAGGCCAGCAGTTATTGCCCGCCCGACTTGCCCTTGACAAGGTGGTGATGGGCCTTCTTGAACCGATGCAGTCCGTGTGGCAAAGGAGGTCCGCTGGGCCGGCCACATTGTTCGCATGCCAAACCCAATGCTCCCAAAGCAAGTGGTCTACTTGGAACTCCTTCATGGAAAATGAGCCTTTTAAAAAGGGAGGCAGAGAGAATACGGGTAATTATAGACTGGTTAGCCTGGTATCAGTAGTGGGGAAAATGTTGGAATCAATTATTAAGGATGAAATAGCAGCCCATTTAGAAAGCAGTGACAGGATCGGTCCAAGTCAGCATGGATTTATGAAAGGGAAATCATGCTTGACAAATCTTCTGGAATTTTTTGAGGATGTAACTAGTCGAGTGGACAACGGCGAACCAGTGGGTGTGGTGTATTTGGACTTTCAAAGGGCTTTTGACAAGGTCCCACACAAGAGATTGGTGTGCAAAATTAAAGCACATGGTATTGGGGGTAATATACTGACGTGTATAGGGAACTGGTTGGCAGACAGGAAGCAGAGAGTCGGGATAAACGGGTCCTTCTCAGAATGGCAGGCAGTGACTAGTGGAGTGCCGCAGGGCTCAGTGCTGGGACCCCAGCTCTTTATCAATGATTTGGATGAAGGAATTGAGTGTAATATCTCCAAGTTTGCAGATGACACTAATCTGGGTGGTGGTGTGAGCTGTGATGTGGATGCTAAGAGGCTGCAGGGTGACTTGGACAGTGAGTGGGCAAATGCATGGCAGATGCAGTATAATGTGAATAAATGTGAGGTTATCCACTTTGGGGGCAAAAACACGAAGACAGAATATTACCTGAATGGTGGCAGATTAGGAAAAGGGGAGGTGCAACGAGACCTGGGTGTCATGGTACATCAATCATTGAAAGTTGGCATGTAGGTACAGGAGACGGTGAAGAAGGCAAATGGTATGCTGGCCTCCATAACTAGGGGATTTGAGTATTGGAGCAGAGAGGTCTTCCTGCAGTTGTACAGGGCCTTGGTGAGGCCTCACCTAGAATATTGTGTTCAATTTTGGTCTCCTAATCTGAGGAAGGACGTTCTTGCTATTGAGGGAGTGCAGCGAAGGTTCACCAGACTGATTTCAGGGATGGCTGGACTGACATATGAGGAGAGACTGGATCAACTGGGCCTTTATACATTGGAGTTTAGAAGGATGAGAGGGGATCTCATAGAAACATATAAGATTCTGACAGGACTGGACAGATTAGATGCGGGTAGATTGTTCCCGATGTTGGGGAAGTCCAGAACCAGGGGACACAGTCTTCGGATAAGGGGTAGACCATTTAGGACTGAGATGAGGAGAAACTTCTTCAATCAGAGAGTTGTTAACCTGTGGAATTCTCTACCACAGAGAGTTGTTGATGTCAGATTATTGGATATATTCAAGAGGGAGTTAGATATGGCCCTTACGGCTAAGGGGATCAAGGGGTATGGAGAGAAAGCAGGAAAGGGATACTGAGGGAATGATCAGCCATGATCTTATCAAATGGTGGTGCAGGCTCGAAGGGCCGAATGGCCTACTCCTGCACCTATTTTCTATGTTTCTATGAGTCAAAGGTGGACAGAGGAAACGTTACAAGGACACCCTCAAAACCTCCCGGATGAAGTGCAACATCCCCACCGACACCTGGGAGTCCCTGGCCAAAGACTGCCCTAAGTAGAGGAAGTGCATCCGGGAGGGCACTGAGCCTCGAGTCTCATCGCCGAGAGCATGCAGAAATTAAACGCAGGCAGCGGAAAGAGCGTGCGGCAAACCAGTCCCACCCTCCCTTACTCTCAACGACTATCTGTCCCACCTGTGACTGTAATTCCCGTATTGGACTGTTGACTCATTGTTAGACTGGAAACAAGTCTTCCTCGACTCTGAGGGAGCGCCGATGATGAAGGAGCTCCCACAGTGCTGTTCGTGAGGGAGTTCCAGGATTTTGACTCAGCGACGATGAAGGAACAGCGATATATTTCCAAGTGCTGGATACCGGTGAGGGTGACGACACCTTGGGGGAGCGCAGTCTGGAGCATGTCAGCGGCTCTGTGGGGACAATGCACGGCGGGGCACAGCAAAGTGTAGCAATGCCGTGGTCGTAGCAAAAGGGGATTTGGTGGTCAGGGGGGCAGACAGGCGTTTCTGCAACTGCCAATGTGTGTCCCACGTGGTGTGCTGCCTCTCTATTGCCAGGGTAAAGGATGAACGGATGCCGCACATTCTGCGGGGGGGAGGGGAACAGCCAGAAGTCGTGGTCCACGTGGGAACCAATGACAGGGAGGAAAAGAGTAGACATCCTGCAGACAGAGTTTCAGGAGCTCGGGGGTGGGGAGACGAAAGAGTAGGACCCCAAAGGTAGCAACCTGGGGATTACTCCCAGTGCCACGCACCAGTGAGTATCGGAATAGCAGGATAATGCAGGTTAATGCGTGGCTGGAGAAACGTTGCAGGAGGGAGGGCTTCAGATTCCTGGGCCATTGGAACCAGTTCTGGGGCAGGAGGGACCTGTTCAAGATGGACGGATTTCACCTCAGCCCAACATCCTCACGGGAAGGTTAACTGGTGCTGAGGGGGGAGAGTCTAAACTAAATTGGCCGGGTGATGGACACTAGGATGAAACATTAGAGAGGAGAAACCAGGTGCACAGAGGACTGGGAGAGGCAAATAGCACCAGAGCAATGAATAGCTCAGAAATAGGAGGGATGAGACAGGGGCAGATGTGAGGCAGTCTCGGATGGGTTTGGAGTCCATGTGTGTCAATGCACATAGTGTGGTAAATAAGGTTAGTGAGTTGCAGGCACAAGTCATCACATGGGACTCTGGTATAGTGGCAATAACAGACCTGGCTCAAAGAAAGGAAGGATTGGGAACTTAATATTCCTGGCTGCAAGGTATTCAGGAAAGATAGGGAAGAAAAAAAGGAGGTGTGGCAGTATTAATCAAAGAAACTGTTGTAGCACTGGAGAGGGATGATGTCGTTGAAGGGTCAAAGACAGAGTATGTTTGGTTAGAATTAAGGATGAATAGAGGAACTATTACACTACTGGGTGTATACTATAGGCCACCGAATAATGGGAAGGAGATAGAGAAGCAAATGATGCATTTAAGGGGAGGCTAGACAAGCATCCCGGGCCAAAAGGACTGCACCCTACCCCCCGTTCTCACTGCAAGTTGAAGTTCGGGAGCAGGATTGCAGCGGGTCCAACCGGTGGGGAGTAGTCCTTTTGGCCCGGAAATCTTCTTCCCTTACTCCAAAAATAGTTCCCTGTGAAAAAAAAGCAATAAGAACTCGTCAATACGGAGGGCAACAGCTGACTGCAGTGTGGGCAGGTACAGCAGGAGCGGCGAGGTCGGGGCGAAGGAGCGGCGAAAGATTGTAGAGGGATGTGATTGGGGCCCAGGAGAGGCGAGAGTTCGGGGCCCAGAAGAGGCGAGGGCCCAGGGGCAGCACGGGCCCAGCCCACACTGCGATATGTGCGCGCACTGGGTCTGTGCAGCAGAGCAGGTCTCTAGTCGTCTTGGTTAACCCTTGCCACTGGACCAAGACCTAGCTCTGTCAAGCCCATGTGGTGGCTGGTGTGCAACGGCCACCCCACGTTAAAAAAATCCACCCACAGGCATCTTCCACCCGCGAGGATGTAGTTCGGGTCCATCATTCAAAACACTTGTGAACTCACCCTTTTTTGGCGTGGAAGCAAGTCATCCTTGTTTCGAGGGACCGCCTATGATGATGATGATAGAGCAACTAATATTGTATTACTTATTCATGTTTAGTACATTTTCATGAGAAGTTATGAAAGCATCAGCTGAGGGCGGCCAAAAAGAGAGAATGGAAACTTCTCCGGGCCCTTTAGATCTGCGCTGTGTTCTTCCACCGGAAGTCTATTTTTCTCTACTCGGTGTTCCAGCCGGATGGCAATCACCGACGCGTTTGCCCTACAGTAAGATGGCGGCCGCGCTTTTGAGCCGCTGACTGAAGCGACGAGCTGGCCAGAGGCAAGATGGCGGCGGAGGGAGATTTCCTGCTCCGATACCGAGCGGTGTCCCACAAGCTGAAGCGGTGAGCGGCGCGGGGGGGGGCGGCGCGGGGCTTTGTCCTCTATGTAATGAGCGGGCTGGGGTCCCCCGGAGTTGCTGGGGTCCTCCGCGAGCCGAGGCAGGATGTTCGACTGTGGGAGGCCTCGCCGCAAATCATTGGACAATTCAAATAGTTTTATTGCCCAAAAGAAAACTTTTAAATGCCGGGATTGAGGGAGTGCCGCACTGTCGGAGGTGCCATCTTTCGGATGAACCGTTAAACCGACTGCCCTCTCGGGTGGATCGGAAAAATCCCGCGGCACTACTTCGAAGAAGAGCCGGGGAGGTATCCCCGGTGTCCTGGTCAATATTTATCCCTCAATCAACACAGCAAAAAAACAATTATCTGGTCATTATCACATTACTGTTTGTGGGAGCTTGCTGTGCGCAAATTGGCTGCCGCGCTTCCCACATTACAACAATACTTCATTGCTGACACATACTTGAAAGAGAACATAAGAAATAGGAGCAGGAGTAGGCCATTTGGCCCCTCTAGCCTGCTTTGATCGTGTCTTCAGCTCCACTTCCCATAACCCTTGACTCCCTTATCATTCAAAAATCTGTCTATCTCCACCTTAAATATATTCAATGACCCAGCCTCCACAGCTCTCTGGGGCAGAGAATTCCACAGATTCACGACCTACTGAGAGAAGAAATTCCTCCTCATCTTTGTTTTAAATGGGCGTCCCCTTATTCTGAAACTATGTCCCCAGTTGTAGATTCCCCCACGAGGGGAAACATCCTCTTTGCATTTATGCCATCCAGCCCCCTCAGAATCTTATACGTTTCAATAAGATCATTCTTCTGAACTCCACTGAGTATAGGCCCAACCTGCTCAACCTTTCTTCATAAGACAACCCCCTCATCTCAGGAAGCTACCTCGTGAACCTTCTCTGAACAGCCTCCGATGCAAGTATATCCCTCCTTAAATACGGAGACCAAAACTTTATGCACCAGGTGTGGCCTCACCAATACCCTGTACAGTTGTAGCAGGACTTCTCTGCTTTTATACTCTATCCCCCTTGCAATAAAGGCCAACATTCCATTTGCCTTCTTAATTACTTGCTGTACCTGCATACTAACTTTTTGCAAGGACCCCCAGATCCCTCTATACTGCAGCATTTTGTAGTCTTTCTCCATTTAAATAATAATTTGCTTGTTTATTCTTCCTACCAAAGTGTATAGCCCCACATTTTCCCACATTATACTCCATCTGCCAATTTTTTGCCCACTCACAAAGAGGCAGTTTAGTGACTGCGTCACTCGCTTTGGCAAAGTCATGGAATCATAGAAGACTTCGGCCCATCGTGTCTGTGCCGGCCGACCCAGAGCTACCCAGCTCTTGCTCCGTACCCCTGCGGGCTACGGCACTTCCAAGTGCACAGCCAATTACTTTTTAAATGCACTGAGCGTTTCTGCCTCTGCCACCCCTTTCAGGCAGTGAGTTCCACCACCTTTTTTTTCCTGACTGTCGTGTCTTGTGTTGTAGGCGGTTCCTGCGGAAACCAAATGTGGCAGAAGCAAGCGAGCAGTTTGGTAAGTGGCAGCGGGGAGCTGTTTAACCGGGAGCGTGGCATTGTGGAGGAGGGCTGAGTACGATCATGCTCAGCCACCTGATTGGTGCATCCATCTCTGGGATGGAAACTGCTGCCCATCCAGGCTGAGTAAAATCGCGAGTGCAGCCCTTCATGGTGTGGTCTAACCAGGGCTTTGTACAGCTGCAGCATAACCTCTACCCCCTTGTATTCTAGTCCTCTGGATATAAAGGCCAGCATTCCGTTAGCCTTTTTGATTATTTTCTGTACCTGTTTAAGATATTTTAATGATCGATATACTGTAGGGTTAGGGTAAGAGTGGAGTTGGCATTGGCTGAGGGATCGGGGGAGCAAATTGAAGAAAATAATGGAATTATGAAGAATATTCAACAACAGAAGTAGCCTTAAAATGATGGTGCAAATCTTCACTCCTGTGGTTAACGTGTTTGTATAAAACTCCTTCCTCTGTTTTAGCAGAGGTGGAATCCCCTTTATCTTTCAACGGAAAATCCTTTAAAATAACGGGGGAGTTTTTGCACAAATGTCGGCAATATATGCCTTTGAGGCCTGGATGTTTGTGCAGATGGGACAAGCAGTGTTACGTCCTTTAGCGTCCCCCAGCTCGGCACAGCTCCGATTGGGGACTGCGTCCCTTTAGAATCGTTCAGCATCTGTGAAACACTTGTGCGTGTTTCTAGTTTTTAGAAGCTCTGATCTGAGTGTTTTGTTTTTGGAAAGGAGTTGCCGATTTGTTGGATACGATTTCCAGCCCCCACTCATTGGCTGTTCCTGATACTGTAGAGTTGCTGCAGAGGAGATTCTGGTGTTGTACAGCACGGAAGGACGCCATTCGGCCCATCATGCCTGTGCCAGCTCCTTAGATAGCTCACTGGTGCAGAGGGCCGAATGCACGACTTCAAGTCCCATTCTCCACTGCCCAACAAAATTTTTCCCCTTCCAAGCATTTATCCAATTCCCTTTTGAAAGTTACAATTGAATCTGCTTCCACCGCCCTTTCAGGCAGCGTGTTCCCGATCAGAATAACTTGCAGCGTAAAAAAATGTTTCCTCATCTCCCCCTCTGGTTCTTTTGCCAATTGCTTTAAAACTGTGTCCCTCTGGTTACTGACCCTCCTGCCACTGGGAACAGTTTCTCCTCATTTACTCGTCAAAACCCTTCTTGATTTTGAGCACCTCAATTATAGCTCTCCTTAACCTTCTCTGCTCTAAGAACAATCCCAGATTCTCCGGTCTCTCCACGTAACTGTGATTTCCCCCATTCAGGGTACCATTCTGGTAAATCTCCTCCGCACCCTCTCCAAGGTCCTGCCAGCCATCCTAAAGTGCGGCACCCAGAATTGGACTCAGTATTCCAGCTGCGGCCTAACCAGTGATTTCAAAGGTTTAGCGTAACTTCCTCACTTGTTGTATTCTCTATTTCTGGGACACAGAAATGGGGAGCGGGCAGGGGGTCTCCGGAGTGTGGGGAGCAGTCTCTGGAGACCCTCCGTTTAACCCCCCCCACCCCCCCTCCCCATTCTCCAGAGACCCCCTCCTGCTCCCCATTCTCTGGGGAAATCCCCTCTTACAGATCCTGTATGTTTTTTTAACAGCCTTCTCAACTGGTCCTGCAACCTTCAACGATTCTGTGTGTGATCCCCCAGGTCTCTCTGTCCCTTTAAAATTGTACCATTTAGTTTAAATTGCTTCTCCTCATTCTTCCTGTCAAAATGCATGAAATGAGATAGTCTGAGCTCATAGAGCAGAGAGTAACTGTGCGGAGGCAATTGGCATCTGCAGAGCTACACGTGGCTTCTCGGTGGCTGAAGGGTGGATTTTAAACACTCAAGAACATAAAAATTAGGACCAGGCGTGGGCCGTTCGGCCCCTCAAACCTACTCTGCCATTCAATAAGGCATGGCTGATCATCGACCTCAACTCCACTATCCCGGCTGATCTCCATATTCCCCGCTCCCCATTCACCGGAGACCCCCCCCCCTCGTTCCCCATTCACCGGAGACCCCCCCCCCTCGTTCCCCATTCACCGGAGACACCCCCCTCGTTCCCCATTCACCGGAGCCCCCCCTCGTTCCCCATTCACCGGAGAACCCCCCCCCCTCGTTCCCCATTCACCGGAGCCCCCCCTCGTTCCCCATTCACCGGAGAACCCCCCCCCTCGTTCCCCATTCACCGGAGACACCCCCCTCGTTCCCCATTCACCGGAGCCCCCCCCCTCGTTCCCCATTCACCGGAGCCCCCCCTCGTTCCCCATTCACCGGAGCCCCCCCTCGTTCCCCATTCACCGGAGCCCCCCCCCTCGTTCCCCATTCACCGGAGACACCCCCCTCGTTCCCCATTCACCGGAGACACCCCCCTCGTTCCCCATTCACCGGAGCCCCCCCTCGTTCCCCATTCACCGGAGAACCCCCCCCCCTCGTTCCCCATTCACCGGAGCCCCCCCTCGTTCCCCATTCACCGGAGACCCCCCTCCTCGTTCCCCATTCACCGGAGCCCCCCCTCGTTCCCCATTCACCGGAGACCCCCCTCCTCGTTCCCCATTCACCGGAGCCCCCCCTCGTTCCCCATTCACCGGAGACCCCCCTCCTCGTTCCCCATTCACCGGAGCCCCCCCTCGTTCCCCATTCACCGGAGACCCCCCCCCTCGTTCCCCATTCACCGGAGACCCCCCTCCTCGTTCCCCATTCACCGGAGCCCCCCCTCGTTCCCCATTCACCGGAGAACCCCCCCCCCCCTCGTTCCCCATTCATCAGAGCCCCCACTCGTTCCCCATTCACCGGAGACCCCCCTACTCGTTCCCCATTCACCGGAGCCCCCCCTCGTTCCCCATTCACCGGAGACCCCCCCCCTCGTTCCCCATTCACCGGAGACCCCCCCCCTCGTTCCCCATTCACCGGAGACCCCCCCCTCGTTCCCCATTCACCGGAGCCCCCCCTCGTTCCCCATTCACCGGAGACCCCCCCCTCGTTCCCCATTCACCGGAGACCCCCCCCTCGTTCCCCATTCACCGGCGCCCCCCCTCGTTCCCCATTCACCGGAGACCCCCCCCCTCGTTCCCCATTCACCGGAGAACCCCCCCTCGTTCCCCATTCACCGGAGACCCCCCCCCTCCTCGTTCCCCATTCACCGGAGACCACCCCCCCCTGCTTTCCATTTACCAGAGACCCCCCCCTTGTTCCCCATTCACCGGAGACCCCCCCCTCCTCGTTCCCCATTCACCGGAGACCCCCCCCTGCTTTCCATTTACCAGAGACCCCCCCTTGTTCCCCATTCACCGGAGACCCCCCTCGTTCCCCAGTCGCCGGAGACCCCCCCCCTCGTTCCCCATTCACCGGAGCCCCCCCTCGTTCCCCATTCACCGGAGACCCCCCCCCCTCGTTCCCCATTCACCGGAGACCCCCCCCTCGTTCCCCATTCACCGGAGACCCCCCCTCCTCGTTCCCCATTCACCGGAGACCCCCCCCTCCTCGTTCCCCATTCACCGGAGACCCCCCCCCTGCTTTCCATTTACCAGAGACCCCCCCCTTGTTCCCCATTCACCGGAGACCCCCCTCGTTCCCCAGTCGCCGGAGACCCCCCCCCCCCCGCTTTCCATTCACCGGAGACCCCCCCCCCCCCCGAATCCCGGATGCAGCCCTGGCCCTGGTTTCTGACAGCCTTCAGTCTCGGGTTAAAGCTGGTGTTAAGTGAGCTACAGGCCGCTTGTGATGTCAGCGTCTTGTGTTGCAGGTCAGTTGGCCAAGGAGCTGAAGCAGGAGGAGTGCCTACAGTATGCCGGCTTCTGTAACCTGGCCATGGCACGGTAGGTGGGCGTATCGCCACAGTGCCCCCACCCCCTTACCCATGCTGCATGGGGAGCGGGCACTCGGGGGCAAGGGGCGGGGTGCGGCGGGGGAGAGCGGGCACTGAGGGGGAGGGGGGAATGGGCCATGTGCGCACTCTGGGTAGGGGGCGGGGAGCGGACCATGTGGACACACTGGGGGGGCGGAGCGGGCCATGTGGACACACTGGGGCGGTGGGGGGGAAAGCGGGATGCTGTGACATGCACACCTCAACAGAAGGGGTTTCACCAACCAGGCGACAGGGACAGACCATCTTGCCAGGTTATCAGGGGGGTGGGCTTCTGCCGTTTCTGTTAATGTCCCCCCTTCTCGTGGGGAACTTCCTGATGAAAGATGTCCCACCAGCGGTGCGAGCGTGTGGTCGGTGCGGAGCCCCTCTCTGCTGTCACCTCGGAATTGCCCGAGTGTGAGGCCGAACAGGCCGAGGGAGCCCCTGCCGAGGGCCCGTGTTCGCTGACCTTGTTTATGCGCCCTGCCCTCTGACATTGTGTCTCCACCCTGCCCTCTGACCTTGTGTCTCGCCCTGTCCTCTGACCTTGTGTCTCCACCCTGCCCTCTGACCTTGTTTCTCCGCTCTGCCCTCTGACCTTGTTTCTCCGCTCTGACCTAGTGTCTCTACCTTGACCTCTGACCTTGTGTCTCCGCCCTGTCCCGCAGCTATGAGCAGACGCTGTTCAACGCCCCCGGGGAGGCTCTGGCCTTGACTGACGCAGCCCGACTCGTCCTGCAGGCTGAGAAGGAGACTCAGAAACTCCAGTGTCCAGGCTTCGAGGAGCACCTGCAGGCCGCAACCAACTGCTACAGCTTTGCTATAAAGGTGAGAAAGAGAACGAAAGACTTGCAGAGTGTCCACACAGCCCACTCCCCCAGCCCCAAGAAAGTGTCAGCTGTGGCTCAGTGGGTCGCACTCTTGGAGTCAGAAGGTCGTGGGTTCAAGTCCCACTCCAGGAACTTGAGGGCATAAGTCTATAGGCTGACGTTCCAGTGCAGTGCTGAGGGAGTGCTGCACTGTCGGAGGTGCCGTCTTTCGGATGAGACGTTAAACCGAGGCCCCGTCTTCTCTCTCAGGCACTATTTCGACGAAGAGCAGGGGAGTTCTCCCTGGTGTCCTGGGGCCAATATTTATCCCTCAATCAACATCACAAAAACAGATTATCTGGTCATTATCACGTTGCTGTTTGTGGAGCTTGCTGTGCACAAATTGGCCGCTGTGTTTCCTACATTACAACAGTGACTACACTCCACAAGTACTTTAGTGGCTGTAAAGCATTTGAGACAAATAGCGCCTTTCACAACCTCAGAATGTCCCAAAGCAAGCGCTCGACTCGGAGCGCCGACACGGCAAGCCACCCCCAGATGAGCAGAGGAAACGTTTCAAGGACACCCTCAAAGCCTCCCTGATAAATTGCAACATCCCCACCGACACCTGGGAGTCCCTGGCCCATGACCACTCAAAGTGGAGGAGAAGCATCCGGGAGGGCGCTGAGCACCTCGAGTCTCTTCGCCGCGAGCACGCTGAAGCTAAGTGCAGATAGCAGAAGGAGCACACGGCAACCCAGACTCCCCACCCACCCGTTCCTTCAACCACCACCTGCCCCACCTGGGACAGAGACTGTAGGTCCCGCATTGGACGCTTCAGTCACCTGACAACTCACTTTTAGTGTGGAAGTAAGTCATCCTCGACTGCGAAGGACTGCCGAAGAAGAAAAATAAAAGAATATTGTGACTATTTGCACTGTCCCTTTTCTGTCCTTCTGCGCCTGCGTCCTCTGGACTCTGGCCCCGTCCGATAACCAACCCGGAAGTGCGGCCAGCAACTGGCCATGTTGTTCCTCTGAATCTCCAACCGAGCTGCTGATCCTCCGAGCTTTTGCTGGGGGAGCGGGCGGGCAGAGGAGAGAGAGGCGGCGGGGCGGGTGGGGAGAGGGAGTCGGCGGGGTGGGGGTGATGGGGGAGAGAGTTGCTGGGAGGGAGAGAGGGGCAGCGGGGGAGAGGGGGGGAGAGAGAGGCGGCGGAGCAGGGAGGTGGGGAGAGGGAGTCGGCGGGGTGGGAGAGAGGGGCTGGGAGGGAGAGAGGGGCAGCGGGGGGAGGTGGGAAGAGAGAGGCGGCGGGGCGGGGGGGGAGAGGCAGCGGGGGGAGGGGGGAGAGAGAGGGGCAGCGGGGGTGTGGGGGGGGGAGAGGGAGGCGGCGGGGGAGGAGGGGAGAGAGACGGGGGAGTGGGGAGGGAGAGTGAGAGACGGAGAGAGAAGGGGAAGGGGGATGAGAGAGAGATGGAGAGAGAAAGACGGGGGATAGAGAGACAGAGAGAGAGGGATGGTGGGGGGAGAGAGAGAGACACGGGTAGATCGGCGGGGAGAGAGGGAACTCAGGGAAGATGGATCATGTTCTTCCAACCGCCTTTACTCCCATACCCGATTTCTCGGAAGGCTCGGTGCATGTGTTACAAGGGACATCTTTGGAGTGGATGAAATCCAGAAGTCACGACACTGTTATTATTCACTTCATACCCAATAAACCTGTTAACAATCTGTCACCCACATACAATGCCCCATCTATGGAGGGGAGATACTTTGGCTGGGACTAGGGAGGCTTTTGCTGGTTAGAAAGACATGGGGCAGGGCGGGGAAAAGAGAGACACAGAGGGGGTTGAGAAAGACATGGTGGGGGGAAGAGAGTGACATGGGGGAAGAGAGAGACAGAGACATGGGGGGAGAGAGAGAGACACGGCGGGGAGGCGGGGGCGGGAAGAGACACTGGTGTGGGGGAGAGAGACACACGGCGGGGGGATGGTTGCTCATAATAAAGGATGGAACTGAGTACTGTGTACAATGAGTAAGTGTGACCTTAGCTCCTTCAATAAGACTCCAGAGTGCAGGTACCTCGTGGGTGACCTGCTTATATACAGTGCTCCCAAAGGATGCTGAGATCCCTTTGGACTCCAACAGGTCGGCCCTCTGGTGGTCAGATGTGATGCAGGTTACAAAGGGTTAAATACATAACATCACTCCCCCGTGAAGTCAACAGTACACTTATTTACAAGGTGAGATGATCTGGGGCTTTTCGCTCCATTGTCGATCGTCTCGGTACAAATGCGGGTTTGGGTGAGTTGGTTGGTTCTTCACTGGGCTGCTGGGCAGTCGGCCTTGCCGAGCTGCTGGGGTTGGTGAGTTCGGCTTCGTGGTCAACCATGATGTCAGTTGTTACTTGTGTGTGTGTTGGAGGGTCGAAGTTGGCGATGTCCTCTTCGGGTTGTTCGTAGCTGTTAGTGAACCGCAATTTGATTTGATCCAAATGTTTTCTGTACGTTTGTCCATTAGCCAATTTGACCTGAAACACCTTACTCCCCTCTTTGGCTGTGACCGTGCCAGCGAGCCATTTGGGACCATGTCCATAATTGAGCACAAACACAGGATCATTGATCTTAATATCGCGTGACAAATTTGCGCGATCATGGTACACACTTTGTTGATGCCGCTTGCCCTCCACGTGATCATAGAGATCAGGGTGAACCAGAGAGAGCTTTGTGTTTAGCACCCTTTTCATGAGCAGCTCGGTTGGGGGAACCCTGGTGAGCGAGTGCAGTCTGGTGCAGTAGCTGAGCAGCACTCGGGACAGGCGGGTCTGCAGGGAGCCTTCCGACACGCGTTTCAAGCTTTGCTTGATGGTCTGAACTGCCCGTTCTGCCTGGCCGTTGGATGTGGGCTTGAACGGGGCAGATGTGGCGTGTTTGATCCCGTTGCAGGTCATGAATTCCTTGAATTCAGCACTGGTGAAGCACGGCCCATTGTCGCTGACTAGGACATCAGACAAGCCGTGAGTGGCAAACATGGCTCATAGGCTTTCAATAGTGGCCATGGACGTACTTACAGACATTATCGCACATTCAATCCATTTTGAGTAAGCGTCCACGACAACCAAAAACATTTTGCCGAAATGAGCCCCTCATAGTCCACGTGGATCCTCGACCACGGTTTGGAGGGCCCCGACCACAAACTTAGTGGTGCCTCTCTGGGTGCATTGCCCAGCTGAGAGCAAGTGTTGCACTGGCGCACGCATGACTCTAAATCTGAGTCGATGCCGGGCCACCACACATGGGACCTGGCTATGGTTTTCATCACTACAATACCTGGGTGGGTGCTGCGCATATGAACGTATCTCTGCCTTTCTTGGGCAAGACCATGCGATTACCCCACAACAGACAGTCTGCCTGCAGGGACAACTCGTCTTTGCGCCTGTGGAACAGCTTAATCGCCCCCTGCATCCCCACTGGGACACCAGACCAGCTCCCATGGAGGACACAGTTTTTACCACGGACAGTAAAGGATCCTGGCTGGTCCAGGTCCTGATCTGGCAGGCCGTAACTGGGGACTTCTCATTCCCGGTGGTGGGCAGTGGCAGCCGACGGAGAGCATCAGCGCAGTTCTCTGTGCCCGGTCTGTGGCGGATTACATAGTTATATGCCGACAGCGTGAGCGCCCATCTTTGGATGCGGGCAGAGGCATTGGTGTTAATCCCTTTGCTATCAGAGAACAGCGATATGAGTGGCTTGTGGTCAGTTTCAAGGTCCAACTTGAGGCCAAATAAATACTGGTGCATTTTTTTCACCCTGTAAACGCACGCCCGAGCCTCTTTTTCAATCATGCTGGAGGCCCTTTTGGCCTTGGACAAACTCCTGGACGCATAAGCGACCGGTTGCAAAATCCCCGATTTGTTAGCCTGTTGTAACATACACCTGACCCCGTATGACAACGCATCGCAAGCTAGCACTAATCGTTTACAAGGGTAATACAGGACAAGCAGTTTGTTTGAACACAACAGATTTCTGGCTTTCTTAAAGGCAACCTCTTGTGAATTCCCCCATACCCAGTTACCTCCCTTGCGCAGTAGCACATGTTGGGGTTCTAGCAAGGTGCTTAAGCCAGGTAGGAAATTACCGAAATAGTTAAAGGGTCCCAGGAATGACCGCAGCTCCGTCATGTTCTGTGGTCTTGGCGTGTTCTTGAGGGCCTCTGTCTTGGCATCAGTGGGTCTGATGCCTGCTGCTGCGATTCTTCTTCCCAAGAACTCGACATCCTGCGCCAGGAAAACACACTTCGAGCGTTTCAACCTGAGCCCCATGCGATCCAACCAACTAAGAACCTCTTCCAGACTCTTCAAGTGCTCAATGGTGTCCGGACCTGTAACCAGTATGTCGTCCTGGAAAACCACAGTGCAAGGAACTGACTTTAGCAGGCTCTCCATGTTCCGCTGGAAGATAGCCGTGGCCGACCGAATCCCGAACGGGCATCTGTTATAGATGAACAGATCTTTGTGTGTGTTGATGCAGGTGAGGCCTTTCGAAGACTCCTCCAGCTCCTGCGTCATGTCGGCTGAGGTCAGGTCCAGCTTGGTGAACGTCTTCCCTCCAGCCAGGGTCGCAAATAGGTCGTCTGCCTTGGGTAGCGGGTACTGGTCCTGCAGTGAAAAATGGTTAATCATTACTTTATAGTCCCCACACATTCTAACCGTGCTGTCCTCTTTACGTACCGGGAAAATCGGACTGGCCCAGTCGTTGAATTCCACCGGCGCGATGATCCCTTCTCACTGCAGCCTGTCCAGCTCAATTTCCACTTTTTCACGCATCATGTACGGTACCGCCCGTGCCTTGTGGTGGATGGGTCGTGTACCGGGAACCAAATGGATCTGCACTTTCGCCCCCGAGAAGCTTCCAATGCCAGGCTCGAACAACAATGGGAACTTGCTCTCTGGCAGAACGTCTCATCACCAGAGCTGTCACACAAGCACCAAGACGTAGCTTGGTTGGCGGTGAGGAGGGCCTTGCCTGTCAGAGCGTTCATGACACATGTAATGTAATTTGTTGAATGTACTACAATGTATCCCGTATTGTACCGAATTGTACTTGAACTGAAAAGCAAGGGAATGTATCGAACGGAACTGCCGTCAGCACACAAATGTAGTGTATGGGATTGCTGACCGCAGCTAAATGTACTGAACTGCTTTTGAATGTACTGTACAGATTTTTATATGAATAAAGTATATCTTGAAATTAAAAAAAGGGAACTTGCTCTCTGGACAAGGCGGGTGTTGTGCATCTGTAAAGCATGCACTCCCATGTTCTGTCACCTGGGAGCGCATCCCCTGAAGTCCCAAGGGATCCCAGCATCCCTTGGGAGCACTTTATATAAGCCAGCCCCTAAGTCCTGTTCCTCACTCTGGAGTGTTTTAATGAAGACTGAGGTCACTGTTACTTTAACCTCACTGTGTGCAGTCTCATTTGTGTAAGGAACACAATAACTGCCGACGAGTATACGAATCCAATGCAAAGATGCAGCAAACTGTGGACATCCTGGAGAAGTTCTCGGAGGGTGAGGACTGGGAAGCCTATGTCGAACGGCTAGACCAATACTTTGTAGCCAATGAGCTGGATGGAGAAGGAAGCGCTGCAAAAAGGAGAGCGGTCCTCCTCACAGTCTGTGGGGCACCGACCTACAGCCTCATGAAGAATCTTCTGGCTCCGGTGAAACCCACGGGTAAGTCGTATGAGGAGCTGTGTACACTGGTTCGGGAGCACCTTAACCCGAGGGAGAGTGTGCTGCTGGCGAGGTATCGGTTCCACACGTGCCAGCGATCTGAAGGTCAGGAAGTGGCGAGCTACGTTGCCGAGCTAAGGCGACTTGCAGGACAATGTGAGTTTGATGGCTACCTGGAGCAAATGCTCAGAGACTTTTTTGTACTGGGCATTGGCCACGAGATCATCCTACGAAAACTTTTGACTGTAGAGATACCGACTCTCAGCAAGGCCATTGCGATAGCACAGGCGTTTATGTCCACCAGTGATAACACCAAACAAATCTCTCAGCACACAAATGCTTGCAATGTTTAATTGGAACTATGTTTGCGAGCAGAAATGTACAGGGCAGAAACCACAAGTCTGCAACTGCCAGCAAGCCTCAGGTGACCCAGATGACTCCGAGTCCCCAACAGAGGATGAATGCAAGGTAATTCACACCTTGTTGGCGTTGTGGAAGCTTCCATTCAGCCTATTCATGCCGCTTCAAAGGGTATGTTTTCAAGAGCTGTGGAAGAATGGGGCACCTCCAACGAGCTTGCTGACAAGCTGCAAGCTCTGCAAAACCTGCTAACCACCACGTGGCAGAGGAAGATCGGTCCATGGTGGATCAAAGCAATTTTGAGCCTCAGAGAGAGGAGGCAGATGCTGAAGACTCGAGGGGCACACATTGCCTGAAAGGGAGTGCTGAGTGCTTTGAAGAGTTGCTGCTCAGTGGTACTCTCTGCTAATTGACTAATTGCAGAAACTCGTGTTTCTAGTTTGGCTGGCTCTGGCCTTTTGGCTCGGGTCAAGCACCAATTGTAGAGAAGAAGAAATCTGCATGTTGACCGACCAAGGTGCCGGACTAGCACCACAAAAGATTGAAGGCTCCGGCCAAAACACAAGCCGAAAGGAGGAATCTGCAAACCGGACGGCAGCCAACCGAGCGGCGAAGCAGGGTGTCCGAAACACCATCCGAGTGACTACAAAGAAAGTGGAAGAACAGACGACGATCAACTGGGACCTTTTCGTGAAGAAAGTTCTGCTTGAAACCTGTGGCATGAAAATCGCGGCTGTCTTCGCCTTGCAGGACCTCCCGAAGAGAGGTTACTTTGATGTAACCTTCAGAAACGTCACCTTCTGCCTGAAATTCCTGAAGGGACTGAAGGAGGTGAGTGAACCACTGCGGTCAATGCTGACTTGGGAGCCACTGTTCACCCTCCCGTCGCAGAGAAGACGCACGATCACAGTGCAGATGTACAACCCCCACATCCCAGTCATTGATGTGCTGACTTTCCTCGCCAGGTATGTCGATGGGGCAGGAAACAGCAGCGACCTGATGGACTTCCATGAGATTTGGACCAGCAAACACCAGATCCAGGTCACCTTGAGTGGCCCTCCAAACATTGACACGTGTAGAACCGATATCGTGATATCAAAACGCTTTCCTTTGAATTGAGGTACTCCCAGACCAGCGTACACAATTCTTCATAGGATTTCTCTGTTGGTTTGCCGGAGCCACGAGATTCTTCATGAGGCCGTAGGTTGTTGCCCCACAGATGGTGAGGAGGATCGCCCTTCGTTTGACAGCGTTCTCGTCCCCTTCCAGCTCGTTGGCCACAAAGTATTGGTGGAGTCTCTCCCTGAAGGCCTCCCAATCATCCCCTTCTGAGACCTTCTCCAGAATACCAACTGTTCTTTGCATTTTCGCGTGGTTGTTTGTTACCTCGTCGCCAATTGGTACACTCATAATAAAGGATGAAACTGAGTACTGTGTACAATAAGCAAGTGTGACCTTAGCTCCTTTAATAAGACTCCAGAGTGCAGGTACCTCATGGGTGGCCTGCTTATATACTGTGCTCTCAAGGGTGGTCAGGTGTCATACAGGTTACAAGGGGTTAAATACATAACAGTGGGGGAGAGATAAACATGGTGGGGTGGAGAGAGAGACACGGGGGGAGAGCGAGAGAGAGTGACATGGCGGGGGAGGCAGGAAGAGAGAGACACGGGGGGCGGGGAGAGAGAGAGATAGGGGGTGGAGGGATGGAGAGAGACGGGGCGGAGTGGGGGAAGAGTCACAAACACATACTCACACACACACTCACACTGACAGTCACACGCACACACCGACTAACATCATCATACGCAATCCCTCGGAATCGAGGAAGACTTGCTTCCACTCCTGAAGTGAGTTCTTTGGTGGCTGAACAGTCCGATACAAGAGCCACAGACTCTGTCACAGGTGGGACAGATAGTTGTTGAGCAAAGGGGTGGGTGGGACTGGTTTGCCGCACGCTCTTTCCGCTGCCTGTGCTTGATTTCTGCATGCTCTCGGCAATGAGACTCGAGGTGCTCAGCGCCCTCCTGGATGCACTTCCTCCACTTCGGGCGGTCTTTGGTCAGGGACTCCCAGGTGTCGGTGGGAGTGTTGCACTTTATTAGGGAGGCTTTGAGGGTGTCCCTGTAACGTTTCCGCTGCTCACCTTTGGCTCGTTTGCTGTGAAGGAGTTCCGAGTAGAGCGCTTGCTTTGGGAGTCTCGTGTCTGGCATGCGAACAATGTGGTCTGCCCAGCGGAGCTGATCAAGTGTGGTCAGTGCTTCGATGCTGCGGATGTTAGCCTGAATGAGGACACTGATGTTGGTGCGTCTGTCCTCCCAGGGGATTTGTAGGATCTTGCGGAGACATCGTTGGTGGTATTTCTCCAGCGACTTGAGGTGTCTGTTGTATATGGTCCATGTCTCTGAGTCATACAGGAGGGCGGGTGTCACTGCAGCCCTGTAGACCATGAGCTTGGCGCCAGTTTTGAGAGCCTGGTCTTCAAACACTCTTTTCCTCAGATGGCTGAAGGCTGCACTGGTGCACTGGAGGTGGTGTTGGATCTCAGCGTCAATGCCTGCTTTTGTTGATAGGAGGCTCCCGAGATATGGGAAGTGGTCCACGTTGTCCAGGGCCACGCCATGGATCTTGATGACTGGGGGGCAGTGCTGTGCGGTGAGGACAGGCTGGTGGAGGACCTTTGTCTTACGGATGTTTAGTGTAAGGCCCATGCTTTCGTACGCCTCAGTAAATGGGTCGGCTATGTCCTAGAGTTCAGCCTCTGTATGTGTGCAGATACAGGCATCATCGGCGTACACACACAGTGACACACACAGACTGACACACACACAGAATGACTGGGGAAGGAGTGGGGAGAGAAATGAGGGGGGGAAGAGATGAGGAAGGAGGGAGGGGGCTGAGAGACGAAGGAGTGAGGGAGGGTGGGGGAGAGAGACAAGGGACGGGGGAGAGAGCGGGGGGCGGTCATTGGGGAGGGAACATCTGTTGGAGTCCTGGGAATGCTGAGGGACTCTTGTGTCCTGTGCCCTCGATCTGTGACCTCCCGTCATCTCCCCCCCTCCCCTCGTCTCCCCTTCTCCTGCCATCCTGTCTCCCTCCCACTCACCTCCTTTCCCCTTATCTCCCCTTCCCCTGCCCTCCCCTCTCCCCCCTCCCCTCGTCTCCCCTTCTCCTGCCCTCCTGTCTCCCTCCCACTCACCTCCCCTCCCCTTATCTCCCCTTCCCCTGCCCTCCCCTCTCCCCCCTCTCCTCGTCTCCCCCCTCCCCTCCCGTCATCTTCCCTCCTGTCTCCCCTCCCCGATCATGTCTGCCGCCCCCCTGCCACATCATGTCTCGCCCCTCCCCCTGTTCCCCCCCCCCCCCCCCCCATGTCTGCCCCTCTCCCTGTGTCTGCCCCCTCCCCCTGTCTGCTCGAGCTTTGAACCTTGCTGAACAGGCCCTTCCCCCAGGGTGGACGTTTGACCTGACAGATGTGTGAGAAATGTATCCCAGCATCTTCTTCCATGGTTCGGAGCTCCGGGTCACAGAACAGAAGGCTCCTTTACAGCTGTGGTTAGAGTGGGAAGAGGTTTAGGCACTTGTTCCCCGCATGTGTGTGTGTCACTGAATGTGTGTGTCAGTATACATGGGAGATAGAAGATAGAGAGACGCGGGGCAGGGGCGTGGGGGGGAGGTGAGAGAGACGCAAGGTGCGGGGGGGGGGTGAGAGAGACACAGGGCAGGAGGGGGGAAGAGACACGGGTCGGGGGCGTGGTGGGGTGGTGAGAGAGACGCGGGGCTGGGGGGGTGAGAGACACAGGGCGGGGGGGTGAGAGAGACACGGGGCAGTGGGGTGTGAGAGACCAGGGTGGGGGGGTGAGAGGGTCACGGGGCGGGGGGTGAGAGAGACACGGGGCGGGGGTGAGAGAGACACGGGGCGGGGGGGCTGAGAGAGACACGGGGCGGGGGCATGGGGGGTTGGCGAGAGAGACACGGGGCGGGTGGGGTGAGAGAGACACGGGACGGGGGGTGAGAGAGACACGGGGTGGGGGGTGAAAGTGACACGGGGCGGGGGGGTGAGAGAGACACGGGGCGGGGGGTGAGAGAGACACGGGGGGGGCGGTGAGAGAGACACGGGGCGGGGGGGGTGAGAGACACGAGGCGGGGGGTGAGAGAGACACGGGGCGGCAGGGTGTGAGTGACGTGGGGTGGGGGGGTGAGAGAGACACAGGGCGGGGGGGGGTGAGAGACACAGGGCGGGAGGGGGGGAAGAGACACGGGGCGGGGGTGTGGGGGTGGGGTGAGAGAGACACGGGGCGGGGTATGAGAGATACACGGGGGGGGCGGTGAGAGAGACACGGGGCGGGGGTGAAAGTGACACGGGGCGGGGGGGGGTGAGAGAGACACGGCTGGCGGGGGGTGAGAGAGACACGGTCGGGGGGGGGGGTGAGAGACCGGGGCGGGGGGGGTGAGAGGGACACGGGGCGGGGGGTGAGAGAGACACGGGGTGGGAGGTGAGAGAGACACGGTGCGGGGGGGGTGAGAGAGACACGGGCGGGGGGGGGGTGAGAGACATGGGGTGGGGGGATTGTGAGAGAGACACGGGGCGGGGGGGGTGAGAGAGACACGGGGCGGGGGGGGTGAGAGAGACACGGGGCGGGGGGGGTGAGAGAGACACGGGGCGGGGGGGGTGAGAGAGACACGGGCGGGGGGCGGGGTGAGAGACACGGGGCGGGGGGTGAGAGAGACACGGGGCGGGGGGGGTGAGAGAGACACGGGGCGGGGGGGGTGAGAGAGACACGGGCGGGGGGCGGGGTGAGAGAGACACGTGGCGGGGTGTGAGAGAGACACGGGTCGGGGGCGGGGTGAGAGAGACACGGCGGTGGGGTGGTGAGAGAGACACGGGTCGGGGGCGGGGTGAGAGAGACACGGGGCGGGGTGTGAGAGAGACACGGGGCGGGGGGTGAGAGAGACACGGGGCGGGGGGTGAGAGAGACACGGGGCGGGGTGAGAGAGACACGGGGCGGGGGGGATGAGAGAGACACGGGCGGGGGGCGGGGTGAGAGACACGGGGCGGGGGGTGAGAGAGACACGGGGCGGGGGGGGTGAGAGAGACACGGGGCGGGGGGGGTGAGAGAGACACGGGCGGGGGGCGGGGTGAGAGAGACACGTGGCGGGGTGTGAGAGAGACACGGGTCGGGGGCGGGGTGAGAGAGACACGGCGGTGGGGTGGTGAGAGAGACACGGGTCGGGGGCGGGGTGAGAGAGACACGGGGCGGGGTGTGAGAGAGACACGGGGCGGGGGGTGAGAGAGACACGGGGCGGGGGGTGAGAGAGACACGGGGCGGGGTGAGAGAGACACGGGGCGGGGGGTGAGAGAGACACGGGGCGGGGTGAGAGAGACACGGGGCGGGGGGTGAGAGAGACACGGGGCGGGGGGTGAGAGAGACACGGGGGGGCGGTGAAAGTGACACGGGGCGGGGGGGGTTGAGAGACACGGGGCGGCGGGGGTGAGAGAGACACGGGTCGGGGGGGGTGAGAGACACGGGGCGGGGGGGGTAAGAGAGACACGGGGCGGCGGGGGTGTGAGTGACGCGGGGCGGTGGGTGAGAGACCGGGGCGGGGGGTGAGAGACACGGGGCGGGGGGGTGAGAGAGACACGGGGCGCTGGGGGGTGAGAGAGACACGGGGCGGCGGGGGGTGAGTGACGCGGGGCGGGGGGTGGTGAGAGAGACACGGGGCAGGTGGGTGGGAGAGACACGGGGCGGGGGGGGTGAGAGACACAGGGCGGGAGGGGGGGAAGAGACACGGGGCGGGGGCGTGGGGGTGGGGTGAGAGAGACACGGGGCGGGGGGTGAGAGAGAGACACGGGTCGGGAGGGGTGAGAGAGACACGGGGCGGGGGGTGAGAGGGACATGGGTCGGGGGGGTGGTGAGAGAGACACGGGTCGGGGGGGGTTAGAGGGACATGGGTCGGGGGGGTGGTGAGAGAGACACGGGTCGGGAGGGGTGAGAGAGACATGGGGCGGGGGGTGAGAGGGACATGGGTCGGGGGGGTGGTGAGAGAGACACGGGTCGGGGGGGAGTGAGAGAGACACGGGCCGTTGGGGGGTGAGAGAGACATGGGTCGGGGGGGGTGAGAGAGACACGGGGCGGGGGGTGAGAGGGACATGGGTCGGGGGGGTGGTGAGAGAGACACGGGTCGGGGGGGAGTGAGAGAGACACGGGGCGGGGGGTAGTGAGAGAGACACGGGCCGTTGGGGGGTGAGAGAGACATGGGTCGGGGGGGGTGAGAGAGACATGGGGCGGGGGGTGAGAGAGACACGGGGGTGGTGAGGGACATGGGGCGGGGGGTGAGAGAGACACGGGTCAGGGGGGGTGAGCGAGACACGGGGTGGGGGGTGAAAGTGACACGGGGCGGGGGGGTGAGAGAGACACGGGGGGGGCGGTGAGAGAGACACGGGGCGGGGGGGGTGAGAGACACGGGGCGGCGGGGGTGAGAGACACGGGGCGGCGGGGGTGAGAGAGACACAAGGCGGGGGGTGAGAGAGACACGGGGCGGCGGGGGGTGAGTGACGTGGGGTGGGGGGGTGAGAGAGACACAGGGCGGGGGGGGTGAGAGAGACACGGGGGGGGCGGTGAGAGAGACACGGGGCGGGGGGGGTGAGAGACACGGGGCGGCGGGGGTGAGAGACACGGGGCGGCGGGGGTGAGAGAGACACAAGGCGGGGGGTGAGAGAGACACGGGGCGGCGGGGGGTGAGTGACGTGGGGTGGGGGGGTGAGAGAGACACAGGGCGGGGGGGGTGAGAGACACGGGGCGGCGGGGGTGAGAGAGACACAAGGCGGGGGGTGAGAGAGACACGGGGCGGCGGGGGGTGAGTGACGTGGGGTGGGGGGGGTGAGAGAGACACAGGGCGGGGGGGGGTGAGAGACACAGGGCGGGAGGGGGGGAAGAGACACGGGACGGGGGTGTGGGGGTGGGGTGAGAGAGACACGGGGCGGGGTATGAGAGATACACGGGGGGGGCGGTGAGAGAGACACGGGGCGGGGGGGGTTAGAGAGACATGGGGCGGGGGTGTGGGGGTGGGGTGAGAGAGACACGGGGCGGGGGGTGAGAGAGACACGGGGCGGGGGTGAAAGTGACACGGGGCGGGGGGGGGGTGAGAGAGACACGGCTGGCGGGGGGTGAGAGAGACACGGTCGGGGGGGGGTGAGAGACTGGGGCGGGGGGGGTGAGAGGGACACGGGGCGGGGGGTGAGAGAGACACGGGGTGGGGGGTGAGAGAGACACGGTGCGGGGGGGGGTGAGAGAGACACGGGAGGGGGGGGGTGAGAGACACGGGGCGGGGGGATTGTGAGAGAGACACGGGGCGGGGGGGGTGAGAGAGACACGGTGCGGGGGGGCGTGAGAGAGACACGGGGCTGGGGGGGTGTGAGAGAGACACGGGGCGGGGGGCTGTGAGAGAGACACGGGGCGGGGGCGTGGGGGGGTGGGTGAGAAAGACACGGGATCGGGGGGGGTGAGAGACACAGGGCGGGAGGGGGGAAGAGACACGGGGCGGGGACGTGTGGGTGGGGTGAGTGAGACACGGGGCGGGGGGTGAGAGAGACACGGGTCGGGAGCGGGGTGAGAGAGACACGGGGCAGGGTGTGAGAGAGACACGGGGCGGCGGGGGTGAGAGAGACACGGCGGTGGGGTGGTGAGAGACACGGGGCGGGGGGTAAGAGAGACACGGGGCGGCGGGGGTGAGAGAGACACGGCGGTGGGGTGGTGAGAGACACGGGGCGGGGGGTAAGAGAGACACGGGGCGGCGGGGGTGAGAGAGACACGGGGCGGGGGGGGGTGAGAGACACGGGGCGGGGGGTGAGAGAGACACGGGGCGGGGGGGTGAGAGAGACACGGGGCGCTGGGGGGGGTGAGAGACACGGGACGGCGGGGGTGAGAGAGACACGGGGCGGGGGGGTGAGAGACACGGGGCGGGGGGTGAGAGAGACACGGGGCGGGGGGTGGTGAGAGAGACACGGGGCGCTGGGGGGGTGAGAGACACAGGGCGGGGGGTGGTGAGAGAGACACGGGGCAGGTGGGTGGGAGAGACACGGGGCGGGGGGGGTGAGAGAGACACGGGGCAGGTGGGTGGGTGAGACACGGGGCGGGGGGGGGTGAGAGACACAGGGCGGGAGGGGGGGAAGAGACACGGGGCGGGGGCGTGGGGGTGGGGTGAGAGAGACACGGGGCGGGGTGTGAGAGATACATGGGGTGGGTGAGAGAGACACGGGGCGGGGGGTGAGAGAGAGACACGGGTCGGGAGGGGTGAGAGAGACACGGGGCGGGGGGTGAGAGGGACATGGGTCGGGGGGGGTGGTGAGAGAGACACGGGGCGGGGGTGAGAGGGACATGGGTCGGGGGGGTGGTGAGAGAGACACGGGTCGGGGGGGAGTGAGAGAGACACGGGGCGGGGGGTAGTGAGAGAGACACGGGGCGGGGGGTGAGAGAGACACGGGTCGGGGGGGTGAGAGAGACACGGGGCAGGGGGTGAGAGGGACATGGGTCGGGGGGGTGGTGAGAGAGACACGGGTCGGGGGGGAGTGAGAGAGACACGGGGCGGGGGGTAGTGAGAGAGACACGGGGCGGGGGGTGAGAGGGACATGGGTCGGGGGGGTGGTGAGAGAGACACGGGGCGGGGGGTGAGAGAGACACGGGGCGGGGGGGTGAGAGAGACACGGGGCGGGGGAGTGAGAGGGACACGATTTGGGGGGGGGTGAGAGAGACACGGGGCGGGGGGTGAGAGTGACACAGGGCGGCGGGGGGTGAGAGAGACACGGGTCGGGGTGGGGTGAGAGAGACACGGGGCGGGGGGGTGAGAGAGACACGGGGCGGGGGGGTGAGAGAGACACGGGGCGGGGGGGCGTGAGAGTCACAGGGCGGGAGGGGGGGAAGAGACATGGGGCGGGGGCGTGGGGTGGGGTGAGAGAGACACGGGGCGGGGTGTGAGAGATACACGGGGTGGGTGAGAGAGACACGGGGCGGGGGGTGAGAGAGACACAGGGGGTGGTGAAAGTGACACGGGGCGGGGGGCGTGAGAGAGACATGGGGCGGCGGGGGGTGAGAGAGACACGGGCCGTGGGGGGGCGAGAGAGACACGGGGCGGGGGGTGAGAGGGACATGGGTCGGGAGGGGGGGTGAGAGAGACACGGGCCGTGGGGGGGTGAGAGAGACATGGGTCGGGGGGGGGTGAGAGAGACACGGGGCGGGGGGTGAGAGAGACACGAGTCGGGGGGGAAGTGAGAGAGACACGGGGCAGGGGGTGAGAGATACACGGGGTGGGTGAGAGAGACACGGGGCGGGGGGTGAGAGAGACACAGGGGGTGGTGAAAGTGACACGGGCCGTGGGGGGGTGAGAGAGACATGGGTCGGGGGGGGGTGAGAGAGACACGGGGCGGGGGGTGAGAGAGACATGGGTCGGGGGGGGGGGTGAGAGAGACACGGTTCGGGGGGGGGTGAGAGAGACACGGGGTGGGGGTGAGAGAGACACGGGTCGGGGGGGGGTGAGAGAGACACGGGTCGGGGGGGTGTGAAAGAGACACGGGGCGGGGGTTGAGAGTGACATGGAGCGGGGGGGTGAGAGAGACACAGGGCGGGGGGTGAAAATGACATGGGGCGGGGGATGAGAGACACAGGGCGGGGCGGGGGTGAGAAACACGGGGCGGGGGGTGAGAGACACAGGACGGGGCGGGAGGAGAGACACGGGACATGGGGTGAGAGACACGGGGCGGGGGGTGAGAGAGACACGGGGCGGGGCGTGAGAGACACAGGGCGGGGCGGGGGAAGAGACATAGGCCGGGGCGTGGGCAGGTGAGAGAGACGCCTGGCAAGGGGGGGGTGAGAGAGACGCAGGACGGGGTGTATCACTGTGTGTTTGTGTGTGTGTGTCAGTCTCTCTCATCCTCCATGATTCTCTCTCTTGCCCACCACGCAGTGAGGGGGTGGGGGGGTGGGGGAGAGACACGGGCTGGGAGATAGCGGGGGGAGAGTGACTGACACACCCACAAACACACAGTGACGCTAGGCCCCCCCGCACATGTCTCTCTCTCCCCTGCCCCACCTCTGTCTCTCCTTCTCACCCCCATCTCTCTCCCCATCTCTCTCTCTCGCAACCCCCCCCATCGCGCGACTCTCCCCCGCTGCACTTTCTCTCTTCCCCTCTCCTCCTCCCTCACTCACCACACCCCCATCTCTCTATACCTTGCTCTCTCCCCTTCCTCTCGCTCATCCCCTCTCTCTCCCCCCCAATCTTTCTCTCTCACCCTCTCTCCCTCCCCGCTCTCTCTCCCTCCATCTTTCTCTCTCCTCCCTCTCTCTCTCCCCCTCTCCCTCCCCCATCTATCTCTCCCCGCGTTCCTCTTCCACCCCCCGCCCCCCGTGTTTGCGCGAACACGTTCAGTCGCGTGTTTGAGAGGCCCCGCGGGCGCTCTGATCGCCAGGGAGAGGAGTGGGCCGGACCGGCAGGGGGGGGCACTTGTTGCAGAGTGACTGAGAGCTGTGGGCCTCTGTGAGGAGGCGGTCCCAGCCACTGAGAATCACTGGCAAGCACTGAAGCTTTTATAAGGAGGAGCAGGCTTGAAATGGCCGGATTCTATGATCACTGAAACCACTGCACAGTTTCAGGAATCAAGTTGACTTTTGGTACCATCGACATGTTGGATAATTGGTGGCCGACCGTTCCTGTCACAGGTTTATAATCTCCCAGCGCGATTCCCGATGGAGAAGGCAGGCGTGCGACCTGCTCACAAACCTCTGTCAGTGGAGCGTCGTTCATTCACTGCCCGCAGCAGCCTCCAACACTCAGGACAAAGGGCCCCTCGCTCGGAACAAGAACTTGCGCACGTGCTCAGAGGTACTTCAGCTTAGGCAGTCCCTCCGAGTCGAGGATGACTTGCTTCCCAACTAAAAGTGAGTTGTCAGGTGACTGAAGCGTCCAATGTGGGACCGACAGTCTCTGTCCCAGGTGGGGCAGGCGGAGGTTGAAGGAACGGGTGGGTGGGGAGTCTGGGTTGCCGTGTGCTCCTTCCGCTGTCTGCGCTTGGCTTCAGCGTGCTCACGGCGAAGAGACTCGAGGTGTTCAGCGCCCTCCCGGATGCACTTCCTCCACTTTGAGCGGTCTTGGGCCAGGGACTCCAGGTGTCGGTGGGGATGTTGTAGTTTTTCAAGGAGGCTTTGAGGGTGTCCTTGAAGCATTTCCCCTTCCCACCAGGGGCTCACTTGCCGTGTCGGAACTCCAAGCAGAGCGTTTGTTTTGGGAGTCTCGAGTCAGGCATGCGGACAATGTGGCCCGCCCAGCGGAGCTGATCGAGTGTGGTCAGTGCTTCGACGCTGGGGATGTTGGCCTGAGCGAGAGCACTGACGTTGATGCGCCTATTCCTGCCAATGGGTTTGCAGGATCTTGCGGAGGCAGCGTTGGTGATACTCCCACCTGCTCCCACCACGCAGCACTACTCCCCAGTTATCAAAATCCACGACCAGGCTTTGGACAATGTGGATCATTTTCTAAACCTTGGGGGCCTACTGTCAACAAGGGCAGACATCGATGACAAGATCCAACACCGCCTCCAGTGTGCCAGTGCAGCCTTCGGTCACCTGAGGAAGAGAGTGTTTGAAGACCAGGACCTCAAACCCGGCACCGTGTTCTACAGATCAGAAGTGACACCCGCCTTCCTGTATGGCTCAGAGACATGGACTATGTACAGCAGGCACCTCAAAACACAGAGGTATAGGCCCCGACCCACAGCCCGTCAAAGGGGCACTGTGTGTGCGCAAAATGTTTCGGGTCACAATGGCCCGGCATGAGCCCCCCACCCCCAACCAATAATGGAATCTCCCCGGTGCGCCCCCCCCCAATAATGGAACCACCCCCCGCCCCCCCCAATAATGGAACCACCCCGGTGCGTGCCACGTCCCCCCCCCCTCTGATCAATCACTACTCAGCGGCTGGCTCTCAAACCGAATAAATTCAGCCGTAGGTGCAACGAGCCCGGGGACCGGCCGCCAGGGGCGATCCAGTACTGTACGAGTAACCCCCGGGGGAACCGGTTGCCTTGACAATGTTTGACCTGATTTTTTTTTTTTTTTTTATTTATTCGTGTCCAATCGTTCCAATTCTTTGTCAAACGCCAGAGGTCACCCTGCACCAGTCAAGGATCACTCTGCACCAATGCTCTTATCCAAAAGGCCTAGAGCCACTGCACCGTTCCTGGAAGTACTGCAATACCAGGTTCGTGCCATGTAAGCATATACCAAAAATGTAAGCATATACCTTCCTGACCAGGGAGAAACCACCCGGAGGTCATGGTGGCTGGTCAGGTTAGTTATGCAGATCTTAGCCAAAAGGCCGACAATTTTGGCACGTCCCCAGTTGTTAGTGAGGACGACGTTTCAGGGTCGACTGGACTGGGTGTGCCTTGGTCGTATCCAAGTCCAATGCCTCGGCTGATGCCGGGTGGTAAGTACGGTTTTATTCTTATTATGCTTTTTTGCAGCAGTTTAAAAGGCCATTTAGGAATCAACCACATTGCTGTGGGAATGGAGTCACATGTAGGCCAGTCCAGGTATGGACAAATTTCCTGCCCTAAAGGCTATTAACTGAACCAGTTGGGTTTTTACGACAATCCGATAGCTTCCTGGCCACCATTAGCTTGTTATTCCATTTTAATTGTTAAGATTTGCATTTTAATCAATCGGGGGTTTAAATCAATCTGAGCTTTTTCAATTCGGCAATTCACCTGCTCCAATTGGTGAACAAGCCGATATTTCCTGATTAAATGCCTCTCATCTTTACTCCACAATAGTTTACTATAAATTGATGTTTCCTGTTTATACACCTGAAGGTATGGACTATCTTTTTCATAACAATTTTGTAAATGAAATGAGGAAAGTATTTATTTTTTTCCCAAAGAAATTGCAGCAAACTTTGCAGTAGTGCCGATGTGTTGCAGTTCCATTCTCTTCCAACAGATTGCCCCTTCGCAAGGCAGGTGTGGAAAGAGATGCAGTGGTTGCTGTCGAGGTTCATCCCAAGCCGCTCCGTAACACAGGACTCTGTGCTCTACGGGCTGTTCCCAGGGACACACACCGAGACAGACATCACCTGCTGCTGGAGGGCCATCAACTCGGTCAAAGACGCTCTTTGGTCTTCCCGAAACTTGCTGGTCTTGTGTACAAAAGGTCTGCAAGCTTGATGCAGCCACACATCAGGATGAGGGCCACGTTTGGAACGTCCTTTCCTCCACTGTCCAGAGATTTGTATATCGTGTCTCTGGGGACACGGTCCATTTTTGATCTCCAGACGAAATGGAAGACGGCCCGGGTGACTGCCGCGGCACAGGATCGTGAGATGGGCCAGACCTGTGCCAGGTACAACAACACCGAGAGCACCTCACTCCTGATGACCAGGTTCTTTCCTGCCATGGAGAGGAAGCGCAGCTTCCACCATTCTAGTTTTTGTTTGACTTTAGCGATACGCTCCTTCCAGTTTTTGGGCGCACGCCCCGTCCGCTCCGAACCATATTCCCAACATCTTCAGGTAATCTGGCTTAACGGTGAAGGGAATAAAGGATCGGTCAGAGGTGAAGGGTCAGCAAGCCTCGCTCTTTGCCTCAGAGTCCTCCAAAATCATCTTCCGCTCCAGAGTCCGCTCCGTCAAGCAGGATGAGACGTGTTCGCGCTTCTTCTTCTAAAAGGTACACAGAGGAAGAAGATGGTTCTGTGATGTTTTCGCAGTCTGACATGCTGAGGATCAGCAAATCCTTCTATGCCGGGCTGTACGATGTTAAGCCCACAGACCGCGCGGCCTCCCAGTCCTTCCTGTCTATCTCGGAGGTCTTAGACGACAGCGAGTGGGAGAGTCTGGACCACCCGCTAACTCTGGACGAGCTGACAAAGGCCGTCCGGTCCCTCGCGACGAGTAAAACTCCCAGAAGCGACGGCTTACCGGTCGAGTTGTATTCGGCTCTGTGGGACTGGATAGGCCCAGACCTGCTGGAAGTGTACGGGGTGTAAGGTTCGAAAATCCACGGCCGCATTTGAAACACCGTAAGGACAAGAAAACTAACATGGGATCGTCCCATACACTAAATGAACATTTTTGGCCAAGTAAAAGCAGGCTGGGAAAACGTGTGGGCGGATACAGACATTGTGGAGTCTGGCTCACAAGCGAGACCGAGGCACTCGCCAATGGGGGAAAAGTGCATTCTGGCAGGCCAATCACGGGTCAAGTCGGGCCTGAAGTGGGGAAATCTTCAACCAATAAGGACTCCCCGGCCCAGTTTGAAAATGACTTCCCCTCCCCCAAATCAAACTACGAATGTGGGCCATTATCTACCGAATTAATATGGACAATAGCCCTGAATCAAAACTATGAATCACTGCAGGAATGGCCCACTGACTCCCAGGACTATAATAAAGGGCCCACAGACTTTCAGGCACCTATGTGCACTGAAACAATACCCTGGTCCTCACACCTGCGTGTACCTGAACATCTTCTGATTAAATATTCAAAGCTATCTCCCCGCCCAAACTTACACAATGGACCACCCACTGGGTTTGAGCATGAAAAGACCAGAACTGAATTGAATACAAATATAGGACACAGAATCACCAGAAAACAGTTGTGGAGAAAAGGAGTTGTGGAAAAGGAGTTGTGGACCAAAAAGGAGCTGGGCAGAGTTCACAGGGGAGGACAGGTGTAGGGAGGAAAAGACTTGCGGGAGTTGTGCAGAAAAACAGTTTGGGGTCAGTTCTTGAAAGGGCTGCTGGCTGCTGGTGGTGGGGGGGGGGGGGGAAGGAGCTGGTTGGTAAGTGGCAGCAGGTGCTGCTGTTAGCCCTGAACACACTGGACAGGGTGAGAATAGTCGAAGCATCAGGCTGGGGCACGCAGAGCTGTGCAGACCTGGACACCTGGTTCAATAACCTGGATTTACAGCTGTAGTCTGACAATAACCGAGAGGCAGACAGAAGAAACCGACGCAACATCGAAGAGGAAAACCGGACAACAACAGAAAACCCACCCCAGAGGGACCCTGAGCTGAAATAAGTGCTACAGAACCTCGGAGTTGATAGGATTGTAAGTGTAGCCCAAACCCCCTCACAGACTCAATTTAGGATAGAAATTGGTCGGAAGGGTGGGAGTGGGAGGTGTGGTTGTGTGTGAGTGGGATGTTTTAACCTCTTGTTTTCCCCTTCCCTGTGAGCAGTTGTGAGAGACGATATTGGCTCTAATGAACAAAATGTTGAATCATTGTGGGTAGAGATTAGAGATAGTAGGGGAAAAAGTCACTGGTGGGCGTAGTTTATAGGCCCCCAAATAATAACTTCACGGTGGGGCGGGCAATAATCAAGGGAATAATGGAGGCATGTGAAAAAGGAACGGTAGTAGTCATGGGGGATTTTAACCGACATATCGATTGGTCAACTCAAATCGCACAGGGTAGCCTGGAGGAGGAATTCATAGAATGCATACGGGATTGTTTCTTAGAACAGTTTGTTACAGAACCTACAAGGGAGCAAGCTATCTTAGATCTGGTCCTGTGCAATGAGACAGGAAAAATAAACGATCTCTGAGTAAAAGATCCTCTCGGAATGAGTGATCGCAGTATGGTGAATTTATAATACAGATTGAGGGTGAGGAAGTTGTGTCAGAAACGAGCGTACTATGCTTAAACAAAGGGGACTACAGTGGGATGAGGGCAGAGTTGGCTAAAGTAGACTGGAAACACAGACTAAACGGTGGCACAATTGAGGAACAGTGGAGGACTTTTAAGGAGCTCTTTCATAGTGCGCAACAAAAATATATTCCAGTGAAAAAGAAGGGTGGTAAGAGAAGGGATAACCAGCCGTGGATAACTAAGGAAATAAAGGAGAGTATCAAATCAAAGACCAATGCGTATAAGGTGTCCAAGGTTAGTGGGAAACTAGAAGATTGGGAAAATTTTAAACAACAGCAAAGAATGACTAAAAAAGCAATAAAGAAAGGAAAGATAGATTACGAAGGTAAACTTGCGCAAAACATAAAAACAGATAGTAAAAGCTTTTACAGATATATAAAATGGAAAAGAGTGACTAAAGTAAATGTTGGTCCCTTAGAAGATGAGAAGGGGGATTTAATAATGGGAAATGTGGAAATGGCTGAGACTTTAAATAATTATTTTGCTTCGGTCTTCACAGTGGAAGACACAAAAGCCATGCCAAAAATTTCTGGTCATAGGTATGTGGGAAGGGAGGACCTTGAGATAATCACTATCACTAGCGGGGGTAGTGCTGGACAGGCTAATGGGACTCAAGGTAGACAAGTCCCCTGGTCCTGATGAAATGCATCCCAGGGTATTAAAAGAGATGGCGGAAGTTATAGCAGATGCATTCGTTATAATCTACCAAAATTCTCTGGACTCTGGGGAGGTACCAGTGGATTGGAAAGCAGCTATTATAACGCTTCTGTTTAAAAAAGGGGGCAGACAAAAGGCAGGTTAGTTTAATATCTGTAGTGGGGAAAATGCTTGAAACTATCATTAAGGAAGAAATAGCGGGACATCTAGATAGGAATAGTGCAATCAAGCAGACGCAGCATGGATTCATGAAGGAGAAATCATGTTTAACTAATTTACTGGAATTCTTTGAGGATATAAAGAGCATGGTGGATAGAGGTGTACCGATAGATGTGGTGTATTTAGATTTCCAAAAGGCATTCGATAAGGTGCCACACAAAAGGTTACTGCAGAAGATAGGGGTACGCGGAGTCAGAGGAAATGTATTAGCATGGATAGAGAATTGGCTGGCTAACAGAAAGCAGAGAGTCGGGATAAATGGGTCCTTTTCGGGTTGGAAATCATTGGTTAGTGGTGTGCCACAGGGATCGGTGCTGGGACCACAACTATTTACAATATACATAGATGACCTGGAAGAGGGGACAGAGTGTAGTGTCACAAAATTTGCAGATGATACAAAGATAAGCAGGTTGTGTAGAGGACACAGGGAGGCTGCAAAGAGACTTAGATAGGTTAAGCGAAGGGGCTAAGGTTTGGCAGATGGAATACAATGTCGGAAAATGTGAGGTCATCCACCTTGGGAAAAAAACAGTAAAAGGGAATATTATTTGAATGGGGAGAAATTACAACATGCTGAGGTGCAGAGGGACCTGGGGGTCCTTGTGCATGAATCCCAAAAAGTTAGTTTGCAGGTGCAGCAGGTAATCAGGAAGGCGAATGGAATGTTGGCCTTCATTGCGAGAGGGATGGAGTACAAAAGCAGGGAGGTCCTGCTGCAACTGTATAGGGTATTGGTAAGGCCGCACCTGGAGTACTGCGTGCAATTTTGGTCACCTTACTTCAGGAAGGATATACTGGCTTTGGAGGGGGTACAGAGACGATTCACTAGGCTGATTCCGGAGATGAGGGGGTTACCTTATGATGATAGATTGAGTAGACTGGGTCTTTACTCGTTGGAGTTCAGTAGGATCTTAGAGAAACATTTAAAATAATGAAAGGGATAGACAAGATAGAGGCAGAGAGGTTGTTTCCACTGGTCGGGGAGACTAGAACTTGGGGGCACAGCCTCAAAATACGGGGGAGCCAATTTAAAACCGAGTTGAGAAGGAATTTCTTCTCCCAGAGGGTTGTGAATCTGTGGAATTCTCTGCCCAAGGAAGCAGTTGAGGTTAGCTCATTGAATGTATTCAAGTCACAGATAGATAGATTTTTAACCAATAAGGGAATTAAGGGTTATGGGGAGCGGGCGGGTAAGTGGAGCTGAGTCCACGGCCAGATCAGCCATGATCTTATTGAATGGCGGAGCAGGCTCGAGGGGCTAGATGGCCTACTCCTGTTCCTAATTCTTATGTTCTTATGTTCTGTTGCGAGATTTTTTGGGTTGTTGAATGAGATTTTGCCATTACTGCCATTTTATGACCTCTTCTTATGCCCTCTATCTTTGTGTTTGCTATTCTAAATGAACAACATTAGCCATTTTGTACTCTTACCCACTGTGTCTGGTGCCTCATTACTCACCCATCCACATAAATAGCACATACAGAACCCCAGGGGAGTGTAGATTCGAACCCACACCCCAAGCTCCCCTTGCAGGAGGTATGCTTCTGTCTGGCAGTATGTCAGAATCAATAGGAAAGGCATCATCACCCTCATCTACAAGCAGAAGGGGGAGAGGGAGGAAATCAAAAACTAGCGGCCCATTTCGCTGCTCAATATGGACTACAAAATCCTGTCGAAGGTCATCGCCAACAGGGTCAAGTCTGCTCTGGAGCTGGTGATCCACCCGGACCAGACCTGCGCTGTCCCCGGCAGGAAGATCTCTGATAGCCTCGCGCTACTCAGGGATACAATCGCCTACGTGTGGGACAGGAGGGTGGACACCTGTTTAATCAGCCTGGACCAGGAGAAGGCCTTTGACAGGATATCGCACATGTAGCTGATGGACGTGCTCTCCAAAATGGGGTTTGGGGAGGGTATCCGCAATTGGGTCCAACTGCTCTACACAGACATCGGTAGCACGGGTGGGAAACTGAAAACTTTCCGATCAGATCTGGAGTCAGGCAAGGCTGTCCTCTCTCCTCTGTCTTGTTTGTGTGTTGTATCGAGCCCTTTGCCCAGTCCATCAGGAAGGATGCGGGCATTGGAGGGGTGACGATCCCAGGCAACGGAGGCGCTCAGGTCAAGACCTCCCTGTACGTGGACGACGTGGCCATCTTTTGCTCGGATCCGCAGTCGGTCTGCAGATTGCTCACAATCTGCGACCGGTTTGAACTGCCTGCGCACGCGCGCGCGCGCGCACGCACGCGCGCACGCACACACACACACGTCCGTCCGTCCATGGAGGTGGATGGGTCAATCCACCCCATCCACCTCCTATTTCCAAAAGGCATAGGAGAACCACCTTCCTGATCCAGGGAGAACCACTTTGGGGTCATGGTTACTCCCCTGTCAGGTCAGTTACGCATGATCTTAGTCAAATATTGGCCTTTATTGCAAAGGGGATAGAGTATAAAAGCAGGCAAGTCTTGCTACAGCTATATAAAGTATTGGTGAGGCCACACCTGGAATATTGCGTGCAGTTTTAGTTTCCATATTTACGAAAGGATATACTTGCTTTGGAAGCAGTTTAGAGAAGGTTGATTTCGGGGATGAGGGAGTTGACTTATTTGGAAAGGTTGAGTCGGTTGGGCCTGAATTGGAATTCAGAAGAATGAGAGGTGATCTTATCGAAACGTATAAGATTATGAGGGGGCTCGACAAGGTGGATGCAGAGAGGATGTTTCCATTGATGGGGGAGACTAGAACTAGGGGGCATGATCTTAGAATAAGGGGCCGCCCATTTAAAACAGAGATGAGGAAAAATTTCTTCTGTAAATCTGTGGAATTTGTTGCCTCAGAGAGCTGTGGAAGCTGGGACATTGAATAAATTTAAGACAGAAATAGACAATTTCTTAACCGATAAGGGGACAAGGGGTTATGGGGAGCGGGCAGGGAAGAGGAGCTGAGTCTATGACCAGATCAGCCATGACCTTATTGAATGGCGGAGCAGGCTCGAGAAGCTGTATGGCCAACTCTTGTTCCTATTTCTTATGTTCTTATGTCCACGTCCTCCTTTGCCAACACACTTCAGGTTCAGCTGTGGGGGCGGGGGGTGGACAGGTGAGTTTGGACCCACAGTTCCCAGAGCTCTCCACCACTGGGGGTTCCCTCACCTCATGTCTGGGTCTGTTGTAGACCAGAGATTGATTGCTGTGATTAGTCAACAACCCCATTATCTACCGGGACGGTGGGAGGTGAACTGGATGGACCTGGGTCATTTATCATCTTGCAATTCATGTGTTCTTGCATACTCACTTTTTCTTCACTCAGAGGGTTGTGAATCTTTGGAATTCTCCGCTCCAGAGGGCTGTGGGTGCTCAGTCATTGAGTATATTCAAGGCTGAGATCGATAGATTTTTGAACTCCAATGGAATCAATGGATAGGAGGATCAGGCAGGAAAGTGGAGTTGAGGTCGAAGATCAGCCATGATCTTATTGAATGGTGGAGCAGGCTCGAGGGGCCATGTGGCCTACACTTGCTCCTAATTCTTATATTCTTTTGTTCTTAACAAGCTGAGCAAAGCATAACTTAGAGAGCAACTTTCCCAGAACCTTGAGCTCCCACAATCACAGGGTTGGTCCATGTTGCATATTTACTTAATACAATAGGTAGAAAGAGGGATGAGTTTAGGGAGCTAGGAGAGAGATTTAAAAGCAGAACCTCAAAGGTAGTAATCTTCGGATTACTCCCGGTGCCACGAGCTAGTGAGTACAGAAATAGGAGATGAATGCGTGGCTGGAGAGATGGTGCAGGTGGGAGGGCTTTAGTTTCCTGAGGCATTGGGACCGCTTCTGGGGGAGGTGGGACCTGTACACGCCGGACGGGTTACACCTCAACAGAGCCGGGACCAATATCCTCGCAGGGGGGTTTTGCTAGTGCTGTTGTGGAGGGTTTAAACTAGTGTGGCAGGGGGATGGGAACCTGAAAATAGATTCAGTAGGGAGGGGAGTAAAGCTGGAATTAGAAAACAAAAATGAAGAAAGTGAGTTTGAAGGAGAGAGGGAAACAAGCAGGAAAAAAGGGAAAAAAAACAAATTTAAAAGCATTTTGTCTAAATGCACGTAGCATTTGTAACAAAATAGATGAGTTGACGGCACAAAATAAATACAAATGAGTATGATCTGATAGTCATTACAGAGACGTGGTTGCAAGATGACCAGGACTGGGAATTAAATATTCAGGGGTATTTGACAATCCGGAAGGACAGACAGAAAGGAAAAGGAGGTGGTTCCCTGAGCAGACTGTCGAACTCATTTGGCAGAATGTCTCATCACCAGAGCTTTCACACAAGCACCAAGACGTAGCTTGGTTGGTGGTGAGGAGGGCCTTACACGTCAGAGCGTTCATGCACAGCCGACGTCTCAGCAGCACGGCACGGTGCCCCCGAGTCGACTGTGGGGCGGACGAGACTGTCACCCACCTCCTTCAGGATTGCGCCTTCGCAAGGCAGGTTTGGAAAGAGATGCAGTGGTTGCTGTCGAGGTTCATCCCAAGCAGCTCCGTAACACAGGACACTGTGCTCTACGGGCTGTTCCCAGGGACACACACCGAGACAGACATCACCTGCTGCTGGAGGGCCATCAACTCGGTCAAAGACGCTCTTTGGTCTTGCTGAAACTTGCTGGTCTTCCAGAGCAAGGAGATGTCCACGTCTGCGTGTTGTAGACTAGCGCAATCCAAGATTCAGGATTACGTGCTGAGGGACACACTCAAAATTGGTGCAGTTGCCGCAAAGGCATGGTGGGGAAGGGCCACAGTTTAAAGCCCTTCTGCCACGGTAAACCCGGGGGCAGGAATCAGTACAAAACTCCCCTCGGGCTGTACTTGTAACTTCTTTTTTGTGTACATGGAGCACCATGATCTGTAAACACCTATGTAGTGCCATGTACAATACAAGGTCTGTTTCGTAATGCACGTTGACAAGAAAAATGTAAATGTACCGTCACCCATTCCGTGTACTGTATAGTGACACATGTAATGTAATTTGTTGAATGTACTACAATGTATCCCGTATTGTACCGAATTGTACTTGAACTAAAAAGCAAGGGAATGTGTCGAACGGAACTGCTGTCAGCACACAAATGTAGTGTATGGGATTGCTGACCGCAGCTAAATGTACTGAACTGCTTTTGAATGTACTGTACAAATTTTTATATAAATAAAGTATATTTTGAAATAAATAAAAGTGAGGTAGCTCTATTGATAAAGGATGGAATCACTGCAATAGAGAGAAACGATATTGGCTCAAATGATCAGGATGTTGAAACAGTTTGGGTGGAGATAAGGAATAATAAAGGGAAAAAGTCACTGGTGGGTGTAATCTATAGGCCTCCAACAGTAGCAACTCTGTTGGTCGGAGCATAAACCAGGAAATAGTGGGGGCTTGTAAAAAGGGAACAGCAATAATCATGGGTGATTTTAACCTCCATATTGATTGGACAAATCAAATTGGTCAGGGTAGCTTTGAGGAAGCGTTCATAGAGTGCATAAGGTACAGGTTCCTTGAGCAGTATGTAACGAAACCAACCCGGGGGCAGGCTATCTTAGATCTGGTCCTGTGCAATGAGACAGGATTAATAAACAATCCCCTAGTAAAGCTGTGCACAGACCCTCGGTACGCAAACACCAAGTGTCACTACGTGCTGAGGTTCTACCTGTCCCCGGCATTGCGAAGGATGGGCCTGGCCATGCTGCCCCAAAACGGCCCCACCAGTTGGACCATGCCTGTCCACCTGTCCTTCGTGGAAAAATTTTTCAGAAAAAAACCCTTTGACCACAAGGCCATAAAACAGTGGTCAGCACGTAACGTCCTGGACGCCCTACGAAAGGAGAGGGTGGACCCTGTCGGGTGATTCTCTGAGTGGACTGTTGAACTTATTTGGCAGAACGTCTCATCGCCAGAGCTTTCATACAAGCACCAAGATGTAGCTTGGTTGGCGGTGAGGAGGGCCTTACCCGTCAGAGCGTTCATGCACAGCCGACGTCTCAGCAACACGGCACGGTGCCCCCGAGTCGGCTGTGGGGCGGACGAGACTGTCACCCATCTCCTTCAGGATTGCGCCTTCGCAAGGCAGGTTTGGAAAGAGATGCAGTGGTTGCTGTCGAGGTTCATCCCAAGCAGCTCCGTAACACAGTACTCTGTGCTCTACGGACTGTTCCCAGGGACACACACCGAGACAGACATCACCTGCTGCTGGAGGGCCATCAACTCGGTCAAAGACGCTCTTTGGTCTTGCTGAAACTTGTTGGTCTTCCAGAGCAAGGAGATGTCCATGTCTGCGTGTTGCAGACTGGCACAATCCAAGATCCAGGATTACGGGCTGAGGGATGCACTTAAAATTGGTGCAGTCGCCACAAAGACACGGTGGGGAAGGGCCACAGTTTAAAGCCCTTCTGCCACGGTAAACCCAGGGGCAGGAATCAGCACAAAACCCCCCTCGGGCTGTACTTGTAACTTCTTTTTTGTGTACATGGAGCACCATGATCTGTAAACACCTATGTAGTGCCATGTACAATGCAAGGTCTGTTTCGTAATGCATGTTGAAAAGAAAAAAAAATGTAAATGTACCGTCACCCATTCCGTGTACTGTATAGTGACACATGTAATGTCATTTGTTGAATGTACTACAATGTATCCCGTATTGTACCGAATTGTACTTGAACTGAAAAGCAAGGGAATGTATCGAACGGAACTGCCGTCAGCACCCAAATGTAGTGTTTGGGATTGCTGACCGCAGCTAAATGTACTGAACTGCTTTTGAATGTACTGTACAAATTTTTATATGAATAAAGTATATTTTGAAATTAAAAAAAAAATTTTGAAATAAAAAAAACATCTCAGCTGATTAAGCAGGTGTCCACCCTTTGACAGGATCTTGTAGTCCACATTGAGCAGCGAAATGGGCCGCCAGTTTTTGATTTCCTCCCTCTCCCCCTTCTGCTTGTAGATGAAGCTCATGATGCCTTTCCTCATTGATTCTGACATACTGCCAGCCAGAAGCAGAACCACAAGATCCGCCTCATAAGGAGAAGCAGTGAGTAAGCCAGAGGGGGAATTGGTGAGCATTTATCCCAGCCCACACATCCTTTAGTGTGAAAGGCTTAGTGGTTCTCGTGGGGAGGTTTTTGATAGGATCATAAACGTACGCACATTCTGTTGGACAGATTTCAGTGGTGCAATTTTGAATCGAGCGGGGGCCTGTTTAGACGTGGGTGATTTGCATTAGGGGCCTGTTTAGACAGGCCAGGGCGTGTACTGTACCGTGTTTGTTTATTTTACACACCAGGGTATGTGTCTTTTACTGGGTGCAAGTGTGTGCTTTAACTTGAATGAAGGCATTGTGATGGTTGAGGCCAAAAGATCTGTCTGTGGCTGTATATTACTGTTCACAAATATAATTCCGGTGTCTCGAGTTGTTGTAAGAGAGGTGATTCGAAATCAGCAGGGGCAAAACCACTTACATTCCAGTCTCGATAACAACGTATGGCGTGGGACTGACCTGATCCCAGAGTTTGCGGAAATCCGTGCCCCCGACGGTGCGGGTCGTTACAGGGTGGCGGAGAGTGGACAGGCCGTGGACCCCGGTTTCAGAAACACTGTTTTGCGGGATACTTCGTCATTTGCGGTGGTCTCTCCTACCAATACTGTCATGGACACATGCACCTGCGACAGGTAGATTGGTGAGGACAAGGACAACCAGGGTTTACCCTTGTGCTGGTTCTCTCACCTCCTGCTTCAGGCCCAGTCTGGTAGCTATGTCCTTCAGGACTCAGCCAGCTCGGTCAGTGGTGGTGCTACCGAGCTACTCTTGGCGATGGACATTGAAGTGCCCCACCCAGAGTACATTCTGTGCCCTTGCTACCCTCAGTGCTTCTTCCAAGTTGTGTTCAACATGGAGGAGTACTGATTCATCAGCTGAGGGAGGGCGGGAGGTGGGAATCAGCGGGAGGTTTCCTTGCCCATGTTTGACCTGATGCCATGAGACTTCATGGGGTCTGGAGTCAATGTTGAGGACTCAGGAAAAAACCGTCACTTGCTCGAAACAAGAACTCGTGTACGTGCACAGAGGTACTGACCCCGACCCACAGCTCATCAAAGGGGCACGTGTGCACGCAAAACATTTCGGGTCAGAAAGCTCCGGCATGAGTCCCCCCCGCCGAATAATGGAACCAACTCAGTGCTCCCCCCAACCGCAATAATGGAACTATCTCAGTGCCCCCCCCAATAATGTAACCAACCAAGAGATTAATGTGCAAAGTTAAAGCACATGGGATTGGGGGTAGTGTGCTGACGTGGATTGAGAACTGGTTGTCAGACAGGAAGCAAAGAGTAGGAGTAAATGGGGACTTTTCAGAATGGCAGGCAGTGACTAGTGGGGTGCCGCAAGGTTCTGTGCTGGGGCCCCAGCTGGTTACATTGTACATTAATGATTTAGACGAGGGGATTAAATGCAGTATCTCCAAATTTGCGGATGACACTAAGTTGGGTGGCAGTGTGAGCTGCGAGGAGGATGCTATTAGGCTGCAGAGTGACTTGGATAGGGTAGGTGAGTGGGCAAATGCATGGCAGATGAAGTATAATGTGGATAAATGTGAGGTTATCCACTTTGGTGGTAAAAACAGAGAGACAGACTATTATCTGAATGGTGACAGATTAGGAAAAGGGAAGGTGCAACGAGACCTGGGTGTCATGGTACATCAGTCATTGAAGGTTAGCATGCAGGTACAGCAGGCGGTTAAGAAAGCAAATGGCATGCTGGCCTTCATAGCGAGGGGATTTGAATACAGGGGCAGGGAGGTGTTGCTACAGTTGTACAGGGCCTTGGTGAGGCCACACCTGGAGTATTGTGTACAGTTTTGGTCTCCTAACTTGAGGAAGGACATTCTTGCTATTGAGGGAGTGCAGCGAAGATTCACCAGACTGATTCCCGGGATGGCAGGACTGACCTATCAAGAAAGACTGGATCAACTGGGCTTGTATTCACTGGAGTTCAGAAGAATGAGAGGGGACCTCATAGAAACGTTTAAAATTCTGACGGGTTTAGACAGGTTAGATGCAGGAAGAATGTTCCCAATGTTGGGGAAGTCCAGAACCAGGGGTCACAGTCTAAGGATAAGGGGTAAGTCATTTAGGACCGAGATGAGGAGAAACTTCTTCACCCAGAGAGTGGTGAACCTGTGGAATTCTCTACCACAAGAAGTAGTTGAGGCCAATTCACTAAATATATTCAAAAGGGAGTTAGATGAAGTCCTTACTACTCAGGGGATCAAGGGTTATGGCGAGAAAGCAGGAATGGGGTACTGAAGTTGCATGTTCAGCCATGAACTCATTGAATGGCGGTGCAGGCTAGAAGGGCTGAATGGCCTACTCCTGCACCTATTTTCTATGTTTCTATGTTTCTAACCCAGTGCCCCTCCCCCCGCAATAATGGAACCAACCCAATCCTTGCTCCCCCCCACCCCCGCAATAAGACAACCACCCCGGTGCGTGCCACCCCCCCTTCTGACCCATCACTACTCAGCAGCTCGACCTCAAACCAAATAAATTCAGCCGGAGGTGCAACGAGTCCGGGGACCGGCCGCCAGCAGGGGGCGATCTAGTACTGTACGAGTAACCCCCGGGGAACCAGTTGCTTTGACCATGTTTGACCTGATTTTGTTTTATTTATTCATTGCCAATCTTTCCAATTCTTTGTCAGATTACAAATGCCAGAGGTCACCTTGGGCCCATTCAAGGATCACTCTGCACCAATGCTCTTAGCCAAAAGGCCAAGAGCCACTGCACCATTCCTGGAAGTACTTTTTTTTAAAATTTGTAGCCAATCATTCCAATTCTTTGTCAAATCACAAACGCCAGAGGTCACCTTGCACACGCCAAGGATCACTCTGTGCTAATGCTCTTAGCCAAAAGGCCTAGAGCCACTGCACCGTTCCTGGAAGTACTGTAATACCAGGTCCCCCACACACCTCCGTGGAGGTGGATGGGTCAAGCCACCCCACCCATCTCCTATTTCCAAAAAAGCAAGCATATACCTTCCTGATCCAGGGAGAACCACCCGGAGGTCATGGTGGCTACTCCCCTGTCAGGTCAGTTACGCATGATCTTAGCCAAAAGGCCGAGAAGGTATAATTCTGTGAGTAGGACTATGTCAGGCTGTTGCTTGACTAGTCTGTGGGACAGCTCGACAATTTTGGCACGTCCAGTTGTTAGTGAGGACGACGTTTCAGGGTCGACTGGACTGGGTGTGCCTTGGTCGTATCCAAGTCCAATGCCTCGGCTGATGCCGGGTGGTAAGTACGGTTTTATTCTTATTATGCTTTTTTGCAGCAGTTTAAAAGGCCATTTAGGAATCAACCACATTGCTGTGGGAATGGAGTCACATGTAGGCCAGTCCAGGTATGGACAAATTTCCTGCCCTAAAACTATTAACTGAACCAGTTGGGTTTTTACGACAATCCGATAACTTCCTGGCCACCATTAGCTTTTAATTCCATTTCAATTGTTAAGATTTGCATTTTAATCAATCGGGGGTTTAAATCAATCTGAGCTTTTTCAATTCAGCAATTCACCTGCTCCAATTGGTGAACAAGCCGATATTTCCTGATTAAATGCCTCTCATCTTTACTCCACAATAGTTTATTGTAAATTGATGTTTCCTGGTTATGCTCCTGAAAGTATGGATTATCTATTTCATAACAAATTTGTAAATGAAATGAGGAAAGTATTTATTTTTTCACCAAAGCAATTGCAGCAAACTTTGCAGTAGTGCTGATGTGTTGCAGTTCCATTCTCTTCCAACAGATGTCCTCGCCCTCCTTTGCCAACACACTTCTAGTTCCCCATTAACCAGAGATCCAGTATATGGGTAACTGGAGACGTGGCGTGTGATGAGTGTCGTGTGCTGCGGGGGGGCGGTGGCCGGAGGGAGGGGCCACAGGTGAGTTTGGATCCACGGTTCCCAGAGCTCTCCACCACTGGGGGTTCCCTCACCTCATGTCTGGGACTGTTGTAGACCGACCAGAGATTGATTGCTGCCGTCCAGTACTGCATGAGCAGAAATTTTCTCCATTAAATATTGGGAAGGCCAATCCATTGAATATGGTCCCCACCACAAACTCTGTTCCCTAGCCACTGACTCCATCGCTCTCCCTAGCATTTATCTGAGGCTGAACCAGGCTGTTCACAGCCCAGGTCTCATATTTGATCCTGAGATGAGCTTGCGGCCATATATCCGCGGCATAACTAAAACCGTCTATTTCCACCTCCATAACATCGCCCGCCTCCGCCCCTGCCTCAACTCATCTGCTGCTGAAACTCTCATCCATGCCTTTGTTACCTCTAGACCTGACTACTCCAACGCACTTCTGGATGGCCTCCCACATTATACACTACAAAAACTTGTGGTCATCCAAAACTCGTCAGCCCGTGTCCTAACTCGCACCAAGTCCTGCTCTCTCATCACCCCTGTGCTCGCTGACCAACATTGGGTCCCGGTTGAGCAACACCTCAATTTCAAAGTTCTCATCCTTGTTTACAAATCCCTCCATGGCCTCGCCCCTCCCTATCTCTGTAATCTCCTCCAGCCCCACAACCTGACGAGATATCTGCGCTCCTCAAATTCTGCCCTCCTGAGCACCCCTGATTATAATCGCTCAGCCATCGGTGGCCCTCCTCATGGGGGAATCTGGAACTCGGGGCCATAGTTTCAGAATCAGAGGTTGCCCATTAAAAACGGAGAAAAGCAGAAATTTCTTCTCTCAGAGGGGCGTGAATCTTTGGAATTCTTTACCCCAGAGAGCTGTGGAGGTTGGGTCATTCACTATATTCGAGGTGGAGATAGACAGATTTTTGTACCACAAGAGAATCAAAGGCTATGGGGAATGGGCAGGAAAGTGGCGTTGAGGTCAAAGATCAGCCATGATCTCACTGAATGGCTAAACTCCACTTTCCTGCTTGATCTCCATTTCCTTGATTCCGTTAGAGTGCAAAAACCTATCTATCTCAGCCTTGCATATTCTCAACGACCGAGCATCCACAGCCCTCTGGTGTAATGAATTCCAAAGATTCACAACACTCTGAGTGAAGAAATTCCTCCTCATCTCAATCTTAAATGTCCAGCCCCTTATCCTGAGACTGTGCCCCAAGTTCTAGACTCTCCAGCCCAGTGGAAACAACCCCTCAGAATTTACCAGCATTTACCACACAAACATAATCAACCACGTACATCAAAAGGGCCCCAGGATCTTTGATCTGTTGCCTTTCTGTCACCACCATCCTCTATTCTCTTTCAAAGTGCTCAACAAAAATATATTCCAGTGAAAAAGAAGGGTGGTAAGAGAAGGAATAACCAGCCGTGGATAACCAAGGAAATAAAGGAGAGTATCGAATTAAAAACCAATGCATATAAGGTGGTCAAGGTTAGTGGGAAACGAGAAGATTGGGAAAATTTTAAACGACAGCAAAGAATGACGAAGAAAGCAATAAAGAAAGGAAAGATAGATTACGAAAGTAAACTTGCACAAAACATAAAAACAGATAGTAAAAGCTTTTACCGATATATAAAACGGAAAAGAGTGACTAAAGGAAATGTTGGTCCTTTAGAAGTTGAGAAGGGGGATTTAATAATGGGAAATGTGGAAATGGTTGAGACCTTAAACAATTATTTTGCTTCGGTCTTCACAGTGGAAGACACAAAAACCATGCCAAAAATTGCTGGTCACGGGAATGTGGGAAGGGAGGACCTTGAGACAATCACTATCACTAGGGAGCAAGTGCTGGACAGACTAATGGGACTCAAGGTGGACAAGTCCCCTGGTCCTGATGAAATGCATCGCAGGATATTAAAAGAGATGGCGGAAGTTATAGCAGATGCATTCGTTATAATCTACCAAAATTCTCTGGACTCTGGGGAGGTACCAGCGGATTGGAAAGCAGCTAATGTAACGCCTCTCTTTAAAAAAGGGAGCAGACAAAAGGCAGGTAACTATAGGCCGGTTAGTTTAACATCTGTAGTGGGGAAAATGCTTGAAGCTATCATTAAGGAAGAAATAGCGGGACATCTAGATAGGAATAGTGTAATCAAGAAAACGCAACATGGATTCATGAAGGGGAAATCATGTTTAACTAATTTACTGGAATTCTTTGAGGATATAACGAGCATGGTGGATAGAGGTGTACCGATGGATGTGGTGTATTTAGATTTCCAAAAGGCATTCGATAAGGTGCCACACAAAAGGTTACTGCAGAAGATAGAGGTACGCGGAGTCAGAGGAAATGTATTAGCATGGATCGAGAATTGGCTGGCTAACAGAAAGCAGAGAGTCGGGATAAATGGGTCCTTTTTGGGTTGGAAATCAGTGGTTAGTGGTGTGCCACAGCGATCGGTGCTGGGACCACAACTATTTACAATATACATAGATGACCTGGAAGAGGGGACAGAGTGTAGTGTAACAAAATTTGCAGATGACACAAAGATTAGTGGGAAAGCAGGTTGTGCAGAGGACACAGAGAGGCTGCAAAGAGATTTAAATTGGTTAAGCGAAGGGGCTAAGGTTTGGCAGATGGAATACAATGTCGGAAAATGTGAGGTCATCCACCTTGGAAAAAAAAACAGTAAAAGGGAATATTATTTGAATAGGGAGAAATTACAACATGCTACGGTGCAGAGGGACCTGTTAGTTTGCAGGTGCAGCAGGTAATCAGGAAGGCGAATGGAATGCTGGCCTTCATTGCGAGAGGGATGGAGTACAAAAGCAGGGAGGTCCTGCTGCAACTGTATAGGGTATTGGTGAGGCCGCACCTGGAGTACTACATGCAGTTTTGGTCACCTTACTTAAGGTTACTTACTTAGCATTGGAGCGGGTACAGAGACGATTCACTAGGCTGATTCCGGAGATGAGGGGGTTACCTTATGATGATAGATTGAGTAGACTGAGTCTTTACTCGTTGGAGTTCAGAAGGATGAGGGGTGATCTTATAGAAACATTTAAAATAATGAAAGGGATAGACAAAATAGAGACAGAGAGGTTGTTTCCACTGGTCGGGGAGACTAGAATTAGGGGGCACAGCCTCAAAATACGGGGGAGCTAATTTAAAACCGAGTCGAGAAGGAATTTCTTCTCCCAGAGGGTTGTTAATCTGTGGAATTCTCTGCCCAAGGAAGCAGTTTAGGCTACCTCATTGAATGTATTTAAATCACAGATAGATAGATTTTTAACCAATAAGGGAATTAGGGTTATGCGGAGCGGGCGGGTAAGTGGAGCTGAGTCCACGGCCAGATCAGCCATGATCTTTTTGAATGGCGGAGCAGGCTCGAGGGGCTAGATGGCCTACTCCTGTTCCTAATTCTTATGTTCTTATATTTTATCAAAACTACTTGGCCAGTGGGCCTCTCAATGTTGCTTTCTTCTTCTTGATAGGAACACATGAATTGCAAGATGATAAAGGACCAAGGTCCATCCAGTTCACCTCCCAGCGTCCCGGTAGCTAATGGGGTTGTTGACTAACAACAACAACAACTTTTATTTATATAGCACCTTTAACATACTAAAATGTCCCAAAGCATTTCACAGCAGTGTTATAAGAAAAAACAGATAAATTTGACACCGAGCCACATAAGAAGACATTACGGCAGATGACCAAAAGTTTGGTTAAAGAGGTAGGTTTTAAGGAGTGCTTGAAAGGAGAAAAGAGAGGTAGAGTGATGGAGAGGTTTAGGGAGCGAGTTCGAGAGCTTAGGGCAAGGCCATAAGGCAAAAGCAAAATACTGCGGCTGCTGGAATCTGAAATAAAAACAGGGAGTGCTGGAAATCTCAGCGGCCCAGGCAGCATCTGTGGAGAAAATAACAAAAGTTAACATTTCCAAGAGGGCACTGAACACCTTGAGTCTCGTCGCCGAGAGCAGAAACCAAACACAGACAGCGGAAGGAGCATGTGGAAAACCAGACTCCTCACCCTCCCTTTCCTTCAACCACTGTCTGTCCCACCTGTGACAGAGACTGTAATTCCCGTATTGGACTGTACAGTCACCTGAGAACTCACTTTTAGAGTGGAAGCGAATCTTCCTCGATTTCGACGATGACATCACTAATAACGCTCAACAAGCTCCCCTCAAGTGGAACTAAACTATAGAACCAATGGGAACCTGTTCAACCTTCATCGCCTCCAAGCCAGATCCAAGGTCGTTCCATCCTCTGTCGTCGAGCTACAGTACGTGCATGATGCTTGCATCTGCGCGCATTCAGAGACTGAACTCCAAACCATCATCAACATCTTCAGGTGTACGAAAGCATGGGCCTTATACTAAACATCCGTAAGACAAAGGTCCTCCACCAACCTGACCCCGCCACACAGCACTGCCCCCTAGTCATCAAAATCCATGGCATGGCCTTGGACAACGTGGACCCTTTTCCATACCTAGGGGAGCCTACTGTCGGCAAGGGCAGACATCGATAATGAGATCCAACACCGCCTCCAGTGCGCCAGCACAGTCTTCGGTCACCTGAGGAAGAGAGTGTTCGAAGACCAGGAACTCAAATCTGGCACCAAGCTTATGGTCTACAGGGTTGTAATGATACCTGCCCTTCTATATGGCTCAGAGATGTGGACCATGTATCATCATCATAGACGGTCCCTCAAATGAGGATGACTTGCTTCCTTCCATGTGTTCACAGGTGTTTCGATGAAGGACCTGATGTCCAATTGAAGGCTGGAAGATGCCTGTGTGTGAATTTTTTTGACGTGGGGTGGCCGTTGCACACCAGCCACCACACAGGCTTGACAGAGCTAGGTCTTGGTCCAGTGGATTAACCAAGACGACTGAAGACCAGCTCTGCTGCACGGACCTAGTGCGCACACATATCGCAGTGTGGGCAGGCCCATGCTGCCCCTGGGCCCTCGCCTCTTCTGGCGCCGTACCCTCATCTGTCACATCTCCGCCACGATCTCTCACCGCTCCTCCGTCATAAACATTCACCGCATCTCGCCACTCATCCGCCCCGACCTTCTCACTCCTCTGTACCTGGGCCCTCCTGATGTTCCTGGACCATATACAGTAGACACCTCAAAGCGCTGGAGAAATACCATCAACGCTGCCTCAGCAAGATCCTTCAAATCCACTGGGTGGACAGGCGCACCAACATAAGTGTTCTCGATGAAGCCAACATCCCCAGCATCGAAGCACTGACCACACTCGACCAGCTCCGTTGGGCGGGCCACATTGTCCGCATGCCGACTCGGAACTCCTCCACGGCAAACGAGCCCCAGGTGGGCAGATAAAGTACAACTGTCCCCATCAACACCTGGGAATCACTCCCGAAGTGGAGGAAGAGCATCCGGGAGGGCGCTGCGCACCTCGAGTCTTGTCGCCGAGAGCATGCAGAAATCAGGCGCAGGCAATAGAAGGATAGAAGTGCAGGCAGCGGAAGGAGCGTGTGGCAAACCAGACTCCACACTCACCCTTTCCTCCAGCCACTATCTGCCCCACCTGTGACAAAGACTGTAATTCCCTGTTAACTGGAAACTCATTTTTCGAGTGGAAACAAGTCTTGCTTGATTTCGATAGACCAGCCAAAAGCAGAAGTCATAAATCCAGCATATCGTAGCATCTTACTTTAATTGCAATTTCCCTGGTAGGGAAAGGGAGACGGAACAGGAGAAACCAACATTTGGCCTCCCCCCATTAATCAAAACAGAGGGAGCTCCCACCATCTTCCCCACCAAAAATTAAAGATTTTTTAATGCATTCTGCATGATTATCTTGGTTGTGGTGCGAAAATTTCCGGCTCCCGCTCGGGTCTCTCAGGCTTCGCCTCTTTCACATCAAACCGACTTGGTACCGATCATAGGCTTAACGCATTGATATGAAATGTTGTCCGTCACAAAGGCTTTTTCTGGATGTTTATCGGAGCACAAAATGTAGAATGACATTTCCGGCTGCACGTTTAATTTATTTGATTTGCATATTCCAGCCATTCGCCAATTGGACAGCGGGTTTCACCAAGCCGCTGATTGGCTCAAGAAAATGGCAATCAGCTCGCGCTGCTCCCTGGTGGAACGCCTCCGCTCCTTTTATGGCTCCGACATGCCGCTGGTGTTGTCGCGCAGCTCGGGGCCTCCACGCTGCGTGGCACTGGAAGTGTGTTGGCAAAGGAGGGTGAGGTCATCTGTTGGAAGAACACGGAACTGCAACACATTGGCACTACTGCAAAGTTTGCTGCAATTACTTTGGGAAACAAATTTATATATTCCTCATTTCATTTACAAAATTGTTCTGAAAAATACAATCCATACCTTCAGGGGTATAAACAGGAAACATCAATTTACAATAAACTATTGTGGAGTAAAGATGAGAGGCATTTAATGAGGAAATATCGGCTTGTTCACCAATTGGAGCGGGTTTTCACCTCTTGCTGAATTGAAAAAGCTCAGATTGATTTTAAATCCCCGATTGATTAAAATGCAAATCTTAACAATTAAAATGGAATAAAAAGCTAATGGTGACCAGGAAGCTATCGGATTGCTGTAAAAACCCAACTGGTTCACTTAATGTCTTTCAGGAAAGGGAACAAAATTGTCCATATCTAGTCTGCCCCACATGTATTGTACAACTTTTGAATGTACTGTACAAATTTTTATATGAATAAAGTATATTTTGAAATTAAAAAAAATACATGTGACTCCAGCCCACAACAATGTGGTTGATTTTTAAATGGTCTTTTAAACTGCTGCAAAAAAGTACAATATGTATAAAGTCGTACAGACCACCCAGCATCAATCTCGGCATCGGTTTCGGACACGACCAAAGCACACCCAGCCCAGTCGCCTCTGCAAATTCCTCCTCGCTAACAACTGGGGACTTGTATCTCCAACCACCGCCTGTCTCACCTGTAATTCCCGCATCGCACTCATCAGTCAACTGAGAACTCATTTTTAGTGAGGAAGCAAGTCATCCTCGACTCTGAGGGACAGCCGAACAAGAAGAAGTATATGCATTTTCGCACACGCAGTCTGATCTGTTCATACTCTATTCATTCGTTACAACTCACGGGAAGGGCATTGGGACTTTTTTTGGTTTCAAAAATAAATATTCACGCAAAATTTTCACAATACATTGGAAAATAGCTCAGTACCTTGTTTTTTATATTTCAAAATATATACTTTATTCATATAAAAATTTGCACAATACATTGGAAAGCAGTTCAGTACATTTGCTTGCTTTACATTTCAAGGTACGATTCAGTACAATTCAGGACACATTGCAATACAGTCATCGCATTACGTTACATGTGGCACTATACAGTACACAGAACGGGTGAGGGTACAGTTACATTTCTTTACAACATACATTACTAAACAGTTGCTGAACTTGTATTATACATGGCACTGCATTTTTTTTTACATTTCAAAATATACTTTATTCATATAAAAATTTGCACAATACATTCAAAAGCAGTTCAGTACATTTGGATGCGGTCAGCAATTCCATACACTACATTTGGGTGCTGACGGCAGTTCCGTTTAATACATTTCCTTGCTTTTCAGCTCAAGTACAATTCGGTACAATACGGGATACATTGTGGTACATTCAACAAATTACATTACATGTGTCACTATACAGTACACGGAATGGGTGACGGTACATTTATACTTTTCCTTTCCAACGTGCATTAGGAAACAGACCTTGCATTGTACATGGCACTACATAGGTGTTGACAGATCATGGTGCTCCATGTACACAAAAAAGAAGTTACAAGTACGGCCCGAGGGGGGTTTTGTACTGATTCCTGCCCCTGGGTTTACCGGGGCAGAAGGGCTTTAAACTGTGGCCCTTCCCCACCGTGCCTTTGCGGCGACTGCACCAATTTTAAGTGCGTCCCTCAGCACGTAATCCTGGATCTTGGATTGCGCCAGTCTGCAACACGCAGACGTGGACATCTCCTTGTAGTGCCATGTACAATGCAAGGTCTGTTGCGAAATGCATGTTGAAAAAAAATATATAAATGTACCGTCACCCATTCCGTGTACTGTATAGTGACACATGAAATGTAATTTGTTGAATGTACTACAAGGTATCCCGTATTGGACCGAATTGCACTTGAACTGGAAAACAAGGAAATGTAACGAACGGAACTGCCGTCATCACTCAAATAATAGTGTATGGGATTGCTGACCGCAGCTAAAGGTATTGAAATGCCTTTGAATGTACTGTACAGATTTTATTATGAATAAAGTATATTTTGGCTAAGATCATGCGTAACTGACCTGACAGGGGAGTAACCACCATAACCCCAAGGTGGTTCTCCCTGGATCAGGAAGGTATATGCTTGCTTTTTCAGAAATAGGAGGTGGGTGGGGTGGCTTGACCCAGAGGTGTGTGGGGGACCTGACCCATCCACCTCCATGGCACGAACCTGGTATTGCAGTACTTCTAGGAACGGTGCAGTGGCTCTAGGCCTTTTGGCTAAGAGCATTGGCGCAGAGTGATCCTTGAATGGGCCCAAGGATGACCTCTGGCGTTTGTGATTTGACAAAGAATTGGAACGATTGGCTATGAATTTCAAAAAAAAAAAATATATATTTTGAAATTTAAAAAAAATCTCCTTGCTCTGGAGAACCAGCAAGTTTCGGCAAGACCAAAGAGCGTCTTTCACTGAGTTGATGGCCCTCCAGCAGCAGGTGATGTCTGTCTCAGTGCGTGTCCCTGGGAACAGCCCGTAGAGCACAGAGTCCTGTGTTACGGAGCTGCTTGGGATGAACCTCGACAGCAACCACTGCATCTCTTTCCAAACCTGCCTTGCGAAGGGGCAATCCTGAAGGAGATGGGTGACAGTCTCGTCCGCCCCGCAGCCGACTCGGGGGCACCGTGCCGTGTTGCTGAGACGTCGGCTGTGCATGAACGCTCTGACGGGTAGCGCCAGGCTATCAGAGATCTTCCTGCCGGGGACAGCGCAGGTCTGGTCCGGGTGGATCACCAGCTCCAGGGCAGACTTGACCCTGTTGGCGATGACCTTTGACAGAATCTTGTAGTCCACATTGAGCAGCGAAATGGGCCGCCAGTTTTTGATTTCCTCCCTCTCCTTGTACATTCTCCTTCTGCTTGTAGATGAGGGTGATGATGCCTTTCCTCATTGATTCTGGCATACTGCCAGCCAGAAGCATACCTCCGTACACTTCCAGCAGGTCTGGGCCCATCCACTCCCACAGAGCCGAGTACAACTCGACCGCTAAGCCGTCGCTTCCGGGAGTTTTACTCGTCGCAAGGGACCGGACGGCCTTTGTCATCTCGTCCAGAGTTAACGGGTGATCCAGACTCTCCCGCTCGCTGTCGTTTAGGACTTCCATGATAGACGACAGCAACGACTGGGCTTGACGTCATACAGCCCGGCATAGAAGGATTTGCTGATCCTAGAAACATAGAAACATAGAAAATAGGTGCAGGAGTAGGCCATTCGGCACTTCGAGCCTGCACCGCCATTCAATGAGTTCATGGCTGAACATGCAACTTCAGTACCCCATTCCTGCTTTCTCACCATACCCCTTGATCCCCCTAGCAGTAAGGACTTCATCGAACTCCTTTTTGAATATATTTAGTGAATTGGCCTCAACAACTTTCTGTGGTAGAGAATTCCACAGGTTCACCACTCTCTGGGTGAAGAAGTTTCTCCTCATCTCGGTCCTAAATGGCTTACCCCTTATCCTTAGACTGTGTCCCCTGGTTCTGAACTTCCCCAACATTGGGAACATTCTTCCTGCATCTAACCTGTCTAAACCCATCAGAATATTAAACGTTTCTATGCGGTCCCCTCTCATTCTTCTGAACTCCTCAGCATGTCAGGCTGCGAAAAAGTCACAGAACCATCTTCTTCCTCTAGGCTGGTGATCACAGAGCTTCCCCCTGTGTACCTTTTGGAAGAAGAAGCGCCAACACGTCTCATCCTGCTCGACGGAGCGGACTCTGGAGCGGAAAATGACTCAGAGGCAAAGAGCGAGGCTTGCTGGCCCTTCATCTCTCGGCCAAAACTGGCAGACACGTGCAAGTGGTATATATAATGTTGGCAGCCATGTTGAATCCTCACTTTGAGAATAAATAAACTGGAGTAAGGTCATGCCTGAAGTAGCTCACCGTACTTAACCTCGTGGAGTTATTCGATACTTAACACTGTGGGTGGCAGTCGGCCAGTAGGAGGCAGTGGTCAGAGAAGAACACCGGCGTGACGTCGGTGGATCTGACCGTGAGCATTTGGGACACAAACAGGAAGTCTATTCTGGAACGGACGGACCCGTCTGGTCTCGACCAGGTGTATCTGTGCGATGCTCTGTCTGCAGGGTTGGACGTGGTGTCCAGTTTGCTGTCGGCTCTGCTGGATCGTCCAGCCGCATCGATGATGCAGTTCAAATCATCGCCCAGAACGACCGGTCTGGGTGTCACCAGCAGCAGTGGGAGCTGCTGGAGGAGGGCCAGCCGCTCGCTCCTGAGAGGCGAGGCATACACGTTGATTAGCCTTCGAGGAACATTTTTATACAATACATCTGCTTCGAGAAGGTGGCCGCCCACCACCTCCTTAACTTCGGTGATGGTGAAGCAGTGGAGGAACGGCAATCGTTGCCTCCTGACCAGACGGATGGTCCGTGGGACCACCATTGTGACCACTGCAGGTAACTGCTGAGCTCCTGCTAGAACAGCAGGTCTGCCTTGACCTTGGCGAGGTACCCCAAAGTGGAAACACATCGCGTAATGGATGCAATCTTTAAACCCATTTTTAGAATGGTGATTACAGTTCAAACACACAGTCCTTTGGCCCTGTGGCCTGTTCCCGTATACATAGGTTAACTTTAAACTCTTCTACTGCACCTTGGCTGAGATATGGGTTGTCCTCTGCCGCGGGGATGCTTCGACCAGGGGACGCCAGCAGTGTGGACGGGGGTCCTCCATGTCAACTGGGCTGCTCTCGCCTGGTGTTGGTTGTTCCTTGTGTACATCCCCCGTGGTGTCGTCGCTCTGGAGCTGGGATGCATCTGTCACTTAGTCGCTCCCGGAGATCCGGAGCTGGGGTGCATCTGTCACTTAGTCGCTCCCGGAGATCCGGAGCTGGGGTGCATCTGTCACTTAGTCGCTCCCAGAGATCCGGAGCAGGGGTGCATCGCTCACTTCGATGCTCCCGGGGTCCCGGAGCTGGACTGCGCTGGTCACATTAGCGTTTTGCCTCTTCTTCTGATGGTGGTAGTGGGGGCTTTTGCCTCGCCCTTCGTCATCGGAAGAGCTGCAGCCACCGCTGTCCGTCGTGGATGGTAGCCATCTTTTGCCTCTCGTTTCTGCAGGAGGCCTCTTTTCCTGAGGCATGCAGGCCTTCTTCTTGTTTTCTGTTTCTCCATTCCTGTTTTCCTTCTGTTTCTGCTCCCTCCTCTTCCATGGACTCGGTGTCTCGGGGGGAGTTTCACTGCTGGGTGTTAGTGTCTGGCGGCTTGCCGTGGTAGACTTCCCTTCCTCAGTGTCGACTAGGGCGGTGGTTTGTTCACACGGTGTGTTGGTGGGGAGGGAGGTGCAGGTCTCCTCTGGGGCGTTGCGCTCCTCAGCTCCCTCCTCACATGTCACCATGGTCTTTGCCGCCTGCCCATAGCTGAAATTGCGTTTGGGGCAGGCCTTGTACAGATGTCCAGCCTGACCACAAAGGTTGCACCACTTGTTCTCTTTACAGTCCTTTGTCTGGTGTCCTTCCTTCTTGCAGTTGCGGCAAATGATTGCTTTGCAGCTTGCCGCCACGTGGCCTGCCTTCCCGCAGGTCCGACACACGTTGGGTTATCGGCGTACACCATGTAGCCCCGACTTCCTCCGATGGTGAAGCTGGAGGAGGGGTGCAGGATGGTTCCGCTGGCATCCACCTTCATGGTGACCTGGATCTGGCAGTTGCTGGTCCAAATCCAGACCAAGACGTTCACGTCCACATTGTTGCCTGAGGAAAAGAGTATTTGAAGACCAGGCCCTCAAATCTGGCTCCAAGCTCATCGTCACTGTAGTAATACCCGCCCTCCTGTATGGCTCAGAGACATGGACCATGTACAGTAGACACCTCAAGTCGCTGGAGAAATACCACCAACAATGTCTCCACGAGATCTTACAAATCCGCTGGGAGGACAGACGCACCAACATTAGCGTCCTCGACCAGGCCATATTCCCAGCATTGAAGCACTGACCACACTTGATCAGCTCCGTTGGGCAGGCCACATTGTTCGCATGCCAGTCATGAGACTCCCAAAGCAAGCGCTCTACTCGGAACACCTTCACGGCAAACGAGCCAAAGGTGGGCAGAGGAAACGTTACAGGGACATCCTCAAAGCCTCCCTGATAAAGTGCAACATCCCCACCGACACCTGGGAGTCCCTGGCCAAAGACCACCCTAAGTGGAGGAAGTGCATCCGGGAGGGCGCTGAGCACCACGAGTCTCATCGCCGGGAGCATGCAGAAATCAAGCACAGGTAGTGGAAGGAGTGTGCGGCAAACCTGTCCAACCCTCCCCTTCCCTCAATGACTATCTGTCCCACCTGTGACAGGGACTGTGGTTCTCGTATTGCACTGTACAGCCACCGAAGGAATCATTTTAAGAGTGGAAGCAAGTCTCCCTTGATTCAGAGGCACTGTCTATGATGATGATGGCTGATCTGTGACCTCACTCCATATACCCACCTTTGGCTCATATCACTGAATACCTTTCGTGAACAAAAATCTTTCAATTTCCGATTTGAAATTAACTATTGATCGAGCATTAATTGCCATTTACACAAGAGAATTCCAAACCACTACCACCCTTTGTGAGTAGGAGTGTTCCCTAATTTCTGTCCTGAGAGGTCTGGCTCTAGTTTTTCGAATATGCCCCTAGTCCTCGATTCCCCAACCAGCAGAAATCGATCCTCACTGCCCACGTAATCAGTTACTTTGCAAAGTTTACTTTGAACCATTCTGACTGACTACTCCAAACAGAACAGAGCTCACTTGTAATGGACAGGGCTCATCCTCGTGGGCTAAGACCTTCCCCCACCCCCCCAAACAAGTTCCTGCCCCTCCCCCCCGCCCAAGTTCCTGACCTTCCTTCATCGCCGCCCCCCCACATCCACTCCCCACCCCACCCCCCCGCACAACCCCACCTGGTTCCCGACCTTCGCCCCCTGGCCAGGCCCCTCCCCCTCAGGGTCATGGCCTTCTCCCCGACAAGTTGCTGACCTCCCCCCTCCCCCCTCCCCCCACAGATGATGCATTGTGGGTGGGTCTCGGATTATTAACAGGTTTATTGGGTAAGAAGTGAATAGTGACAGTGTCCCAGATATTGTCCAGCCTTACCGTCTGGATCACGTTATCGCTCTCAAGCCCCCCTTTAGACCTGGATCACGTTAGTCCGCCGTCCCCACTGTGCTCTCCGTGCTCTTTACCCATCCCTGACTTCCTCTCTACCCTCCTCTGATTCCCCCCTCTCTCCCTCCGATTCCCCCTCTCATGCCCTCTGATCCCCCCTCTCTGCCTCTCCCCTCTCTCCCTCCAATTCTGACAAATCTCCCCCCTCCACCCGCTTCCTCTCTCCCTCCAATCTCCCCCCTCTCTCCCTCCGATCCCCTCTCCCTCCCCCCTTTCGATCATCTCTTTTCCCCACCGAGCTTCTCGGGATGAAACTCAACAAAAACCACGACCTCTCTGTCCAGAAGGAGATGGGTGATTGTTTGTGGCCCGCTGTAGCTGCCTCAAGGACAGTGTGGAGTGGCACTGAGACCCTGGGTGTGGATGAAGGATCTGACGGGGAACTCACCACCAGCGAGGCTACGTATTGCTGCTTGTTTGCAAGTTCTGTCGAGGAGGTGTTCTGTCAAATTTGGCTGTCTGCTCAGGGAACCATCTGCCAGATTCCACTATGTCCTTTATTCGTTTGACCTCAAGGATATTATGTGCTGACTACTTGCGGCCAAAGGTGTTTTCCTGTACAAGCTTTTCTACGAAGGACAGGCGGTTCAAAGCGGTCCAACGAACTGGAGCATTCTGCAGTCACGCAGACATAACCATCCTTCGCAACACCTGGACAGGTAGAACCTCAGCACACTGCCCATCATCATCATCATCGGCAGTCCCTCAAAATCGAAGAAGACTTGCTTCCACTCTAAACATGAGTTCTCGGGTGACTGAACAGGCCAATACGAGAACCACAGTCCCTGTCACAGGTGGGACAGACAGTCGCTGAGGAAAGAGTGGGTGGGACTAGTATGCCGCACGCTCCTTCCTTGCACTTGATTTCTGCATGGTCTCGGCGACGAGACTCAAGGTGCTCAGCGCCCTCCCAGATGCTCTTCCTCTACTTAGGGCGGTCTTTGGCCAGGGACTCCTAGGGAGACATCAATGGTGGTGTTTCTCCAGCGACTTGTGTTGTCTACTGTATATGGTCCACGTCTCTGAGTAATAGTTAAAAGAGCAGGTATCACTGCAGCCCTGTAGACCATGAGCTTGGTGCCAGATTTGAGGGCCTAATCTTCAAAAACTCTCTTCTCAGGCGGCCTGAGGCATTGAAAGCGGTGTCGAACCGCATCGTCGCTGTCTCCCTTGCTGATAATAGGCTCCCAAGGTATGAAAAGTGGTCCACGTTTTCCAGGGTATGTTTCTACTGTGTATCTTGATGGCTACATTTCTATGAGTGACCTCTGTTGATAAAAAGCTTGAAAAAAAGTCATGATAAACTCAAGAGTTGATTTTCACAAATGAAAATATGATCTGATTTTTAATTCTTTTAAAAAAAATAACCACTCAGAATGCATTTCCTCCCTCCACAACTCTCACACTGAGAGAAGGGAACAGTCATCAATGACCACAAGCTGTTGCACAAAGCAGCACTCACAGCCCACTTCACGCTCAGAAGGAAATGCTGTAACTCCTCCTCGTGGTTAGTGAGACCAGACACTTCAGAACACATTTCTCAAGTTTTTTTAAAAACATTTTTATTCATTGCCAATCTTTCCATTGTCAGATTACAAACGCCAGAGGTCACCTTGCACACATCAAGGAACACTCTGCACCAATGCTCTTAACCAAAAGGCCTAGAGCCACTGCACTGGTCCTGGAAGTACTGCGATACCAGGTTCATGGGAGGTGGATTGGTCAAACCACCCCACCAACCTCCTATTTCCAAAAAGCATAGGAGAATCAGCTTCCTGATCCAGGGAGAACCACGTTGGGGTCATGGTTACTCCCCTGTCAGGTCAGTTACACATAGTCTTAGCCAAAAGGCCAAACACATTTCTCAAGTTTTTTTTTTTTAATTCGTAGCCAATCGTTCCAATTCTTTGTCAAATCACAAACGCCAGAGGTCACCTTGCATATGCCAAGGATCACTCTGCGCCAATGCTCTTAGCCAAAAGGCCTAGAGCCACTGCACCGTTCCTGGAAGTACTGCAATACCAGGTTCGTGCCATGGAGGTGGATGGGTCAGGTCCCCCACACACCTCCGTGGAGGTGGATAGGTCAACCCTCCCCACATTTCTCAAGTTTTGAACTATAGAAATGATCCCTAAAAGTATAGCCTTAACTACAACATACCGCCACGCCGCTCTCCACCCTCAGAAAACCCCCTTTAATACGGGCTGAACTCCGACCCGCTTCTCGCCCCTTCATAGTGCCCAATACGGAATCCAATATAAATACATTAAATCTCATATCACCCTTTGTAAAGTTAGAATTAATGAAAAAGAAATACAGTTTCTGTCATTCTGCCATTACCCAGCAGGCAGATGATTTGCATAAATTAGCAACCAGTCTCCAGTGACTGTCCTGCTTATTAATTCACGGTCATTTCTGGGTCTAATCTATTTATAAAAGTTAGTGAAACAAACAGACACCGTTTTCTGTAATTTTAGAGACATCAAAAGAAAAAAAGGGCTAAACTTTCCACTAGATGGGCAAGGCCCCAAAAAATGGGCTTTGTTCCAGAGATGCGGGACGTCTCAGCCTTGCTGATCACTGATCCAAGGCCCATTTTTTTTGTTGCAATTTTCCACTCGGCCTTCGCCCGGCGATGTGGAATGGACAATGTGATTTTTCGGTGTTGGAGCAGATTTTTGGACATATACTTGAGTAGTATACGGGACCAAACATTTCTTTTTATTTTCCCTTTAATGAATTTTGTAAGGGACAATACTGATGCATTATGCTTTATATAAAAAAATACAGTTAGACTTCAAGGTATGCTGGCCTTGAGTTATGGAGATAGGAAAGTGAGATAATGAACGACTGGAGAGATAAGTGGGATGTTTGTCTATACCGGTGCCAAAAGGCCTGCACTTGTTTATAATGCCCTGTCACAATGCAGGCTGGTTTATATCAAGAGCTCAGCCTTGGATGAAAAGCTTCGTAAACCTTGTAATGCGATGATTAGACTTAAGGACTAGTGCTAAAGCATGTGATGTAAAGTGATATAATGATGTAAGATAAAAGAACCTCACTGGAGATACAAAATTGAGAAGTGGTTCAGAGACAGGGGTCTCTAACACTTCTCCCAAAGCTTTGTCTTCGATTTAATAAACCTCTCTTTATATATTATACAGTCTCGGAAATATTTTTCCACAACAAAATGGCGTCACGAACAGGATGCTGTCCGATCAGATGTGATCACTTAAGACAGTATCTGGAATCTGGTGTTAGAGACTGAAAAGAGAGGTGTACGGGCACGACGGGATAGTGTATAAGATACGAGTAAACAGATAGCGGGAAGAGGCTGACTAACCAGTTTGAGTTGTCCCTTTAGTAAATAAGGTCGGTGCGGAAGGGAACTGATCACTCCAACCTAGAGCCGAAAAACTCCGGTGGTAAGGAAACACGCTAGCTTTGTTGCGAAGACAAAGGGTCTCCACAGAGTAGTCGTGGCCGTGAGTATTACAGAAACAAAGGGAAACGTCCGAGACTGGCGAACATGGAAGGTAAGGAAGGGAATGTAAAACGCGGGCTGCCCGGGTCATTAATTAATTCCTATCATTAATTATAACTTGCATAATTACGTAATGCCATAAAAAAGCTGATAGTGACTATCTTAAGTGACATATGGATCCAGACATAAGCTTTGTTGAATGAAGGGAGACTTTTGTGAGTGTCTATTTTGAATGAAGAGAGTACTTGAGTGATTTTGACTGTGGAATGAATGAAAGCCTGTTTGGGAAGGTGTGGAGTTGCCTGCCTGTTTTAGCTCCACCCACTTTTTCCAAACAGAGTGAAATTTTTTTTTAACCCTTCATAGTGTTGTCCTGTATGTGGGAAGTTTAAGAAACTGTGAACCTTATGGTATTACATTTTAAGTTAGAAACGAAGATGTGGATATATTCGGATGATAAGTTACGGAGCTAGGAAATGCACAAAGGATAGGTTTGTTGAGCAAAAGATAAAAAATACATGGTCCCGGTAGTAAAAAAAAATAATTTATTTGACACGCTCACTTACTTGTTGAAAGAAAACATGCAATTGGGTTGAAAGACATAAATTTAGTCTAGGAATGAGATAAAGAATGCCTTTTAAAACGCTCCCATTTTCCTTTGACACGAAAGCTTCTAGCTCAGTAAAAAAAAAATTTAGAAATACCTTCAGGGATCAGGTCAAACTCCTGGGCGAGTGGTGAGCTATCTGTGAAGGTGTAAAAGGGACTTTTGAAAAAGGCTAAAACAGTAAGCTTTAGCAGTTTAGAAAAGAAAAAGATAAAGCAGGAAAAGGTCTCTGCCACGGGAACAGGAGGAGGGCAGAAAAAGGGGACTTGCCATAATTGTGGAAAACTGGGCCATTTTGCCAGGGAATGCAAAGGGAAAGGCAGTGAAAAGCAATGTACATATTGTGGTAAGAAAGGGCACCTGGAAGCGATAGGCTATGGTAAAAATGGCTATCCTAATAAGGCAAGTACCCTGTCAGAACAGGAATACCAGCGGTGGCAGGTGTACAAAGCCACCCGGTTATGTCCGGCGGCCCCTGTACAAAGTAAAAAGGAGGGAAGGATATATGTGTCTGCACGAGTAGGGGGCCGACAGTGTGAGATGCTAGTGGACACGGGAGCCTCAATATTGTGGAAATGTATTTTTATCTAAGCTGATACCATACGGTATTTGTGTGCCCTTTGCAATATATATATATCAAAATGGAGTCCTGGCCCTTCCAGAACTTTCTACATTTTAGCAGTCAGCTTGCATAAACAGCTAAACGTGGTTTGAGATGGCTGATGGCCATCAGACAGCTAGAAGACAAGTAATGCTGAGACAAGTACCCCCCCCATGGTGCTCTCCTATTGTCTACACGACACCAGTTCCATGTCACCCCACCCTTATCTTCTAGCCATTATCTCTTGCAGAGACCTCATCCATTTGATGCAAACAGATAAACTGACCAGGAAATTGAACTATCCTGACACAATACAAGACAGGTGATAGCCCATTACCTATGACTCATGGAGTAATGGCCGGCTGGCCAACTGATAACCCTGACAAAAGGAAATATCTGGATACCATGTCAGGACCAGGATATAGTAATTAACTCTTTATCTGTATTCACTGACTGTGAGACAGAGCAATACACAGGGAGAGGCCATAACTTGGGTTTTACTGTATAAATATCTTGTTAAACTGAACCATTTCGGAGGTGTTCACTTAGCCCTTGACTGAGTGTAACCTGCCCCTTGCTAGCAAGCGAATTAAAGAAACTTCTGCCGGAGCTGTAAGTGTCGGAGTCATTCTTTTCGGAGGTCGAGATTTCGACAGTTACTTCTTGGAGGTTCCACCGAGATGCATACTCTCTGTCCCGTGAGTAAAATGGATACAGGCATAGTGCCTCTCCAGTGAAAGGCTTCAGTGGCCAAACAAGGTGAGCCTTTTGCTCACAAGAGGTTTCTTCACTGTTGAATCGCATATGTAATCTGTTGTCCACAAGGGAGGTACTGCAATCTACAATACACGGCATTTAAAAGCTAAAGGTATTTTTTATAACCATTTCTTTCTCAGCTCGCCAGCAGAAGAGAACAGGTTCTGGAAAAATCTCGAAGGTTTCATTAGGTAAGGGAGTGCTAGTCGATCGAAAAGGGTTCCAGGTTCTTATGTGATAAGATTTTTATTGTTTTTAATTCGGAAGGGGTTCTTATGTGATAAGACTAGAAAAAAAAAGAAAGCGCTAATCGATCGAAGGTTCTTATGTGATAAGATTTTTATTGTTTTTAATTCGGAAGGGGTTCTTATGTGATAAGAGTAGAAAAAAAAAGAAAGCGCTAATCGATCGAAGGTTCTTATGTGATAAGATTTTTATTGTTTTTAATTCGGAAGGGGTTCTTATGTGATAAGAGTACAGAAAAAAAAAAGAAAGCGCAATCGATCAAAGGTTCTTATGTTATAAGAGTTTGGGTATGGAACCATAAGTTTTATCAGTTTTTTTATTAGGATAAGTTAAGGACTCGGTCTGTAGTGGCGTACAACGCAGACTGAGAATATTGTTTGTTGTCCTTGTTATACTGTTGTGTGCAATACCTTTGTGAGAGATTGCCATCAGAGAAACGGGAAGAGTCACTTTTTCAAACAAAGTGAAGTTTTTTAACCCTTCATTGTGTTGTCCTGTATGTGGGAAGTTTAAGACATTTTAAGTTAGAAGCGTAGGTGTGGATTTATTCGGATGAGAAGTTACGGAGCTAGGAAATGCACAAAGGATAGGTTTGTTGAGACATGGTCCCGGTGGTTAAAAGTTGTGATGACTTTTTTTTTTAAAAGCCTTTGTGGGTCTCTCGAGGTACAGGCTGGGGGAGTACACTCTCATTGTCCTTGGTGTAAAATCTTGGTACAAAAGCTTCTAGCTCAGTAAGAGGATTTTTTTGGATAAAGAATGGCAGTACAATATTTGAATTGGGATTTTGAGATATTTCAGGTGATCTCCTTGATCAACATTTTGGGTGTATTGGAAACATCTTGGGTTTGGAAGCCTTTTAATAAGATTAGAAAACAAGTACTTTACATTCTGTGATCTGTGAATCACTATAAGCATAAATGAGAAGTCCGTGTAACACACAGATTCGTCCGGTTCAGAAGCCCACACAAATGGAGGTTTGTCCATGACCTACGAGCTGTGAATGAATCTACTATATTCTCATAATGCTTAAAGAAGGATTTGGAATGAAGTATCCCGGAATGCTTTTCAGAATCTTAAGCAGCCCCTCACTTCAGCACCAGCCTTGGAATTACCAGATTACACTAAGCTATTCAACTTATTTGTGCATCACAAGTCGGGTTTTGCACAATCTGTTTTGACTCAGTTACATGGGGACAGGCAGCGACCGGTAGCATATTTCAGTACCCAACTAGACCCAGTGGCAGGCGGACTACCAGGATGTCTTCCTTCGTTGGCAGCAGCTTATTATGCTGTGCAACAGGCTCAGACAATAACTCTAAATCATCAGACCATTTTGTATATCCCACACTCTGTCGAGATTTTACTTACTAAGTGTGCCACCCAACACCTAACCTCCGCAAGAACCACTAAATACGAGGTCGAACTGTTATCAAATCCGAACCTTATCATTAAAAAAATGCACTACCTTAAATCCAGCCACTCTACTCCCCACGGAAGATTAGTGACTAAACCACGTATCAATCTAACAGATGTACCAATGTGTAACCCTGATCTAGTGTACTATGTTGACGGATGAGCCCTACGAAATGATAGGGGCCAACCTAGAGCAGCTTATGCAATTGTAACTCAGTTTAATGTTGTCAAAACAGCCTCTCTTCCAGACTCCTTTTCAGCCCAACAAGCCGAATTGTTTGCGTTAACTCGAGCCTGTATTCTGGCTGAAGGACACACAGTTAATATCTACACTGACTCCAGGTATGCTTTTGGGGTACCACATGACTATGGACAAATTTGGAAGATTCGCGGGTACCTGACTTCTTCAGGAACCCCTATCAAAAATGCAGAACAAGTGGAAAATCTCCTGCGAGCCATTCAATGCCCCTTGAAACTTGCCATTATCAAATGCCAAGCACATACAGGCCAGTCGAATGAGGTGGCACTTGGAAACGCCAGAGCTGATAATGTAGCTAAGTCAGCAGCTCTGTCAAAAGGGGGGATGCAGGTGTCATTGTTCCCAATAAGGAAAAATAATTGCTCAGACCCGCCACCCACTATTAATGACGTGCTGGCCTTTCAGACACAGGCCAGTACGGAGGAGGTGGTGACCTGGACGAAGGATCAATGTTATAAAAATCCAGAAGGAATATGGGTTCACCATGACGGCCGCGTGGTGGCGCCCAGATCCTTACTTCCATGGATTGCCCGATGTGTTCATACATTCACACATGCAGGCAAAGGGGGATTGGCAGATTATATTTTGGCAACTTGGTATGCACCAGGTATTTCGGCAATTGCAAAACAAATCTGTGAAAATTGTGTTACCTGTCAGACAATGAATCTGGGTAAGACGGAAAAAGTAGAATCTGCCTCCCACCCAAATCCAATGGGGCCTTTTGTACATTTACAAATGGATTTTATTGAATTACCTATGTGTATGGGATTCAAGTATATATTAGTTATTGTAGATGTGTTCTCTAGATGGATTGAAGCCTTTCCATGTAAAAAGGCCGATGCCACTACTGTTGCTAAATGTTTGTTAAAAGAAATTGTATCGCGCTTCGGAATCCCTGCTAAGCTTTCTAGTGATAACGGGTCACATTTCACGGGAACTGTTATAAGAGAAATGTGTAAAGCTTTGCAGATTAATCAACGTTTTCATTGCAGTTATCATCCACAATCAGCTGGACTTGTTGAAAGATATAATGGAATGCTTAAAGATAAGCTGGCAAAACTATGCAATGACACTGGACTGAAATGGACAGAACTGCTGCCCTTAGCTTTGATGGCAATGCGATCTGCAACCAACAGAACAACAGGCTTGTCACCGCATGAGATAGTTATGGGACGTCCCCAACGACTACCTTTTACAGCACCATTTACTGCAAAACAGATGGACATCCACAAAATGGAGGAAAATATGTTGAATTATTGTATTGCACTAACCAAATGTATTTCCAGCTTTCATTCACAGGTAAAGGAAGCCCAAGTCAAGCCAGCGGAAGGGAAGTGTCATAACCTGGAGCCAGGGGAATTCGTTTACATCAAGATTTTTAAAAGAAAAAGCAGTCTACAGCCAAGATTCGAAGGACCATACCAGGTCTTGCTGGCGACCAATACTGCAATCAAGGTAAAGGAAAGACCAACATGGATCCACACATCCCATTGCAAACGGGCACCCGACCAGGAGGAAGGGAAGAAGGAACCAGAGGAACAGAAAAAGGAAGACTGAATAAGGAACTGTATGGACTATGGGGACTGATGGTGCTGGGCTTGACAGGGTTTTACTTCGCATTATTGATTACACCGGGGTACAGACCCGCCACCGAAGGGAATTGCACGTAAACGTATTTATGGCACTGAGTCATAAGTATGCTTAAGAAAGAAACTTGTCGAGTTGTTGGATATGTTACCATGTACCTGTCCACTCCGAAGGTGGTATTCCCCTGAGATCTGTCCCCTTTAACGAATCAGAAATGGTAGAATGGTTGACAGTGCTAAATAGGACAAACCTAACGAAGGGGCCAGAAACGAAGGAGCAAACAGAATGGAGGTCGGCAGGGTATAAACTTCCAGCCTTCCAGGGATGGTACCAGCCCAATTATGATAATAACCATCAGCCTCCCTTCCTAAGCATTACTCCCAGAATAGGAAATCCTGAAGGTATAATATGCCTAGTGAGTAATGAGACTAAAGGACCATAAATGGGACACAGCAAGTGTTCCCAAATGATTAAATGGCAAGCCACAACTAATCCCACTGAGAGAAAGATAGCAACCATCGGCTGGACAACGGTCCATAACAAAGCCCCAGGTGAAGGGTGGGAAGGTGAGACCACTCGCGTAGAGATAGTGCGAAAGGACCAGGAGCTGACGCCCTATAATTGCACCTACTTTATTTGTGGCCATAAAGCCTACCCATGGTTACCTGCCAACTGGACAGGGTCCTGTTACTTAGGATATGTGGTACCCCTTATCAGATCAGTAAGGACTCTAAGGGAGGCCTATGGAAGTCACAGATTTAAACGGGATTTGACGTGGCTAAACGGAATATTCAAGGTAATGGTGCCACCCTATGGAATAGCATCGACCGAATGGCAGTTACGGGAACTGGCTAACTTCGTCGAATCAGTAGCCAACGCAACGTCCCAAGCCTTTGAAGGGATAAATGACGAAATGGTAGCTATTCGAACAGTGGCTTTCCAAAATTGTATGGCCTTAGATTATCTCCTAGCCAAGGAGGGAGGGACATGCGCATTAATAGGTGAAGAATGCTGTACGTATATCCCGGATAAATCAGAAGATATCGGCAGTCTAGCTGAAAACATCAGGAAAAAGGTAATAGAGTATAAACAGACAGTTGGCCAGGACGGTATCACCTTGTGGGGTTGGGCATCGGGATGGTTGTGAGCCCTGGGGAAATCTGTGGTACAGCGTTTGATCATATTCCTGCTGATAGCCTTCGCCCTGTATCTATTATTTGTCATCATTAAGTGTTGCTGTGCCAGGGTGGGAGAAACTATGTTACCTACCGAGACCACGGCTAGAGTTATGGTAGCAACAACTGCTGAAGGCTCTTGTGTGGAAATGGAAATGGAGAGACCGTACAAGATTAGAATGGATTAAGTTGTCCTTGTGAAGGACAAAATGGGGGAATGTGGAAATGTATTTTTATCTAAGCTGATACCATATGGTATTTATGTGCCCTTTGCAATATATATATATCAAAATGGAGTCCTGGCCCTTCCAGAACTTTCTGCATTTTAGCAGTCAGCTTGCATAAACAGCTAAACCTGGTTTGAGATGGCTGATGGCCATCAGACAGCTAGGAGACAAGTCATGCTGAGACAAGTACCCCGCCATGGTGCTCTCCTATTGTCTACATGACACCAGTTCCATGTCACCCCACCCTTATCTTCTAGCCATTATCTCTTGCAGAGACCTCATCCATTTGATGCAAACAGATAAACTGACCAGGAAATTGAACTATCCTGACACAATACAAGACAGGTGATAGCCCATTACCTATGACTCATGGAGTAATGGCCGGCTGGCCAACTGATAACCCTGACAAAAGGAAATATCTGGATACCATGTCAGGACCAGGATATAGTAATTAACTCTTTAACTGTATTCACTGACTGTGAGACAGAGCAATACACAGGGAGAGGCCATAACTTGGGTTTTACTGTATAAATATCTTGTTAAACTGAACCATTTCGGTGGTGTTCACTTAGCCCTTGACTGAGTGTAACCTGCCCCTTGCTAGCAAGCGAATTAAAGAAACTTCTACCGGAGCTGTAAGTGTCGGAGTCATTCTTTTCGGAGGTCGAGATTTCGACAATATCCATTACCAATCCAGATGTATAGCCGCGCTAGATTGCGCAGCTGGGGCGGTAAAAAGTAAGCGAGCCTGTGGTGATGACTGGAAACATCATTCTCCACACTAAACACACATTGGTAGAAATGTTAAACACAGGAAAACTGAGAACCGTATCTAATATGAGACGGGCAAAGTGGGAAGCAGTCCTCTTAACACCCAACAAAGCAGTAACCATAATTAGGGATGTAGGAAACAACCCCGCAGAAGGTATGATGGGTGAAGGGGAACCCCACTTTTGCGAAGAGGTATGTGAGGATATGGAAGGGGATAGAATAAAAGACGCCCGGCTTCAAACCGCAGAACAAACCTTGTTTGTGGACGGCTCACGAAAATACGTAGAGGGACTACCTCGTACCGGATGGGCCGTAGTTAACCAGGATCTAGAGACAGTTGAATCAGGGCGAATTAATGGGGGGTCGTCAGCTCAAGTGGCAGAACTGGTAGCCCTCACCCGGGCACTGGAATTATCGGAAAATAAGATTGTTAATATCTATACGGACAGTAGATATGCATACGGGGTAGTACACGAATATATGACAGCATGGGGGAGAAGGGGTTTTATCACAACTAGCGGACATCCCATAAAACATCAGCTGAGAATAGAAGCTCTTTTAGCAGTCAGTAATAAACCACAGCAGGTAGCGGTTATTAAAATTAAAGCCCACAGGAGGGAGCCGGACCGAACCAGTCCAGATTGGCTGAGTCACCAGGGAAATAAAGCTGCAGACGTAGCTGTACAGAAGGCATTAGAACAGGAAGAGTGTGAGGAAGCCTCAGTCAGTGCCGCTGGGGCCCGAGACCAACAGATAAAGTATTGAGAAACTACACCAGGACACTTCCGAGGAAGAAATAGGTATGTGGACAAAGCAGGGCGCAACGCAAGGGAAGGATAACGTTTGGACATGAAACGACAAGGTAATGGTGCCTGAATGCATACAGAATACTTTATTGGAGTTGCACCATGGCCTGTCTCATTCAGGATGAGAGGCCATGACCGGGAGTCTTGGGAGAGATTGGTGGTGGAAAGGGATGGGGAGAGATATTGCCAAATATTGCCATCGATGCGTTACGTGCGCACAATATAATCCAGGCAGGCCCATTAAAATTAAAATGGGACACCAGCCCCGTCCACGGGGGCCATGGGAACACGTACAAATTGATTTCACAGGTCCTTTGCCCCCATCCCATGGAAAAAGATATTGCCTAGTGATTATAGATCAATTTACCCGGTGGGTGGAAGCTTTCCCCACACGTGATTGCACTGCCTCAACAGTGGCAAGGATATTGACCGAGCAGGTGATTCCCCGATGGGGAGTGCCTCTTCAAATAGATTCCGACCCACTTCACCGGGAAAATTGTAAAAACAAAATTGCATAAAACAAAAATTCCACATCCCCTACCACCCGCAGAGTTCTGGGATGGTAGAGCGCATGAACCATACCCTTAAGAACGCCCTGGCAAAGGCCATGCAAACGTCAGGAAAAACGTGGACAGAAGTATGACCCATTATATTGATGAAGTTAAGAGCCATGACAAACCGGACAACCGGATTAACCCCTTATGAACTAATGACAGGAAGGGCGATGCAATTACCAGAGAATATCATAACAGGGGGGGCCGATGTAGGCCCATTAAAAGACAAAATAAAACGGTATGTTTTGGAACTAAGTACTCAATTAAAAGGGACACTTGTGCCTGCATCGATGTTAAAGGGAACGGACAATGGAAGCATTGGATCCAGCTTAAGGTTTTTGAACCAGCCGTTTAGCACACGTATTAGTTGTTGTTGTTTGTCTATTTACAGATTGACAGCGAGAGATTCTTCAAGCAAGCCATTTGGCCATTTTGCCTTTGACTATTTGTTAAATATAGAGTAATAAGATGATAAAACTATATATTGCGATCGGTGCGATTATCATAGTTCGTGTTAGGTCCGGCCTGCTAGCTAGACCGAAACGAGAGTTACATGTAAATACCTTTTTGTACATGTCTTATGTTTATGCGCAAAATGAGAACTTTTCCTAGTTGCTGGGTATGTTCGCACATCCCCATACATAGCAAAGGAGGCATCCCTTTGAGGTCAATCTCCCTTAATATTTCGGAAGTAGGGGAGTGATTAATGCGACAAAACGGTACAGGGGAAGTAAATGATATTTGGAACCAGAGTGGGGATAAAGAAACGTGGAGATCGGGGGGTTACCTTTTGGATGCATTGACGGATGGTACCAGCCGGAATACAACAGGTCGGTACGACCCCCGTTCCTGGTTTTGACCAACACCTCAGGAGTTGGAAGGCCCACCGCTGACATTTGTTTCACTAGAAACCTGACTGGTGAGGAAACAAGTTTTGTAGCAGGATACTTTAACCTCGCCAGGTGGAACATAATAGCCAGTGAAACAACAAACCAGGGTTTCTTTGAAATAGAGGGTTTGAAGAATCAGACAAGTAGCCAGGACTGGGACCCTAAGATTAGGTGGCGACGGGGGCTGAGAGAGAGATTGGGATCGAATCTAACAGCATACAATGGCACTTATTTTGTGTGTGGGCATAAGACCTACCCCTGGTTGCCACAGGACTGGAGGGGGTCCTGTTATTTGGGATATGTGGTCCCCTTTTGTCAGACGTGTACGTACTTTAGCAGAAGTACAGACACCAGGTCGATTAAGACGAGATCTTACCCCGGTAGAGAGGCTATTTGGGGTCATAATGCTCCCATTCGGGATAGGACACACCATGGATGAATTACGTAACCTAGAGAGGGTACTGGAACAGGTAGTTAATGACACTGCTGAAGCAATAGAGGGCATAACGGCTGAAATGGTAGCCATACGCACAATGGTACTCCAGAACCGAATGGCCCTAGATACTAGCACACAAAGTGGGGGCACATGTGCCTTAATTGGAGCTGAATGTTGCACTTACATTCCCGATAATTCAGAAAATATAACCAACCTCGCTGATCACATAAGAAGGGAGGTAAAGAAGTTATCCACGACAGCAGGAGGATCTGGCTGGTTTGACTGGCTGTTAAGGGAATCCTGGGGGTCCTATCGTATGCATGGAGTAATTATTCTGGTTGTAATAATAATTACTTGCTGTCTGATTATCGGGTATTTTGATATCTGCTGTAAAGTTATGATGGCCCGACTGATGCCAGTAGCCAGTGTAATCGCTGAAGAAAAAGCACACCTGATGGAAATACCTGAAGACACCAAGGATGAAGAAACAGACGACGTTGACACCGACCACTATCTTTGAAGGGTAGCCTAGAGCTACAGGCAAGGTGGACATATGGAACATCAAGGAAGTAACATACCCCAAAGGACGAATATATGACACCATGTGGTCATTGTGGTCATCTGGATTTCGTGAACATCCTCCAGGACCAAAAGGCGGAATATTGTTGGAGCGGATTTTTGGACATATACTTGACTCGTATATGGGACCAAACATTTGTTTTTATTTTCCCTTTAATGAATTTTGTAAGGGACAATACTGATGCATTATGCTTTATATAAAAAAAACACAGTTAGACTTCAAGGTATGCTGGCCATGAGTTATGGAGATAAGAAAGTAAGATAATGAACGACTGGAGAGATAAGTGGGATGTTTGTCTATACTGGTGCCAAAAGGCCTGCACTTGTTTATAATGCCCTGTCACAATGCAGGCTGGTTTATATCAAGAGCTCAGCCTTGGACGAAAAGCTTTGTAAACCTTGTAATGCGATGATTAGACTTAAGGACTAGTGCTAAAGCATGTGATGTAAAGTGACGTAATTTGTAAGATAAAAGAACCTCACTGGAGATATCAAATTGAGAAGTGGTTCAGAGACAGGGGTCTCTAACACTTCTCCCAAAGCTTTGTCTCCGATTTAATAAACCTCTCTTTATATATTATACAGGCTCAGAAATATTTTTCCACAACATCGGCAATCTCACGATCGCCCACTGAAAACAGAAGTCAAAGGAAAAAATAAGCTTCCGAAGCAACGCTATTCTGCGCATGTGTGAGATTTATTTTTTCCGGCTGTCTTTCCCGCGTTTAGGGAGGTCAGGGGTCATCCACACATGCACAGAAGGCAGAAGGCAAAGGGAGGGGCCGGAGGGAGAGAGAGAGAGAGAGAGAGAGAGAGTAGTGGAGAGACAGCAGTGCAGCATTTTTGAGAGAAGAGAGTTTACAGTGTAGGAGAGTTTATTGATATTTTTGTTTGATTTTCTAGTTCATTAAACATAGAAGCATAGCAAATAGGTGCAGGAGTAGGCCATTTGGCCCTTCGAGCCTGCACCCCCATTCAATATGATCATGGCTGATCATTTTTGCAACTTCAGTATCCCATTCCTGCTTTCTCTCCATACCCCTTGATCCCTTTAGCTGTAAGGGCCTCATCTAACTCTCTTTTGAATATATCGAACAAACTGGCCTCAACAAATTTCTGTGGTAGAGAATTCCACAGGTTCACAATTCTCTGAGTGAAGAAGTTTCTCCTCATCTCGGTCCTAAATGGCTCACCCCTTATCTTTAGAATGTGACCCCAACATCAGGAACATTTTTCCTGCATCTAACCTGTCCAATCCTGTCAGAAATTTGTATGTTTCTATGAGATCCTCTCTCATTCTTCTAAATTCCAGTGAATATAAACCTAGTCGATCCAGTATTTATTCATATGTCAATCCTGCCATCCCGGGAATCAGTCTGGTGAACCTTCGCTGCACTCCCTCAATAGCAAGAATGTCCTTCCTCAGATTAGGATACCAAAACTATACACAATATTCAAGGTGTGGCCTCACCAAGGCCCTGTATAACTGCAGTAAGACCTCCCTGCTCCTATACTCAAATCCTCTTGCTATGAAGGCCAACATGCCATTTGCCTTCTTCACCGCCTGTTGTACCTGCATACCAACTTTCAATGACTGATGTACCATGACACCCAGGTCTCATTGCACCTCCCCTTTTCCTAATCTGTCACCATTCAGATAATAATCTGCCTTCCTGTTTTTGCCAGCAAAGTGGATAACCTCACATTTATCCACATTATACCACATCTGCCATGCATTTGCCCACTCACCTGACCTTTCCAAGTCACCCTGCAGCCTCTGAGCATCATCCTCACAGCTCACACTGCCACCCAGTTTAGTATCATCTACTAACTTGTTGATTGTTTAGTTTTTATTTTTCATTGTTGGTGTTATAAATAGTTCAAGTTTAAAGTTTCTCATTGCAAGTTTAAATTTTAGTGTTTAATTGATGAATATGTCGGAAATGACCGATGCTGAGAGGAACAGGGCTAAGCCTTTCAGCGATGAGGCCATTGAGGCCCTTGTGCATGCAGTGGAATCGCGCTGGGACGATTTGACATGGGGTGGACACGGCAAGCCACCACCCCGTGTATATCGGAAAATCTGAGCTGAGATTGCTGCGGTGGTGTCCTCGGTGTCGAACGAATGTCGTGGATCGGACCAGTGCCGTAAACGCTGGAATAGTTTGGTGGCTGCAGCGAGAGTAAGTTGCATTTTATGTTTTACTGGTTATATTTTATATTTTATATTTTAATGATGCATGCAAATTTTTATTAAAGCAATGAATCTTCTGCATTGCAAGGAATTCCTTAATTTTTAAGTTAAACCATGTTAACAGTAAATTGCAAATAATAATTTAAAAAATAAATGTTTTTTTAGAGCAATGAGTGACCTGCATTTAATTCAACCTGGACATTCGATTGTATTAAATAACAACCCTTGACCTAAATTGTTTGTCATTCGTAAATGTACTACATTAACTAGCAGCATGTAACATTTTAAACTATATAAACTGTTGATACGTCAAGATACTACCGAGTCCAGTAGCTTATGCCTTGCCATGCCATGCTCTTTTGTCGTTTGCAGAAGATGTCCAACAATAAAGCAGAACAAAGGCGGACGGCGGGGCGACATTGCACAGATGCAGCCTCTGACCTCCATCGAGGAGCGTGCGCTCGCGCTGGTTGGCCTCGAAAGCCGTGCGATCACCACCCGTGATCTGGCTGAACCCAGCCATGCGTCTCGTGAGTAATGTGGAATTTGTTACACTGTATTCGAAACAGTACTAAAAGCTTAAGTATGTCCTGCAATTAAAATGCAAAATGCTAAATGCTATACTTGTAATGTGCTTATGATGTACTTATGATGTACTAAGTGTGCGTCACAGTTATGATGTACTAAGGATGTACTAAGGCATAATGTCAGTGTATATGGCATATGAAGCAGGGATTGCAGCAGTTACAGCATTCTGGGACAGTTGATATTTAACGTTTCTTGGTAATGTTCATCTTTATGTTTTAATGAGATGAGTAAAGATGTCACCATCTGTGTTTTTAAGGAAAACCTGATATACTGGTACTGCTGGATTCGTCGCCAGGAACATCACCAAGCCATTCCCATGTACAAGAAGAAGAGGAAGAGGAAGATGAACCGGAGCCAGAGACACACAATGTCGAGGAACAGGAACAGGAGGGTGAGCACGATTGGGAGGATGAGAATGTGCTGGAGCTCCAGCACGATGAGACCTTGGATGTGGGGGAATGAACCTGTGGTCATCTCCATTGAGAGTGATGAGACACCGGGACCAAGCGGTGTGCAGCCGGTGACACCAAGACACAACATTTTTCACACGCCGACCCCACGGAGATCGGGTCAGCGAGGTGAGCAATCGCCGACCTCCCTCGTGCAGGGAGAGGGTCGCGATAGGTCGTGACCTTATCCAGGGGTTCGATGGGTTCTCCACGAACTGGAGCCAGTTCTCCACGAATTTCTCCAACTGGTCTTCCGTGCAAACTGGCAGACACGTGCAAGTGGTATATATAATGTTGGCAGCCATGTTGAATCCTCACTTTGAGAATAAATAAACTGGAGTAAGGTCATGCCTGAGGTAGCTCACCGTACTTAACCTCGTGGAGTTATTCGATACTTAACACTGTGGGTGGCAGTCAGCCAGTAGGAGGCAGTGGTCAGAGAAGAACACCGGCGTGACGTCGGTGGATCTGACCTTGAGCGTGTGGGACACAAACAGGAAGTCTATTCTGGAACGGACGGACCCGCCTGGTCTCGACCAGGTGTATCTGTGCGATGCTCCGTCTGCAGGGTTGGACGTGGTGTCCAGTTTGCTGTCGGCTCTGCTGGATCGTCCAGCCGCATCGATGATGCAGTTCAAATCATCGCCCAGAACGACCGGTCTGGGTGTCGCCAGCAGCAGTGGGAGCTGCTGGAGGAGGGCCAGCCGCTCGCTCCTGAGAGGTGAGGCATACACGTTGATTAGCCTTCGGGGAACATTTTGATACAATACATCTGCTTCGAGAAGGTGGCCGCCCACCACCTCCTTAACTTCGGTGATGGTGAAGCAGTGGAGGAACGGCAATCGTTGCCTCCTGACCAGACGGATGGTCCGTGGGACCACCATTGTGACCACTGCCGGTAACTGCTGAGCTCCTGCTAGAACAGCAGGTCTGCCTTGACCTTGGCGAGGTACCCCAAGGTGGAAACACATCGCGTAATGGATGCAATCTTTCAACCCATTTTTAGAATGGTGATTACAGTTCAAACACGCAGTCCTTTGTCCCTGTGGCCTGTTCCCGTATACATAGGTTAACTTTAAACTCTTGTACTGCACCTTGGCTGAGATATGGGTTGTCCTCTGCCGCGGGGATGCTTCGACCAGGGGACGCCAGCAGTGTGGACGGGGATCCTCCATGTCAACTGGGCTGCCCTCGCCTAGTGTTGGTTGTTCCTTGTGTACATCCCCCATGGTGTCGTCGCTCACAGTGTTCTGGAGCTGGGATGCATCTGTCACTTAGTCGCTCCCGGAGATCCGGAGCAGGGGTGCATCTGTCACTTAGTCGCTCCCGGAGATCCGGAGCAGGGGTGCATCTGTCACTTAGTCGCTCCCGGAGATCCGGAGCAGGGGTGCATCGCTCACTTCGATGCTCCCGGGGTCCCGGAGCTGGGCTGCGCTGGTCACATTGGCGTTTTGCCTCTTCTTCTGATGGTGGTAGTGGTGGCTTTTGCCTCGCCCTTCGTCATCGGAAGAGCTGCAGCCACTGCTGTCCATTGTGGATGGTAGCCGTCTTTTGCCTTTCATTCCGGCAGGAGGCCTCTTTGCCTTAGGCTTGCAGGCCTTCTTCTTGGTGACACGCTGCCATTCCTGTTCCTCTTCTGTTTCTGCTCCCTCCTCTTCCATGGACTCGGTGTCTCAGGGGGAGTTTCACTGCTGGGTGTTAGTGTCTGGCGGCTTGCCGTGGCAGACTTCCCTTCCTCCTCTCGGTCAGTGTCGACTAGGGCGGTGGTTTGTTCACACGGTGTGTTGGAGGGGAGGGAGGTGTAGGTCTCCTCTGGGGCGTTGCGCTCCTCAGCTCCCTCCTCAAATGTCACCATGTTCTTTGCCGCCTGCCCATAGCTGAAATTGCGTTTGGGGCAGCCCTTGTACAGATGTCCAGCCTGACCACAAAGGTTGCACCACTTGTTCTCTTTACAGTCCTTTGTCTGGTGTCCTTCCTTCTTGCAGTTGCGGTAAATGATTGCTTAGCAGCTTGCCGCCACGTGGCCTGCTTTCCCGCAGGTCCGACACACGTTGGGTTATCGGCGTACACCATGTAGCCCCGACTTCCTCCGATGGTGAAGCTGGAGGGGGGGTGCAGGATGGTTCCACTGGGGTCCACCTTCATGGTGACCTGGATCTGGCAGTTGCTGGTCCAAATCCGGACCAAGACGTTCACGTCCACACTGTTGCCTGAGGAAAAGAGTGTTTGAATACCAGGCCCTAAAATCTGGCACCAAGCTCATGGTCTACAGGGCTGTAGGAATACCCACCCTCCTGTATGGCTCAGAGACATGGACCATGTACAGTAGACACCTCAAGTCGCTGGAGAAATACCAACAATGATGTCTCCGCGAGACCTTGCAAATCTGCTGGGAGGACAGACGCACCAACGTTAGCGTCCTCGACCAGGCCAACATCCCTAGCATGGAAGCACTGACCACACTTGATCAGCTCCGCTGGGCAGGCCACATAGTTCACATGCCAGACACGAGACTCCCAAAGCAAGCGCTCTACTCGGAACTCCTTCACGGCAAACGAGCCAAAGGTGGGCAGAGGAAACGTTACATGGACATTCTCAAAGCCTCCCTGATAAAGTGCAACATCCCCACTGACACCTGGGAGTCCCTGGCCAAAGACCGCCCTAAGTGGAGAAAGTGCATCCGGGAGGGTGCTGAGCTCCTCGAGTCTCATCTCTGAGAGCATGCAGAAATCAAGCACAGGCAGCGGAAAGAGTGTGCGGCAAACCTGTCCCATCCACCCTTTCCCTCCACAGCTATCTGTCCCACCTGTGACAGGGACTGTGGCTCTCGCATTGCACTGTACAGCCACGTAAGGACTCATTTTAAGATTGGAAGCAAGTCTCCCTCGATTCAGAGGGACTATCTATGATGATGATGGCTGATCTGTGACCTAACTCCATATACCCACCTTTGGCTCATATCCCTGAATACCTTTCGTTAACAAAAATCTTTCAATTTCCGATTTGAAATTAACTATTGATCTAGCATTAATTGCCATTTACACAAGAGAATTCCAAACCACTACCACCCTTTGTGTGTCGGAGTTTTCCCTAATTTCTGTCCTGAGAGGTCTGACTCTAGTTTTTCGAATATGCCCCTAGTCCTCGATTCCCCAACCAGCAGAAATCGATCCTCACTGCCCACGTAATCAGTTACTTTGCAAAGTTTACTTTGAACCATTCTGACTGACTACTCCAAACAGAACAGAGCTCACTTGTAATGGACAGGGCTCATCCTCGTGGGCTAAGACCTTCCCCCACCCCCCCAAACAAATTCCTGCCCCTCCCCCCCGCCCAAGTTCCTGACCTTCCTTCATCGCCGCCCCCCCACATCCACTCCCCACCCCACCCCCCCCGCACAACCCCACCTGGTTCCCGACCTTCGCCCCCTGGCCAAGCCCCTCCCCCTCAGGGTCATGGCCTTCTCCCCGACAAGTTGCTGACCTACCCCCTCCCCCCTCCCCCCACAGATGGTGCATTGTGGGTGGGTCTCGGATTATTAACAGGTTTATTGGGTAAGAAGTGAATAGTGACAGTGTCCCAGATTTTGTCCAGCCTTACCGTCTGGATCACGTTATCGCTCTCAAGCCCCCCTTTAGATCTGGATCACGTTAGTCCACCGTCCCCACTGTGCTCTCCGTGCTCTTTACCCACCCCTGATTTCCTCTCTACCCCCCTCTGATTCCCCCCTCTCTCCCTCCGATTTCCCCCCCTCTCTCCCTCAAATCCCTCCTCTCTGCCTCTCCCCTCTCTCCCTCCAATTCTGCCAAATCTCCCCCCCTCCCCTCTCTCCCTCCGATCCCCTCTCTCTCCCCCCTTTCGATCATCTCTTCTCCCCACTGAGCTTCTCGGGGTGAAACTCGACAAAAACCACGACATCTCTGTCCAGAAGGAGATGGGTAATTGTTTGTGGCCCACTGTAGCCGCCTCAAGGACAGTGTAGAGTGGCACTGAGACCCTGGCGATGAGACGTTCTGCCAGACGAGTTTGACACTCTGCTCGGGGAACCACCCGGCAGGGTCCACCCTCTCCTTCTTTCGTAGGGCGTCTGGGACCTTATCTGCTACAAGGAGGTGGCCGCCCACCACCTCCTTAACTTCGGTGATGGTGAAGTGGCCTCCCCGCAGCAGAATGCCCAGGCCGGAGGAACGGCAATCGTTGCCTCCTGACCAGACGGATTGCGACCAATGCTGGTAACTGCTGAAGTGCGGCAGGCCACACTCCTGCAAGAACAGCAGGTCTGCCTTGACCTTGGCGAGGTACCCCAAGGTGGAAACACATCGCGTAGTTGACTTAATGCTACGCACGTTAATGGATGCAATCTTTAAACCCATTTTTAAATTGGTGATTACAATCCAAACATTACAATTCGAACACATAGTCCTTTGGCCCTGTGGCCTGTTCCCGTATACATAGGTTAGCTTTAAACTTTTCTACTGCACCTTGGCTGAGATATGGGTTGTCCTCTGTCTTGGGGATGCTTCGACCAGGGGACACCAGCAGTGTGGACGGAGGTCCTCCATGTCAACTGGGCTGCCCTCGCCTGGTGTTGGTTGTTCCTTGTGTGCATCCCCCGTGGTGTCGTCGCTCACAGCGTTCTGGAGTTAGGGTGCATCTGTCGCTTCGTCGCTCTCGGAGATCCGGAGCGGGGGTGCATCGGTGACATCACTGCTCCCGGGGTCCTGGAGCTGGACTGCGCTGGTCACATTGGCGTTTTGCCTCTTCTTCTGCTGGTAGTAGTGGAGGCTTTTGCCTCGCCCTTCGTCATCGGATGAGCTGCAGCCACTGCTGTCCGTCGTGGACTGTAGCCGTCGTTTGCCTTTCATTCCGGCAGGAGGCCTCTTTGCCTTAGGATTGCGGGTCTTCTTCTTGGTGACACGCTGCCATTCCTGTTCCTCTTCTGCTTCTGCTCCCTCCTCTTCCATGGACTCGGTGTCTCGGGGGGGAGTTTCACTGCTGGGTGTTAGTGTCTGGCGACTTCCCTTCCTCCTCTCGGTCAGTGTCGACTAGGGCGGTGGTTTGTTCGCACGGTGTGTTGGTGGGGAAGGAGGTGTCACTCAAGGTCAGATCCATCGACGTCACGCCGGTGTTCTTCTCTGACCACAGTCTCCTACTGGCCGACTGCCTCCCACAGGAAAACCAGAAAGTTGGCACGTCAACGTGAAAATGTTGACCCCGGAAAACGTTGAGGAACTCAAGAGGGATTACAAAGGTTGGAGAACCGTAAAACCCCTCTGTGATTCCCCGATGCACTGGTGGGAAACAATCAAGAGAAACATCAAGAGGTTCTTCTTCCTCAAAAGTGTTCAGGAGGCGAGAGGGAGACAGAGGGAGTTGTCCCAACTCCAGAAGAGTATGCAAAACCTGCTCCTGCTGCAGTCAATGGGGGTTGGTGTCACGGAGGAACTCCAAGAAGTGAAGGGCCAGCAAGCCTCGCTCTTTGCCTCAGAGTCCTCCAAAATAATTTTCCGCTCCAGAGTCCGCTCCGTCGAGCAGGATGAGACGTGTTCGCGTTTCTTCTTCCAAAAGGTACACAGTGGGAGCTCTGTGATCACCAGCCTAAAGGAAGAAGACGGTTCTGTGACGTTTTTGCAGCCTGACATGCAGAGGATCAGCAAATCCTTCTATGCCGGGCTGTATGACGTCAAGCCCACAGACGGCGCGGCCTCCCAGTCTTTCCTGTCATCTATCACGGAGGTCTTAGACGATAGCGAGCGGGAGAGTCTGGATCACCCGCTAACTCTGGACGAGATGACAAAGGCCGTCCAGTCCCTTGCGACGAGTAAAACTCCCGGAAGCGACAGCTTACCGGTTGAGTTGTATTCGGCTCTGTGGGAGTGGATGGGCCCAGACCTGCTGGAAGTGTACGGGGGTATGCTTCTGGCTGGCAGTATGTCAGAATCGATGAGGAAAGGCATCATCACCCTCATCTGCAAGCAGAAGCGGGAGAGGGAGGAAATCAAAAACTGGCGGCCCATTTCGCTGCTCAATGTGGACTACAAGATCCTGTCAAAGGTCATCGCCAACGGGGTCAAGTCTGCTGTTGAGCTGGTGATTCACCCGGACCAGACCTGCGCTGACCTCGGCAGGAAGATCTCTGATAGCCTGGCGCTACTCAGGGATACGATCGCCTACATGCGGGACAGGAGGGTGGACACCTGCTTAATCAGCTTAGACCAGGAGAAGGCCTTTGACAGGATATCGCACACGTACCTGATGGACGTGCTCTCCAAAATGGGGTTTGGGGAGAGTATCCGCTATTGGGTCCAACTGCTCTACACAAACATCAGAAGCGCAGTTCTAATCAACGGATGGGAAACTGAAAGCTTTCCGATCAGATCCAGAGTCAGGCAAGGCTGTTCCCTCTCCACTGTCTTGTTTGTGTGCTCTATCGAACCCTTTGCCGAGTCCATCAGGAAGGATGCGGGCATTAGAGGGGTGACGATCCCAGGCAGAGGAGGGGTTCAGATCAAGACCTCCCTGTACATGGACGACGTGGCCATCGTTTGCTCGGATCCGCAGTCGGTCCGCAGATTGCTCACAATCTGCGACTAGTTTGAACTGGCCTCGGGAGCGAAGGTCAATCGCAGCAAAAGCGAGGCCATGTTCTTTGGCAACTGGGCCGACCGATCCTTTATTCCCTTCACCGTTAAGCCAGATTACCCGAAGGTGTTGGGAATATGGTTCGGAGCGGACGGGGTGTGCGCCAAAAACTGGGAAGAGCGTATCGCCAAAGTGAAGCAAAAACTGGGATGGTGGAAGCTGCGCTTCCTCTCCATGGCAGGAAAGAACCTGGTCATCAGGAGTGAGGTGCTCTCGGGATTGCTGCACGTGACACAGGTCTGGCCCATCTCTCGCTCCTGTGCCGCGGCAGTCACCCGGGCCGTCTTCCACTTTGTCTGATGGTCCAAAATGGACCGTGTCTGCAGAGACACAATGTACAAATCTCTAGACAGTGGAGGAAAGGATGTCCCGAACGTGGCCCTCATCCTGATGGCCACCTTTGTGTGCGGCTGCACCAAGCTGTGCACAGACCCCGGTACGCAAACACCAAGTGTCACTATGTGCTGAGGTTCTACTTGTCCCTGGTATTGCGAAGGATGGGCCTGGCCATGCTGCCGCGAAACGCCCCCACCAGTTGGACCATGCCTGTCCACCTGGCCTTCGTGGAAAAGTTTTTCACAAAAAACCCCTTTGACCACAAGGCCATAAAACAGTGGTCAGCACGTAACGTCCTGGACGCCCTACGAAAGAAGGAGAGGGTGGACCCTGTCGGGTGGTTCCCTGAGCAGACTGTCGAACTTGTTTGGCAGAACGTCTCATCGCCAGAGCTTTCACACAAGCACTAAGATGTAGCTTGGTTGGTGGTGAGGAGGGCCTTACCCGTCAGAGCGTTCATGCACAGACGACATCTCATCAACACGGCACGGTGCCCCCAAGTCGGCTGCGGGGTGGACGAGACTGTCACCCATCTCCTTCAGGATTGCGCCTTCGCAAGGCAGGTCTGGAAAGAGATGCAGTGGTTGCTGTCGAGGTTCATCCCAAGCAGTTCCGTAACACAGGACTCGGTGCTCTACGGGCTGTTCCCAGGGACACACACCGAGACAGACATCACCTGCTGCTGGAGGGCCATCAACTCGGTGAAAGACGCACTTTGGTCTTGCCGAAACTAGCTGGTCTTCCAGAGCAAGGAGATGTCCTTTTTTTAATTTCAAAATATACTTTATTCATTAAAAAATCTGTAAAAAAAGGCATTTCAATACCTTTAGTTGCGGTCAGCAATCCCATACACTATTATTTGGGTGCTGACGGCAGTTCCGTTCGTTACATTTCCTTGTTTTCCAGTTCAAGTGCAATTCGGTCCAATACGGGATACCTTGTAGTACATGCAAACAAATTAAATTTCATGTGTCATTATACAGTACACGGAATGGGTGACGGTACATTTACATTTTTTCTTTTCAACATGCATTTCGCAACAGACCTTGCATTGTACGTGGCACTACATAGGTGTTTACAGATCATGGTGCTCCATGTACACAAAAAGTAAATTACAAGTACAGCCCGAGGGGAGTTTTGTGCTGATTCCTGCCCCCGGGTTTTCCGTGGCAGAAGGGCTTTAAACTGTGGCCCTTCCCCACCGTGCCTTTGCGGCGACTGCACCAATTTTAAGTGCGTCCCTCAGCACGTAATCCTGGATCGTGGATTGCGCCAGTCTGGAACACGCAGACGTGGACATCTCCTTGCTCTGGAAGACCAGCAAGTTTCGGCAAGACCAAAAAGCGTCTTTGACCGAGTTGATGGCCCTCCAGCAGCAGATGATGTCTGTCTCGGTGTGTGTCCCTGGGAACAGCCCGTAGAGCACAGAGTCCTGTATTACGGAGCTGCTTGGGATGAACTTGACTCCTCTCAAACACGATTCCGAAACAATCGCTGCTCCACAAGGGAATGGAGCACAGGAGCAGCCAACCCGACGATTAAGACCAGGGGAGGAGTCACCCCCTGTGTCATCACCAACCCTAACTTCTGTTTCAGGCCCATGGGAAAAATAGATGTAAATAGATACCACATATATCCCGAGACAACGGAAATTATCCACGGAACAATCACGGATACCCTCCGAGAAGTGTACGAAGAGGCGGTATGGGAACCGCAAGGCAAACAGATACCGGAACTAAATGAGGAACAATTACGTTTGGTGCAAGGAATCCAGAATCAAGGACGACAGTAAGTCCGGCTGATGGAAGAAATAGACAACTTACAGAGAGAGACACTAACGCAATGCTGGCTGATCAGCGCTGGTACTCAAAACTGTGGTTCATTGGACTTAATATTCAAATTCACCCATGGATAAGAATAATATCACATGTACTTGTAGTAATACAGGGTCTGGTTCTGATGGTCATGATTGGATTAACATGTGCACGAATTAAACAGGCCAAACGATAAGTCAGGGCACGCACTATGATTAAGGCCATAAGGGATGAAAATGTAAGCAGTCCTACAGGAAGGACTCACCTTATATAACTCTGTGGGAAGGAGGTCCCGAAGCTTGGGAGATGGCCACCAGGTGAACGAACCTATCTGGAACTTGCCTACAGGGAGATAGTTACTGGGAAATATGGCCAGCTTGGCGTATAGCCAAGGGCCAAAAGGCGGGAATTGTAAGAGAAATTTGGCATTAGGGGTACCAGCGGGACAAGGGTTAAAGTGCTGGTTCCTGTACTGGCCCATAAGGAGGTAAAAGGCCTCTCTTCGGCCTTGTACCAAGGCTCCAGAAGTTCTCAATTCAATAATATTCCGACAGGATACGATGTGAGAACCTAAACAGACATTAATAAGACCTTGCGAAGAGGCTCGAGGCGGACTCACAGACAACAAGGAGGATCAGGAAAGAGAGTGCGAACGGCTGAATGCGATACTCCTGGAATAGTCACCAGGGTTATCATGGAATGATAAAAGGGGGGAATGAGAATGTGTGCAGAAGGATTATGAATGTGGCAGAGGGATGGAGATAGGGAATCATGGGAAAATAGCTAAAGAAGTGTCAAGATGCTGACAATTGCAGAATCAACAGAAAAAAAGGGGTTACTGAGAGTTGAGGTTAAACACGGGTCACGGGAAAGAAAAAGCAATCATGGATAGGAAAACGTAATGGTTTTTACTGATAAGAGGGAAATAGGTTTTATTGATAAGGAAGAAGAATTTAATGAGGCTATAAACAAGCTGACCTCGGGGCCAGCTCTAATTAGGAGACCTCCTCGCCTGCCATTGGACATACTCGGGTGGGAGGAAGAAAGGGAGTGGATAGACCAAGTGCTAATTAAATGTGTTATGTTTTGAAAATGTAGAACTACTGTGCTTTTTGCGCAGTAAAGGGGCTTGTCCAGAGGAAGGTAAACAGGCTCTGACAGAGAGTGTTCCTTTGTCTTGACAAGTCCCGGCCGGAGAATCTTCAATAAAGGTCTTTTACAGAAAAGGCAGCAAGGTGTTCGTGTGTCAGTGTATTCACTGAAACAGATTGAGGGAAAAAGAATCCGTAGTAACAGTGTCGAGCAGCTTAGCATGTCAGCTACGTGGTTGCGACTGCCAGCGATGTACTGTACATCAAAGTTATACTGATGAAGGCGATCTGCCCATTGGTTCATTTGCAGTGGTCTGTGCAAAGATCCAGTTGAGCGAGTAGCCTAGATAGCACTTGGCGATCCATATGGAGGGTCAATTTCCTGCCATAGAGGTAGATGTGCCATCGTTCACATGCGTAGATGTAAGTGAGTGTTTCGCGTTCCCCTGTAGAGTATTTACATTTTACAGACGAGAGCGCACGAGAGGTGAAGGCTACTGGGCGTTCCAGGCCGTCAATCCATTGCGAGAGCACAGCACCCAAGGCTGTGCCTGATGCATCCATGGTGACGTACGTAGTGGCATTCGGATCAAAGTGCGCGAGGATAGGAGGGGATGTGATTTTCTCCTTAAGCGTGGTGAATGCCCGAGCCTGGGAATCTGTCCATTCCCAAGGGACGTCCTTGTGCAGCAACTTGTGCAGTGGTTCGGCAATGTGCGCGTAGTGCAGGACGAACTTCAGATTGAAGTTGCAAGTGGTGAGGAATGATGAAAGTTCTTTGACGTTGGCAGCTTCCTGCATTCTCTGGATCACGTCAATGTTGTCTAGCGTCGGCTTGACACCTTGTGCTGTGACTCTGTAGCCCAGAAAATTTATTTCTCCAGCAGCGAATGTACACTTATCGGCATTAAGTGTATTGTTACGTCGAGCAAGTCTCGCCATAACTGCGTGAAGTCGCTGGTCATGTTCTTCCATTGTCCGTCCATGGACGATGATATCGTCAAGCAGATTGCAGGCTCCCCCTATGCCTGATAGCATAGTAGTGACAATCTTCTGAAATGCACTTGATGCATGCAGTGATACTGATACAGACCATCATGCGTCTTGAATGTCGTGAGCGGTTTGCTGTCCTCTTCTAGGGGTATTTGCAGGTAACTGCAGCGCATGTCAAGTTTCGTAAAAACAATTGAGCCGTGGAATTCTGAAGACAGTTCATCGATGGCAGGAAGAGGGTACTTGTTGGGGGTGATGGCCTTGTTGATGCAAAGGCGGATCTCCCCATTTTTACGCCAAGCAATGACTACGTTCAAGATCCAAGGTGAGGAGTTGATGCTCTCAATGATTCACTGAGATTCGAGTTGCGTTAATTCTGCGGATACTTGGTCGCGAACCACGAATGGGAGGCGGTGAAGTTGCTGCATAATCGGTTGGACAGAAGGGTCAACGCGGGGACGATGGCAGAATTTTGTTGTCCCTCAAACCCTGTGAAGATTGAGGGATACTGCTTGTTAAAGTGCACCGTGTACACAGGTGTGCCGGTTGAGTTGTAAACTTTGAACCCAAGCTTGTCAAAAAGGTCAACATCCATCAGGCTTCGTCCCTTCACGATATAAAAGGAAAAGTTCTCCAATGTTTTGTCCTTGTAGTATATCGGGACAGATATGACTCCAAGTACCTCAATTTTGGAGTCGCAGTACGCATGTAAAATGGAAGTTGCGGGTGCAGTTGACAGTGCATGCAGTAGGTTTTGTACACAGTCTCGCTCAATATGGAGACTTTGGCTCCAAGGTCAATGAGGAGGCAGAAGAGCATGCCGTCAATGTTAACTTCACAGATCCTTGAATTTTCTCAAACCGATGTGCGAAATATCACTAACAATGTAAACCATGACTGAACAGTCTAATGTGTGATTTACAGTCTCTGTCACAGGTGGGGCAGGTCGTTGAAGGAAAGGGTGGGTGGGGAGTCTGGTTTCCCGCACGTTCCTTCTGTTGCCTGCGCTTGCTGCCTGCAAGCTCTCGGCATCCTTTCGTAAATGTTAACTTTTGTTATTCTCTCCCCAGATGCTGCCTGAGCCGCTGAGATTTCCAGCATTCCCTGTTTTTATTTCAGATTCCAGCATTCCAGGGGGAATGGATGTTCCGAACGTGGCCCTCATCCTGATGGCCACCTTTGTGTGTGGCTGCATCAAGCTGTGCACAGACCCTCGGTACACAAACACCAAGTGTCAGTACGTGCTGAGATTCTATCTGTCCCCGGTGTTGCGAAGGATGGGTCTGGCCAGCCTGCCGCGGAACGCTCCAATCAGTTGGACCATGCCTCAGCACCTGTCCTTCGTGGAAAAGTTTTTCAAGAAAAGAACCTTTGACCACAAGGGCATTAAGCAGTGGTCGGCACGCAAGGTCCTGGATGCCCTATGAAAGAAGGAGATGATGGACCCTGTCGGGTGGTTCCCCGAGTAGACTATCGAACTCGTTTGGCAGAATGTCTCATCGCCAGAACTTTCACACAAGCACCAAGACGTAGCTTGGTTGGCGATGAGAAGGGCCCTACCTGTCAGATCCTTCATGCACAGCCGGGGCACTCTGCCCCTGAGTCGGCTGTGGTGCGGACGAGACAGTCATCCATCTCCTTTGGGACTACCCCTCCTCGGGCGGTACTTTTTTTAAATTTCAAAATATACTTTATTCATATAAAAATTTGCACAATACATTGGAAGACATTTGGATGCGGTCAGCAATTCCATACAATACATTTGGATGCTGACGGCAGTTCCATTCAATATATTTGCTTGCTTTACATTTCGAGGTACAATTCAATACAATCCAGGATACAATGTAATACAGTCATCAAATTACGTTACATGTGGCACTATACGTTACATGGAATGGGTGAGGGTACAGTTACATTTCTTTGCAACATACATTACGAAACAGAACTTGCATTGTACATGGTACTACATAGGTTTTTTTCAGATCATGGTGCTCTATGTATACAAAAAGTTTACAAGTACAGCCCGAGGGGAGTTTTGTACTGATTCCAGCCTCTGGGTTTACCGTGGCAGAAGGGCTTTAAACTGTGGCCCTTCCCCACCGTGCCTTTGCGGCGACTGCACCAATTTTAAGTGCGTCCCTCAGCACGTACTCCTCGATCTTGGATTGCGCCAGTCTGCAACATGCAGACGTGGACATCTCCTTGCTCTGGAAAACCAGCAAGTTTCGGCAAGACCAAAGAGCGTCTTTGACCGAGTTGATGGCCCTCCAGCAGCAGGTGATACTGAGCGGACTGTCGAACTTATTTGGCAGAACGTCTCATCGCCAGAGCTTTCACACAAGCACCAAGACATAGCTTGGTTGGAGGTGAGGAGGGCCTTACCTGTCAGATCCCACTTCTGACACCAAATGTTAATACAGATTCTTTTTCCCTCAATCTGTTTCAGTGAATACACTGACACACGAACACCTTGTTGCCTTTTCTGTAAAAGACCTTTATTGAAGATTCTCCGGCCGGGACTTGTCAAGACAAAGGAACACTCTCTGTCAGAGCCTGTTTACCTTCCTCTGGACAAGCCCCTTTACTGCGCAAAAAGCACAGTAGTTCTACATTTTCAAAACATAACACATTTAATTAGCACTTGGTCTATCCACTCCCTTTCTTCCTCCCACCCGAGTATGTCCAATGGCAGGCGAGGAGGTCTCCTAATTAGAGCTGGCCCCGAGGTCAGCTTGTTTATAGCCTCATTAAATTCTTCTTCCTTATCAATAAAACCTATTTCCCTCTTATCAGTAAAAACCATTACGTTTTCCTATCCGTGATTGCTTTTTCTTTCCCGTGACCCGTGTTTAACCTCAACTCTCAGTAACCCCTTTTTTTCTGTTGATTCTGCAATTGTCAGCATCTTGACACTTCTTTAGCTATTTTCCCATGATTCCCTATTCCATCCCTCTGCCACATTCATAATCCTTCTGCACACATTCTCATTCCCCCCTTTTATCATTCCATGATAACCCTGGTGACTATTCCAGGAGTATCGCATTCAGCCGTTCGCACTCTCTTTCCTGATCCTCCTTGTTGTCTGTGAGTCCGCCTCGAGCCTCTTCGCAAGGTCTTAGTAATGTCTGTTTAGGTTCTCACATCGTATCCTGTCGGAATATTATTGAATTGAGAACTTCTGGAGCCTTGGTACAAGGCCGAAGAGAGGCCTTTTACCTCCTTATGGGCCAGTGCAGGAACCAGCACTTTAACCCTTGTCCCGCTGGTACCCCTAATGCCAAATTTCTCTTACAATTCCCGCCTTTTGGCCCTTGGCTATACGCCAAGCTGGCCATATTTCCCAGTAACTATCTCCCTGTAGGCAAGTTCCAGATAGGTTTGTTCACCTGGTGGCCATCTCCCAAGCTTCGGGACCTCCTTCCCACAGAGTTATATAAGGTAAGTCCTTCCTGTAGGACTGCTTACATTTTCATCCCTTATGGCCTTAATCATAGTGCGTGCCCTGACTTATCGTTTGGCCTGTTTAATTCGTGCACATGTTAATCCAATCATGACCATCAGAACCAGACCCTGTATTACTACAAGTACATGTGATATTATTCTTATCCATGCGTGAATTTGAATATTAAGTCCAATGAACCACAGTTTTGAGTACCAGGGCTGATCAGCCAGCATTGCGTTAGTGTCTCTCTCTGTAAGTTGTCTATTTCTTCCATCAGCCGGACATACTGTCGTCCTTGATTCTGGATTCTTTGCACCAAACATAATTGTTCCTCATTTAGTTCCGGTATCTGTTTGCCTTGCGGTTCCCATACCGCCTCTTCGTACCCTTCTCGGAGGGTATCCGTGATTGTTCCGTGGATAATTTCCGTTGTCTCGGGATATATGTGGTATCCATTTACATCTATTTTTCCCATGGGCCTGAAACAGAAGTTAGGGTTGGTGATGACACAGGGGGTGACTCCTCCCCTGGTCTTAATCGTTGGGTTGGCTGCTCCTGTGCTCCATTCCCTTGTGGAGCAGCGATTGTTTCGGAATCGTGTTTGAGAGGAGTGATACTCAGCATGCATCCGTTTGTTTGGTGGAATCTGCAATCATCATTCGTCATTCGTGGCGTACCTCGACATAAAACCACTTGGTTAATTTTATAGCAGTCAGTTATGTCAATGCTTTTGGTACTATTGTTAATTTTAATCAACTGTCTGGCAGGCTGATGGTAACGTAACCGAGTTTGGTTTCTTACTTCAGCAATATTATCGATCTGGTATAAGGAGTCTCCCTTTGTTACATAAAACTGTGGTATGGACAACACAAATCCGATCATATTCACCCGCCCAGTAATACATCTGAATTTTGGCTCCTATGCGTGACTATTCCTTCGTACCTCACATGTGTTATTAATTTTTTTTATCTAGAATCCAATTGTTAAGTATGCTGTTCAGAATCCAATCTGGTATGTTTCCATTCTGAAGTTGCTCCAAATTATGTTGTACCTCACTTAATATCCAGGCCCCATACCCAGAGCAAACTATCTCAGCCTGTAATCGTTTACTTATATCTTTCCCCATTGCGTGGATCAATTTTATTGTCTTGGCATTTCGGCAATGTATGGGCCACTTGTAATAGTTCCCCTTCCGCGCCATCTCCCAACCGCGCTTGTAGGGCTTGGTTATCCAAGTCTCTCCCCAGTAAACCACTCAAGACTACGCCATTAAGTTGTTAACCCAGTCGTATATTGCATACAGGTCTATGGAATTCATCGTCGTAACCCCTGCCGCATAACCCGTGCCTCGTGTTTCCAGTATTCCCCTTTTTGTTCGACCTTGCCCTGTTCCATTTCTGACATTAAATCTCAGGGTAGTGGGTTCCGGGCCTTCGAGGATCCGTTGTGCCAGGTTCTGGTATAGACTTATAGTTTCATTCCCACAGAAGCTAGGAAAAATTATATCCATTAGGTTTAGGATAAGTAGTCGCTGACGCACCCCAAATTATATCCTTTCTTTAGCTTCTTTTATTACTAGCCCCCACTTTGGCTCCAGTCTTTATGGACGGGCATGTGGGAGGAGGATGTGTGGTGGTACTATAAAGAGTTGTAGTTCCCAGAGTGGGTGTTGGAGCAACAGTGGTGGATCTATTCCGGACTCGAATGTCCCAACACCACTGAGCTGTACCCACATACGGGGAGGCCGGGCATGTTCTCCAACTTGTATCCCCTGGTTGAGGTCTCCCTGGGCAAAGACAGGCATGCACCTTATATTCCAGAGACCTCCCTTGGTCTTCATTTTATCCCATTGGCCAGTTTTCCTAAATATCCTGGGGTCCCACCCCCTTTTTGCTCCGTTCTGTTCCCACCCTTCTGTTTCTTGCGGGTGGATTTGGCGGCTTGTTTGCAGCTTCGTCTGCCCAGGCATGAGCTTCTCGAACTGAAATTCCATCCAGTTGGATTTCTGCGCCCTTCCCCTTTTGGTCCTATGACCTTGCTCCTGTCCTCGGAATCTACTGGCGCCCATGGCATCGGCAGCCTGCTGCATTACAACCTTACTTAATACACTATACATGGCCATGCGTTAAAATAAGTTCTGTCCTTGCTCCAGTCCTTGGCTGTTGGGTTGCATATTTCGGCAGTCAAATTAAACAAAGCTAGTTCATGTAGTTGTGTCTTTCCTGCGTGTGCTATATCTCTCGTAGTCCATCTGTATTATCCAGTGCCTGCGTGGGCCTCAAGGTACCCAGTATCCTGAGTCTCCAGAGTCGAAGTAGCCGCTGTGGTCCCATCTCGGTGAGTGTTTTATCTGCAAATTTTAAACAGACAGCCTGGTCGTCACCAGGTGTTAGGTTCTGGTCTACTCATCTTTTATCCATGCATGTTGCGGTCACTCTGTGAAATCGGAGGTAAGGTTAGGTTGGGTTTGTAGACTACACTTACCCACCGTGGGGTACATTGGCTCTATTGCCATAGGTGATGGTGCTATGACTGCGCATTGCACTATCCGTCTGGCCCCGTTTAAAAAAAAAATCTCTTCCAGCTTATTTATCTTAGCTTTTAACTCTTGAATTTGTTTTGTTTGAGTATCTTTCTTTTATTTGTATCAGGCGAGTATTATTACATAGGCTAGTTCTGTTTTTATTTTTATTCTGACTATCGCACCATTTCATCTGTTAGGTGAGTCTTTTTTATTCTATTAAGAAATCCAAATTAATAATGTACAGTGTAAAACAGCTGTCAATGGAAAGGGTTAACTCCTTTACAGGTTTGTAAGAAAGCCTGATGTCATTACGTGACTTCACGTAATCATCCGAAAAATTCTTTTTTTTTTAAGTCTTTGTGCCTTCAAAACTTGCTTAGAAATTAGGAATCCGTTAAAACAGCAGAAATCATTCGTAAAGCCGTCATAATAAAAGTCTTCTCATCAGGAAAGACGACATTTTAGAGTAAACTCCAATGTTTTCTTAACTTCTAATTGCCAAAGATTTTTTTTTGGTTGATTTAAAACGAGACCACACATTTTTAATAGCTATTTTGTTTACTGAAATCCAATTTTCACACACGCTGTGTACATTCTAACATTTCGTTTTATTTTACGGTTCCGTTCACTGGGCAAATCTTGTGTTTTATTTCTCTCTCAGCACAAAATCTAAACATCCGTGCCAGTTCCATTTTCTATAAGCGGGATTTTAAAATTTAGTAAGGTTCTGTAATTCCCAGTTCTTTCTGTGCTGAGTTCGCATAGCTTAGATCTTTTCTCCTCATTATTTTCAAATCCTCCTGCTTATTTAGACTGTTCAGGACTTTTCTTGATAAACAAAGTCCATTTTGGAAATCTTTCAAACTGCAGTGAAACTTTCTCGTAATTTAAAATCATTATCAATGGAGAGTGTCTTTTACGACTTCAAATTCTTTTTTTTTCCAATTAAACCAATATCTTTTTCACAGCCGATATCAACTAGTATTTAGTAAGTTATGTCTTTTCCCATCGCAAACACCCCCTTTTTTTTGTCAGCACCTATTTAGTATGTTACGTCTTTTTTTTCTGATTTCCTTTCTTCAAATTAGGTTTTGTATTTTACACGGAGGGATCGTGACTCCATAAATTTGTTAATTTAAAATCATTTGTTTACTTTCAAAATGGTGTCTTTATCTTTTTCTTTTCTCCATAACTAGAACGGAGTCCAGCACGTAGGCTTTGAGGGCTGCTTTTCGTTATCTCAAATTCTAGTTTCAAGGTCATTACAATGTCTCTTCTAAACTGCTAAAGCTTGCTGTTTTAACATTTTTCAAAAGTCCCTTTTACACCTTCGCAGATAGCTCGCCACTCGCCCAGGAGTTTGACCTGATCCGTGAAGGTATTTCTAGATTGTTTCCAAACCTTTTAGTTTTATATCTCCTTTTATCTTTAAGAGATCAGATTTAATGTAATAATTTTTTTTTTGAATCCACCTCAGTATTTTGCTGTGCCTTCTCTTAATATCTCAAAATCCCAATTCAAATTTGGTAATTTCAATCTTTATTTAAAACTCTTTTTTTTGAGCTAGAAGCTTTTTTAAAAGGCATTCTTTATCTCATTCCTAGACTAAATTTATGTCTTTCAACCAAATGTAATCAATCATTACATGTTTTCTTTCGACAAGTAAGTGAGCGTGTCAAATAAATTCTTTTTTTTTTTCAACCACCGGGACCATGTATTTTTTATCTTTTGCTCAACAAACCTATCCTTTGTGCATTTCCTAGCTCCGTAACTTATCAACCGAATATATCCACACCTGCATTCCTAACTTAAAATGTCATAAAACTTCCCACATACAGGACAACACTACAAAGGGTTGAAAAAGCGATTTAGTTTTACACAATTCCTCGCGTCGCCCCGCGATTTAGTTTTACACAATTCCTCGCTTCGCCCCACGATTTAGTTTTACACAATTCCTCGCGTCGCCCCGCGATTTAGTTTTACACAATTCCTCGCGTCGCCCCGCGATTTAGTTTTACACAATTCCTCGTGTCGCCCCGCGATTTAGTTTTACACAATTTCCCTATCCCTCCACATCGCCCCGCGGTGTTCCTGTTCGTGTCGCCCCGCGATAGTCTATTTCCTTTTCCCTCTGCGTTGCCCCGCGGTGTTCTTATTCGCATCGCCCTGCGATTTCCTAAGTTAAAAGGTATTCGCCAGATTGACCTGGGTCTCGTTCGGACGCTACCTGAGAACCAGCGAGTGGCAAAACTTTCTTCAGACTTTTGGGACTGGAGGGAACCAAGGTGGTATTTAAAGGATACTCACCCCGGTGGCCACTTTCCTCCCATCTCATCCGAGGCTAGTTCGGCTCTTAATTCGCAAGCTTTCGGCAGTCGTTCGTTGAGATCCCACTTCTGACACCAAATGTTAATACAGATTCTTTTTCCCTCAATCTGTTTCAGCGAATACACTGACACATGAACACCTTGTTGCCTTTTCTGTAAAAGACCTTTATTAAAGATTCTCCGGCTGGGACGTGTCAAGACAAAGGAACACTCTCTGTCAGAGCCTGTTTACCTTCCTCTGGACAAGCCCCTTTACTGCGCAAAAAGCACAGTAGTTATACATTTTCAAAACATAACACATTTGATTAGCACTTGGTCTATCCACTCCATTTCTTGCTTTCCCCCGAGTATGTCCAATGGCAGGCGAGGAGGTCTCCTAATTAGAGCTGGCCCCGAGGTCAGCTTGTTTATCGTCTCATTAAATTCTTCTTCCTTATCAGTAAAACCTATTTCCCTCTTATCAGTAAAAACCATTACATTCTCCTATCCGTGATTGCTTTTTCTTTCCCGTGACCCGTGTTTAACCTCAACTCTCAGTAACCCCTTTTTTTTCTGTGATTCTGCAATTGTCAGCATCTTGACACTTCTTTAGCTATTTTCCCATGATTCCCTATCTCCATCCCTCTGCCACATTCATAATCCTTCTGCACACATTCTCAACACCTGCTTTGGACTCTGGTGCTGACTTGTTCACAGATGACGACACATATGTCACATCGATCATCACCCAGTCCATCAGAAACCTTCTCTCCTGCAACAAACCGAATCACAGAGTGATGCTATGCTCCAGCACATGTGTACTTCTTCCAGACTGAGTGGCCTAAGCAAATTCCGGAAGAGCTGAAAACATTTCACAGATTTCGCAATGAATTTTCCATTTGGAATGATGGCTGCCTAGCTCGTGGTGATAGAGCAGTAATTCCCAAGTCACTTCAACAGCGCGTTCTCTCATCGGCACACGATGGACACCCTGGCATTGTACGCGTGAAGCAGAGATGCCGTGATTCAGTATGGTGGCCTGGGATTGACATTCGCATCGAGGAGTTTGTCTCACACTGCGAAGCATGCAGTCTGAGCGAAAAGGCCACAAACATCCGACCAGCGCCAACGAAGCCCATTCCATGGCCACAAAGACCATGGCAACAACTTCAGTTGGATATCTTCGGTCCAGTTGAAGCAGCTCCACACCACCAGCGTTTCCTTGTTGTAGTACATGACCTGCATTCCAAATGGCCAGAAATCGCTACAACAAGTTCAGTGACCTCATCAACGATCGTCAGTATTCTGCAGCATATGCTCACGAAGTGGGGCCTCCCAGAGGTCATAATCACTGACAATGGACCACAGTTTGTGTCCGACCAGTTCGCGGATTTCCTCACTCATCATGCTATTGAGCATCGCCTTACTGCTCGGTACAATCCTCATTTTCCAACATTCCATTGACTCTGGATCAGTTCCTATCGAGTGGAGGGTAGCCAATGTAACCCCACTTTTTAAAAAGGGAGGGAGAGAGAAAGCAGGGAATTATAGACCGGTCAGCCTGACCTCAGTAGTGGGTAAAATGATGGAATCAATTATTAAGGATGTCATAGCAGCGCATTTGGAAAATGGTGACATGATAGGTCCAAGTCAGCATGGATTTGTAAAGGGGAGATCATGCTTGACAAATCTTCTGGAATTTTTTGAGGATGTTTCCAATAAAGTGGACAAAGGAGTACCAGTTGATGTGGTATATTTGGACTTTCAGAAGGCTTTCGACAAGGTCCCACACAGGAGATTAATGTGCAAAGTTAAAGCACATGGGATTGGGGGTAGTGTGCTGACGTGGATTGAGAACTGGTTGTCAGACAGGAAGCAAAGAGTAGGAGTAAATGGGTATTTTTCGGAATGGCAGGCAGTGACTAGTGGGGTACCGCAGGGTTCTGTGCTGGGGCCCCAGCTGTTTACATTATACATTAATGATTTAGACGAAGGGATTAAATGTAGTATCTCCAAATTTGCGGATGACACTAAGTTGGGTGGCAGTGTGAGCTGCGAGGAGGATGCTATGAGGCTACAGAGTGACTTGGATAGGTTAGGTGAGTGGGCAAATGCGTGGCAGATGAAGTATAATGTGGATAAATGTGAGGTTATCCACTTTGGTGGTAAAAACAGAGAGACAGACTATTATCTGAATGGTGACAGATTAGGAAAAGGGAAGGTGCATCGAGACCTGGGTGTCATGGTACATCAGTCATTGAAGGTTGTCATGCAGGTACAGCAGGCGGTTAAGAAAGCAAATGGCATGTTGGCCTTCATAGCGAGGGGATTTGAGTACAGGGGCAGGGAGGTGTTGCTACAGTTGTACAGGGCCTTGGTGAGGCCACACCTGGAGTATTGTGTACAGTTTTGGTCTCCTAACTTGAGGAAGGACATACTTGCTGTTGAGGGAGTGCAGCGAAGATTCACCAGACTGATTCCCGGGATGGTGGGACTGACCTATCAAGAAAGACTGAATCAACTGGGCTTGTATTCACTGGAGTTCAGAAGAGTGAGAGGGGACCTCATAGAAACGTTTAAAATTCTGACGGGTTTGGACAGGTTGGATGCAGGAAGAATGTTCCCAATGTTGGGGAAGTCCAGAACCAGGGGTCACAGTCTAAGGATAAGGGGTAAGCCATTTAGGACCGAGATAAGGAGAAACTTCTTCACCCAGAGAGTGGTGAACCTGTGGAATTCTCTACCACAGGAAGTAGTTGAGGCCAATTCACTAAATATATTCAAAAGGGAGTTAGATGAAGTCCTTAGTACTCGGGGGATCAAGGGGTATGGCGTGAAAGCAGGAAGTGGGTACTGAAGTTTCATGTTCAGCCATGAACTCGTTGAATGGCGGTGCAGGCTAGAAGGGCTGAATGGCCTGCTCCTGCACCTATTTTCTATGTTTCTATGTTTCTATGTTTCAAAGCAACGGAGGTGTTGAGTGTTTTAACCGCGTCATCAAAGAGGGTTTGAAAGCCAACCTCACAACAGGCCAAACATTCGACGAAGCGGTTCGAACCATTCTCCGCACACACCGTTCGACAAAGCACTCGCAAACGGGGAAGACACCCTCTGAGCTCATGATAGGGCGGGATCTTCGCTGGCTACCGGACATTCCAAAACCCTCAGAGAAACCTAGCGCGAAGAGACCAGGAGGATGGAACAGAGGCACTGTTCTGTTTCCCAACCAAAACCTCGAGCAAACCCCGCAAGCTCCACGCCGTTCTCAGTGTATCAGAACACGATCTGGCTATCTCAGGGGATTTGTCTGTACATAGACTGCGATTTCAAAAAGGGAGGAAATATGTTGTGTTCACACTCTATTTATTTTTAACAGCTCACAGGACGGGCATTAGAACCCTGCGGGAGCTATTCACAGTTGCTGCACTCATGTTGGTTCATGCTGGTTTGGGGACACCATTTTGGCCCTTTGAGCCTGCACCACCATTCGATAAGATCATGGCTGATCATTCCCTCAGTACCCCTTTCTTGCTTTCTCTCCATACCCTTTGATCTCCTTAGCCGTAAGGGCCACATCTAACTTCCTCTTGAATATATCCAATGAACTGGAATCAACAACTCTCTGCGGCAGGGAATTCCACAGGTTAAAAACTCTCTGAGTGAAGAAGTTTCTCCTCATCTCAGTCCTAAATGGCCTACCCCTTATCCTAAGACAGTTCTGGACTTCCCCAACATCGGGAACAATCTACCCACATCTAACCTGTCCCTTCCCGTCAGAATCTTATATGTTTCTATGAGATCCCCTCTCATCCTTCTAAACTCCAATGTATAAAGGCCCAGTTGATCCAGTCTCTTCTCATATATCAGTCTAGCCATCTCGGGAATCAGTCTGGTGAACCTTTGCTGCACTCCCTCAATAGCAAGAATGTCCTTCCTCAGATTAGGAGACCAAAACTGAACACAATATTCCAGGTGAGGCCTCACCAATGCCCTTCACAACTGCAGTAAGACCTCCCTGTTCCTCTACTCAAATCCCCTAGCTATGAAGGCCAACATACCATTTGCCTTCTTTACCGCCTGCTGTACCTGTATGCCAGCTTTCAATGACTGATGAACCATGACACCCAGGTCTCGTTGCACCTCTCCTTTTCCTAATCTGCCACCATTCAGATAATATTCTGTCCTTGCATTTTTGCCCCCAAAGTGGATAACCTCACATTTATCCACATTATACTGCATCTGCCCACTCACCTAACCTGTCCAAGTCACCCTGCAGTCTCTTAGCGTCCCCCTCACAGCTCACACCACCACCCAGTTTTTGTCATCTGCAAACTTGGAGATATTACACTCAATTCCTTCATCCAAATCATTGATGTATATTGTAAATATCTGGGGTCCCAGCACTGAGCCCTGTTGCACTCCACGAGGCACTGCCTGCCATTCTGAAAAGGACCCGTTTATCCCGACTCTCTGCTTCCTGTCTGCCAACTAGTTCTCTATCGACGTCAGTATATTACCCCCAATACCATGTGCTTTGATTTTGCACACCAATCGCGTGTAGGACCTTGTCAAAAGCCTTTTGAAAGTCCAAATACACCACATCCACTGGTTCTCCCTTGTCCACTCTACTAGTTACATCCTCAAAAAATTCCAGAAGATTTGTCAAGCATGATTTCCCCTTCATACATCCATGCTGACTTGGCCCGATCCTGTCACTGCTTTCCAAATGCGCTGCTATTTCATCTTTAATAATTGATTCCAACATTTTCTGCACCACTGATGTCAAGCTAACCGGTCTATAATTACCCGCTTTCTCTCTCCCTCCCTTTTTAAAAAGTAGTGTTACATTAGCTACCCTCCAGTCCATAGGAGCTGATCCCGAGTCGATAGACTATTGGAAAATGATCACCAATACATCCACTATTTCTAGGGCCACTTCCTTTAGTACTCTGGGATGCAGACTATCAGGCCCCGGGGATTTATCGGCCTTTAATCTCATCAATTTCCCGAACACAATTTCCCGCCTAATAAGGACATCCTTCAGTTCCTCCTTCTGATCCCCTAGTACTTCCGGAAGGTTATTTGTATCTTCCTTCGTGAAGACAGTACCAAAGTATTTGTTCAATTGGTCTTCCATTTCTTTGTTCCCCATTATAAATTCACCTGAATCTGACTGCAAGGGACCTATGTTTGTCTTCACTAATCTTTTTCTCTTCACAAATCTATTGAAGCTTTTGCAGTCAGTTTTTATGTTCCCGGCAAGCTTCTTCTCGTACTCTATTTTCCCCCTCTTAATTAAACCCTTTGTCCTCCTCTGCTGAATTCTAAATTTCTCCCAGTCCTCAGGTCTGCTGCTTTTTCTGGCCCATTTGTATACCTCTTCTTTGGATTTAACACTATCCTTAATTTCCCTTGTTAGCCACGGTGAGCCACCTTTCCCGTTTTATTTTTATTCCAGACAGGGATGTACAATTGTTGAAGTTCATCGATGTGATCTTTAAATGTTTGCCATTGTCTATCCACCGTCAACCCTTTAAGTATCATTCGCCAGTCTATTCTAGCCAATTCACGCCTCAAACCATCGAAGTTACCTTTCCTTAAGTTCAGGACCCTAGTTTCTGAATTAACTGTGTTGGTTCCTCGACATATTGGTCTAGAAAACCATCCCTAATACACTCCAGGAAATCCTCGTCCACTGCATTGCTACCAGTTTGGTTAGCCCAATCTATATGTAGATTAAAGTCGTCCATGATAACTGCTGTACCTTTATTGCATGCATCCCTAATTTCTTGTTTGATGCTGTCCCCAACCTCACGAGTATTGTTTGGTGGTCTGTACACAATTTCCACTTGCGTTTTCTGCCCCTTGGTATTCCGCATTCATATCATCGAAGCTAATGTCGTTTCTTACTATTGCATTAATTTCCTCTTTAACCAGCAACGCCACCCCGCCTCCTTTTCCTTTCTGTCTATCCTTCCTAAATGCTGAACACCCCTGGATGTTGAGTTCCCAGTCTTGGTCACCCCGGAGCCATGTTTCCATGATGCCAATTACATCATACCCATTAACTGCTAGCTGCACAGTTAATTTGTCCACCTTATTCCGAATATTCCTCGCATTGAGGCACAGAGCCTTCAAGCTTGTCTTTCTAACACACTTTGCCGCTTTAGAATTTTGCTGCAATGTGGCCCTTTTTGCTTTTTGCCTTAGGTTTCTCTGCCCTGCACTTTTACTATTCTCCTTTCTATCTTGTGCTTCTACCCCCATTCTACTGCCCTCTGTCTCCATGCAGAGGTTCCCATCCCCCTGCCATATTAGTTTAAGTCCTTCCCAACAGCACGAGCAAACATTCCCCCTAGGACATTGGTTCTGGTCCTGCCCAGGTGCAGACCATCTGGTTTGTACTGGTCCCACCTCCCCCAGAACCAGTTCCAATGTCCCAGGAATTTGAATCCTTCCCTGCTGCACCACTCCTCAAGCCACGTATTCATCTGAGCTACCAGTGCCACATCTGACTAGCATGTGACACTGGTAGCAATCCTGAGATTACTACTTTTGAGGTCCTACTTTTTAATTTAGCTCCTAGCTCCCTAAATTCGCCTTGTAGGACCTCATCCCGTTTTTTACCTATATGCACCACGACAACTGGCTGTTCACCCTCCCTTTTCAGAATGCCGTGCACCTGCTCTGAGACATCCTTGACCCTTGCACCAGGAAGGCAACATACGATTCTGGGGTCTCAGTTGCGGCCGCAGAAACATCTATCTATTCCCCTTACAATTGCATCCCCTATCACTATAGCTCTCCCATTCTTTTTCCTGCCCTCCTGTGCAGCAGAGCCACCCACAGTGCCATGAACTTGGCTGCTGCTGCCCTCCCCTGATGAGTCATCCCCCCCAACAATACCCAAAGCGGTGTATCTGTTTTGCATGGGGATGACCGCAGGGGACCCCTGCACTACTTTCCTTGCACTGCTCTTCCTGTTGGTCATCCATTCCCTATCTAGCTGTGTACCCTTTTCCTGCGGTAAGACCAACTCACTAAACATGCTATTCACATCATTCTCAGCTTCGTGCATGCTCCAGAGTGAATCCACCCACTGCTCCAGCGCTGCAATGCGGTCTGTCAGGAGCTGCAGCCGGACACACTTCCCTCACACGTCGTCGTCAGGGACACTGGAAGCGTCCCTGACTTCCCACATAGTACAGGAGGAGCATAACACGTGTCTGAGCTCTTCTGCCATGACTTAACCCTTAGATAACTTAATTTGGCAACAACAAGGCTAAAAGATTACTTACTGATAAAGAAAAGTAAAAGAAAAACTACTTATCAATCACCAGCCAATCACTTACCCCCTTGACTGTGAGGTTAAGTTACTTTTGTCCTGGCTCAGTTTGTCAGTTATTTACATGTACACAACACACTCTAAACCCATCTTAGTCTTCCTTGCATTTGCCCTGTCTGATCCCACCAATACTGAACTATTCTTTACTCTGGTGCTATTTGCCTCTCCCAGTTCTCTGTGCACCTGGGGGCTGACATTGGCCACTGCTGGAAATGGGGTGCACCTACCCTGTTTCAGTTTCGGTGGATGCGGTGGCCCCTCGAGCGAAATTCCGCTCTTTGAGACTTTTTTCCCGGCGGCCCAGTAGTCAGTGCAGCGGTGAGCGAAAGATCACAGTCTAGAGTGGCGGAACTTGGAGGCGGACGTTGTGACCGCCGCTGTCAGCCATCACGTGCCGTGTCACCACGTCTCTCCCCTTCACTTAAAGGGCAAAACCTGCGCAATTCTTTAAGTTCGCTCCAACGGGCCACCAGGGAGGGTTTCGGCCAGGCCAGCGGTCTGGCACCCAAGAGGGGGTGCCAGGCTCCCTGTTGGTAGCCCGGCCGAACCCGGGGGCATAATTGTCGGCCCAACATGGCAGTCGGCAGACAATAAAAAACATGGCAGCAGCGGCAGGAGGTCCTCCCCTTGGAAGATAAACCACACCCTGAAGTTCCTCTGGAATGTGTAACTGGAACCGCCTAGCCCAAGTTCTGACTGGCTTTCCAATTTGTAATTCGATCCATTTTGACTTCAGAAGTCACAGAGGATAGATCTCCCCAAAAGCCACCAAGTTCCAGCCGAAGTCCCTTACCCGAGCACAAGTGCTGCCTCTGCCAGCTGAAGTCCCTTACCCCAGCACAAGTGCTGCCTCTGCCAGCTGAAGTCCCTTACCCCAGCGCAAGAACTTACCCCCTCCCCCCCCACAATAGATGGGGCATTGTGTGCGGATTGTTAACAGGTTTATTGGATATGAAGTGAATAGTGACAGTGTCGTAACTTCTGGATTTCATCCACCCCAACAATGTCCCTTGCAACATACGCACCGAGCTTGCACGCACCAGGGGGTAGGAAGAATGTGATCCGTCTTCTCTGAGTTCCCTCTCTCACCTCCGATCCTCCACCACCCCCCCATCTGTGTCTCTCTCTCCTCCCACCCCCAGGCTCTCTCCCTCTCCCTCCCATCAAGTTCCCCCCAACCCCCCCACAAGCTAACTCTCTCTCTCTCCACCCCTGAAGCTCTCTGCCCCCCCCCCCGCATGCTCTCTGCCTCTGCCCCAGCCCAAGCTCTCTCTCCCCGCCGCAAGCTCTATCTCCCCACCGCCCCTCAAATTCTCTCTCTCTCCCTCAACCTCTCTCTCTCTCTCCTCCCGCTGAAGCTTTCTGCCCCCTCCAAGCTCTCTCTCTCTATCTGCCCCACCAAGCTCACTGCCCTACCAAGCTCTCCCCCTCCCAAGCTCTCTCTCCACCCCCACCAACCTCTCTCCCTCTCCCCTCCCCCCAAGCTCTGTCTCTCCCCCCCACAAAATCTCTCTCTCCCCCAGTCCCAGGCTTACTCTCCCCCTCTCCCACCCAAGCTCTCTCTCTCTCTTTCTCTCTCTCCTCCCCAAGCTCTCTCTCACCCCCAATCTCTCCCTCTCTGCCCCCCAAGCTCTCTATCTCCCCCCAAGCTCGCTATCTTCCCCCCAAGCTCTCTGCTCCCCCCAAGCTCTCCCCCCAAGTTCTCTCTCTCTCCCCCCCCAAGCTCTGTCTCTCCACCCCACCCGCCCTCCTCAACCTCTCTCTCTCCCCCCTCAACTCTCTCCCCCCCCAAGCTTTCTGCGTCCCAAAGCACACTCTCTGCCCCCCCCCTTTGCTCTCTGCCCCACCCCAAACTCTCTCCCCACCCAAGCTCTCTCCCCCAAGCTCTGTCCCCTCAAGCTCTCTCTCCCCACCCCACTTGCTCCGCCACAAAGCTCACTGCCCCAGCAAACTCTCTCCCCCCCCCTCAAGTTCTCTGCCCCGCCAAGCTCTCATAAGAACAGGAGAAATAGGAGCAGGAGTAGACCAATACGGTCCCTCGAGCGTGCTTTGCCAATTAATACGATCATGGACTCAGGTCCACTTCCCTGTCCACTCCCCATCACCCCTTGTTCCCTTATCGGTTAAGAAACTGTCTATCTCTGTCTTATTCAATGACCCAGCTTCCACAGCTCTCTGAGGCAGCGAATTCCACAGATTCATAACCCTCTGAGAGAAGAAATTCCTCTTTATCTCAGTCATCACCATCATAGGCAGTCCCTCGGAATCGAGGAGAACTTGCTTCCACTTTTAACATGAGTCCTTAGGTGGCTGAACAGTCCAAAACGAGAACCACAGACTCTGTCACAGGTAGGACAGATAGTTGTTGAGGGAAGGGGTGGGTGGGACTGGTTTGCCGCACACTCCTTCCGCTGCCTGCGCTTGTTTTCTGCATACTCTCGGTGATGAGAGTCGAGGTGCTCAGCGCCCTCCCGGATGCACTTCCTCCATTTAGGGCGGACTTTGACCAGGGACTCCCAGGTGTCGGTGGGGATGTCGCACTTTATCAGGGAGACTTTGAGGATGTCCTTGTAACGTTTCCTCTGCCCACCTTTGGCTCATTTTCCGTGAAGGAGTTCCGAGTAGAGCGCTTGCTTTGGGAGTCTTATGTCAGGCATGCGAACAATGTGGCCCGCCCAGCGGAGCTGATCATGTGTGGTCTATGGTGTATGTAGGCACCTTTAGTAATGACTCCACAAGGCAGGGTATGATACTTAAACTGTGCAGACCTATAGTCCTTTATTTGCAGCTCCTGAGTGATGACAACAAGCTGTGAGTTCCCTTTTATACTGGGTTATCTGCCGTGCGCAGGCAACCCCTAGGTCTCCAGCAGCAGCACCCTCTGGTGTACCGGTGAGGCGTGTACAGTATAAGAGTACATTCAATGTGGCATAACAGTGTTACAGACATCACACAGTAAACAGGCATGCACAGACAACATGGTCAATGTTTCAATGCTGGGGATGTTGGCCTGGTCAAGGATGCTAATGTTGGTGCGTCTGTCCTCCCAGGGGATTTGTAGGATCTTGCAGAGACACCGTTGGTGGTATTTCTCCAGCAACTTGAGGTGTCTACTGTACCTGGTCCATGTCTCTGAGCCATACAGCGGGGTGGATATTACTACAGTCTTGTAGACCATGAGCTTGGTGGCAGTTTTGAGGGCCTGGTCTTCAAACACTCTTTTCCTCAGGCAGCCAAAGGCTGCACTGGTGCACTGGAGGCGGTGTTGGATCTCGTTGTCAATGTCTGCTCTTGTTGATAAGAGGCTCCCGAGATAGGGGAAATGGTTCACGTTGTCCAGGGTCACGCCGTGGATCTTGCTGACTGGGGGGCAGTGCTGTGCGGCGAGGACAGGCTGGTGGAGGACCTTTGTCTTACGGATGTTTAGCGTAAGGCCCATGCTTTCGTACACCTCAGTAAGTACGTCGACTGTGTCCTGGAGTTCAGCCTCTATATGTGCGCAGATGCAGGTGTCGTCCACGTACTGTAGCTCGACGACAGAAGTTGGGGTGGTCTTGGACCTGGCCTGGAGACGGCGAAGGTTGTACAGGTTCCCACTGGTTCTGTCGTTTAGTTCCACTCCAGCGGGGAGCTTGTTGACTGTGAGGTGGAGCATGGCAGCGAGGAAGATTGAGAAGAGGGTTGGGGCGATGACGCAGCCCTGTTTGACCCCGGTCCGGACGTGGATTGGGTCTGTAATGGATCCGTTGGTAAGGATCACAGCTTGCATGTCATCATGGAGCAGGCGGAGGATAGTGACAAACTTTTGGGAACCAGGAAGTGTAAGTTATAATATTTCATTCAATGCCAAATCATGTCCATCTTCTATCATCCGGGAACTTTCCACCCTCAGCCTCCCCCTCCCACTGTCTAAACTTCCCCTAGCCCTAATACACCCTATTAGGGGGTCTTAAACATTTAAATCCTTACTCTAAACCCAACCCTGCGAATCCCACAAGATCGGGCCTACCTCAGGCTTCCCACCACACCACCCATTGGCGACGATGGCCAGGCCTCCTGTGGCGGTGACCTGGACCTCTGGCGGCCTCCTCCTCGGCGTTGCCTCACCCGATCATTGATTTTTTTTTTAATTAATCGTAGCCAATCTTTCCAATTCTTTGTCAGATCACAAACGGCAGAGGTCACCTTGCACACATCAAGGATCACCCTGCGCTAATGCTCTTAGCAAAAAGGCCTAGAGCCCAAGCACCGTTCCTGGAAGTACTGCAATACCAGGTTCGTGCCATGGAGGTGGATGGGTCAGCAACCCCACACACCTCCTATTTCCAAAAAGCATAGGAGAACCACCTTCCTGATCCAGGGAGAACCACGTTGGGGTCATGGTTACTCCCCTGTCAGGTCAGTTACGCATGATCTTAGCCAAAAGGCCGAGAAGCGATCCACGACGACGCCCTGACCAGGCGACCGGGCCTCCAGCTGTCCAGCGGTTGGCCTTCACCCCTCTAACGGCGTTCGGGCCTCTCCTCCCCAACGGCGACCGGGTCCCCCACTCCTACGATGGGGGTTGGCCTCCCCTCCTCCTTCAGTGACGACTGGAGCTCTCCTTCCCCACTGGTGACCTAGCCTCTTCTCCTCCTCCAGCACGTGGTGAACATCATGGCCGTGACCCCCCTGACCTCCCACTCTGAACTCCAGTGGGCCACTGACCACCACCCCCCCCCCAATGCCTGCCCCCAACCAAACCTCGGACCACCAACCATCAAGAGCGCTACTCAGCCCCGAGCCTGCGGCCAACATCTCGCTGTAAGCAACGAGGCCCATATAGCAGTGACTAACATACACACATAGTGACGCACATACATTCAGACATTCCCAGGGCAAGTCCAGCACGGTTTACATACAGAGTAAAGCTCCCTCTACACTGTCCCACCAAACACTCCCAGGGCAGGTACACCACGGGGTTAGATACAGAGTAAAGCTCCCTTGACACTGTCCCATCATACAATCACACAAACAGTGACACACACACACACAGAGTGACACACATAGTGGCACACACACACATGCGGGGAACAAGTGCTAAACCTCTTCCCACTCTAACTCCTCATCATCAAAGGCAGTCCTCGGAATCGAGGAAGAATTGCTTCCACTCTTAAAGTGAGTTCTTAGGTGGCGGAACAGTCCAATACGAGAACCACAGTCTCTGTCACAGGTGGGACAGATAGTCGTTGAGGGAAGGGATGGGTGGGACAGGTTTGCCGCACACTCCTTCTGCTGCCTGCGCTTGATTTCTGCATGCTCTCGGCGACGAGACTCGAGGTGCTCAGCGCCCTCCTGGATGCACTTCCTCCACTTAGGGCGGTCTTTGGCCAGGGACTCCCAGGTGTCGGTGGGGATGTTGCACATTATCAAGGAGGCTTTGAGGGTGTCCTTGTAATGTTTCCGCTGCCCACCTTTGGCTCATTTGCCGTGAAGGAATTCCGTGTAGGGCGCTTGCTTTGGGAATCTCATGTTTAGCATGCGAACAATGTGGCCTGCCCAGTGGAGCTGATCTAGTGTGGTCAGTGCTTCAATGCTGGGGATGTTAGCCTGGTTGAGGATGCTAACGGTGGTGCGTCTATCCTCCCAGGGGATTTGTAGAGTCTTGCAGAGGCATCATTGGTGGTATTTCTCCAGCGACTTAAGGTGTCTACTGTACATGGTCCATGTCTCTGAGTCATACAGGAGGGCGGGTATTACTACAGCCCTGTAGACCATGAGCTTAGTAGCAGTTTTGAGTGCCTGGTCTTCAAACGGTCTTTTCGTCGGGTGGCCGAAGGCTGCACTGGCGCACTGGAGGTGGTGCTGGATCTCGTCGTCAATGTCTGCTCTTGTTGATAAGAGGCTCCCGAGATAGGGGAAATGGTCCACGTTGTCCATGGGGGCCGCTCCGTGGATCTTGATGACTGGGGGGCAGTGCTGTGAGGGAGACGAGGGAAGAGGGGGAGACGGGAGACACAGGGGGGAGAGAGAGAGAGAGAGACACGGAGGGGCGAGAGAGAGAGAGACCAGGGGTGGCGGGGAGAGAGAGACATGGGGGGGAGACACGGCGGGGGAGAGAGATGTGGCGGGGGGGGAGAGACACGGGAGGTGGGGGGAGAGACATGGGGGGGTGAGAGACACGGAAAGGGGGGCGAGAGACACAGGGGTGTGTGGGAGAGACACGGGAGGGGTGAGAGACACAGTGGGGGGGGGGGGGGTGAGAGACACGGGCGGGGGCGAGAGAGACGGTGGGCCGAGAGAGACGGGGGGGGGGTGCCGAGAGGCATGGTGGGGGTGGCGATAGATATGGTGGGGCGAGAGACATGGGGGGACGAGAGACACGGGAGGGGGGGCGAGAGACATGGGGGGGTGGCGGCGAGAGGCACAGGGGAGGTTTGGGAGAGACATGGTGGAGTGGGAGAGACACGGGGGGCGAGAGACACAGGGGGGGGGCGGTGTGGGAGAGACACGGGGGGGAGAGAAAGACATGGGGGATTGTCGAGAGGGACACAGAGGAGTGGAGAGACACGGTGTGCGACAGACACGGGGGGGGCGGAGAGAGAAAGATACAGGGGGGTGGCGAGACAGACACGGGGGTTAGGGAGAGAGGGAGAGATGGGGGGGGTGGAGGGATGGAGAGAGAGATGGCGGGGGGAGACACACACACACACAGACTCACACACACACACACACACACACAGACAGTGACACACACACACCGACTAATATGCACACACACAGAATGACTGGGGAAGGAGGGGGGAGCGAGAGATGAGGGAGTGAGGGAGGGGGAGAGAGACGAGGGAGGGAGGGGGAAGAGAGACGAGGGAGGGGGAGAGAGCGGGGGGGTCATTGGGGAGGGAACGGGAGGGTGGGTCATTGGGAAGGGAGTATCTGTGGGGGTCCTGGGAATGCTGAGGGACTCTTGTGTCCTGTACCCTCGACCTGTGACCTCCCGTCATCTCCCCCCTCCCCTCGGCTCCCCTTCTCCTGCCCTTCTGTCTCCCTCCCACTCACCTCCCCTCCCATCTCCCCCCTCCCGCCATGTTTCTCTCCGCCCACCCGAGTCTCAGTCCCCAAACCTTGTCTCTCTCTCTTCCCCCATGTCTCTCTCTCTCTCCCCCCCATGTCTCTCTCTCTCCTCCCGTGTCTCTCTCTCTCTCCCCCATGTCTCTCTCTCTCTCCCCCCATGTCTCTCTCTCTCCCCCTATGTCTCTCTCTCCCCCCCATGTCTCTCTCTCTCTCCCCCCGTGTCTCTCTCTCTCCCCCTATGTCTCTCTCTCTCCCCCCATATTTCTCTCCGCCCCACGTGTCTCAGTCCCCAAACCTTGTCTCTCTCTCTCCCCCTGTGTCTCTCTCTCTCCCCACCGTGTCTCTCTCTCTCCCCCTGTGTCTCTCTCTCTCCCCACCGTGACTCTCTCTCTCCCCCCGTGTCTCTCTCTCTCTCCCTCCTGTGTCTCTCTCTCCCCCACCATGTCTCTCTCTCTCTCTCCCCCATGTCTCTCTCTCTCTCCCCCCATGTCTCTCTCTCTCCCCCTATGTCTCTCTCTCCCCCCCATGTCTCTCTCTCTCTCCCCCCGTGTCTCTCTCTCTCCCCCTATGTCTCTCTCTCTCCCCCCATATTTCTCTCCGCCCCACGTGTCTCAGTCCCCAAACCTTGTCTCTCTCTCTCCCCCTGTGTCTCTCTCTCTCCCCACCGTGTCTCTCTCTCTCCCCCTGTGTCTCTCTCTCTCCCCACCGTGACTCTCTCTCTCCCCCCGTGTCTCTCTCTCTCTCCCTCCTGTGTCTCTCTCTCCCCCACCATGTCTCTCTCTCTCTACCCCCCCATGTCTCTCTCTCTGTTCCACCCACCCCGTGTCTCTTTCTTTCCCCCCGATCGTGTTAAACTCTCTGCGCACCCCTCCTCCATAGAAACATAGAAAATAGAAACTAGGTGCAGGAGTAGGCCATTCGGCCCTTCTAGCCTGCACCGCCATTCAATGAGTTCATGGCTGAACATGCAACTTCAGTACCCCATTCCTGCTTCCACCCGTGTCTCTCTCTCTCTCCCCCCTTGGGTCTCTTTCCCCCCACTGTGTCTCCCACCCACCCCCCGGCGTATCTCCCTCCCCCCCGTGTCTCTCTCTCTCTCTCCTCCACCACATCTCTCTCTCTCTCCCCACCCCTCCATTTCCTGTGTCTCTCTCCCCTACGTGTCTCTCTCTCTCCCCCCCCCCACCCCATCTTCCTCCCCCACCTCCACCCCCATATCTCTCCCTCTCCCCCCTTGGGTCTCTCTCCCCCCAACCCCGCCGCCACCCCCGCCAGTGTCTCTTTCTCCCCCCCTACCTCCAGGTGGTATTTCTCCAGTGAGTTAAGATGCCTGCTGTATATAGTCCATGTCTCTGAGCCATATAGGAGGGCAGGTTTCACTACTGCTCTGTAAACCATGAGCTTAGTGCCGGCTTTAAGGTCCTGGTCTTCAAACACTCTTTTCCTCAGACGACCGAAGGCTGCGCTGGCACACTGGAGGTGATGTTGGACTTTGTCATCAGCATCTGCCCTTGTTGACAGTAGGCTCCCAAGGTACGGAAAATGGTCCACGTTGTCCAAGGCCTGATCGTGGATTTTGATCATCGGGGGGCAGTGCTGTGTGGTGGGGACAGGGGGTTAGCAGAGAAGTCCAGGTACTTGTCATGAATCAGTGGGAGAGGAACTTGGGAAGGGGGGAAGTGTCAGGATCCCGGGGGGTAGGGGCAGTGGGGAAATGAGGTCAGATCAGGAACTTGGGCCGTGGGGGGTGATTGGGTCAGCAACTTGAGCTGGGGAGGGAATAGGATAGTGGACCTCTATCCAACCATCTAAATTATGCACAATGTCAATATCTGAGCTGGTGGTGGCTGCGACTGTGAGATCGAGGGATGGTGTGTCTCCATCTGCACTGTCTTCTTGGTCGCCCACCACTGCCTGGGCAGGTTTCAGTCCTTGGGTGTCTGAAATGAAAACGGGACAAGGGTTCAGTTGTAGTGAGGGGAAAGGAGAAAATAAGAATTGTATGCTTACACCACCTATCTGCAGCTTGTCAGAACAGATTGAGGGATGAGGGAGAAGTGAGATGTGAGAAGGAGGATTGGAGTGAGGACACCGTTGCTACTCGGCACTCTTGGCTAAAGGTGGTTTGCATTCACGTGCTGGGCTCCGCCATCATTGAGGATGGAGATATTCATGGATCCTCCTCCTCCCGTTAGTTGCTTAATTGTCCGCCACCATTCACAACTGGATGTGGCAGGACTGCAGAGCTTTGATCTGATACATTCGTATGCGATCGCTTAACTCTGTCTATAGCATGCTGCCTCCGCTGTTTAGCATGCATGTAGTCCTATGTTGCAGCTTCAATAGGTTGGCACCTCATTTTTTGGTACGTCTGCTGCTGCTCCTGGCATGCTCTTCTACGCTCCTCATTGAACCAGGGTTGGTCCCCTTGAAAAGGGAGCACAAGGGAGACAGAGAAATTAAACTACAGGAAGCCATAGGTTTGCTTTGCTATGTGCTGAGATTCTATCTGTCCCGGTGCTGCGAAGGATGGGTCTGGTCACGCTGCTGCGAAACGCCCCCATCAGTTGGACCATGCCTGTCCATCTGCCCTCATGGAAAAGATTTTCAAGAAAAACACCTTTGACCACAAGGCCATAAACAGTGGTCGACACGCAAGATCCAGGAAGCCCTACAGAAGAAGGCAATGATGGACCCTGTCGGGTGGTTCCCTGAGCAGACTGTCGAACTCGTTTGGCAGAACGTCTCATCGCCAGAGCTTTCACACAAGCACCAAGACGTAGCTTGGTTGGCGGTGAGGAGGGCCCTACCCGTCAGATCCTTCATGCACAGCCGGGGTTTCAGAGGCACGGCACTCTGCCCACGAGCCGGCTGTGGTGCGGACAAGACTGTCGTCCATCTCCTTCAGGATTACCCCTTTGCAAGGCAGGTCTGGAAGGAGATGCAGTGGTTGCTGTCGAGGTTCATCCCGAGCAGCTCCGTAACACAGGACTCTGTGCTCTACGGGCTGTTCCCAGGGACACACACCGAGACAGACATCACCTGCTGCTGGAGGGCCATCAACTCGGTCAAAGACGCTCTTTGGTCTTCCTGAAACTTGCTGGTCTTCCAGATCAAGGAGATGTCCGCGGCCGAGTGTTGCAGACTGGCGCAATCCAAGGTCCAGGATTACGTGCTGAGGGACGCACTAAAAGTTGGTACAGTCGCCGCAAAGGCACGGTGGGGAAGGGCCACAGTTTAAAGCCCTGCCGCCACGGTAAACCCGGGGGCAGGAATCAGACCCCCCTCGGCCTGTACTTGTTAATCTGCTTGTATACAAAGAGCCCCATGTACTGAAAAACACCTGTGTTGTGCCATGTGTAATGAAAGTCTCTGCACTGTTTAGAAATGTAACTTGTCAAGAAATGTAAATGTATCCTCATCTGTTCCGTGTATTGCTTTCATCTGCATAGTGCTACATGTAACGTGATTTGTGGATTGTACTGAACTGTACCTTGAAATGTAATGTAAGCAAATGTATTGTATGGAACTGCTGTCAGCATACAAATGTATTGAATGGAATGGCTGACCGCATCCAAATGCACTGAACTATTTTCTAATGTATCATGAAAATTTTTTAATGAATAAAGTATATATTTTTGGAGCAAAATAAAAGATTGTATGAACAGCATTCAGTAATAGCTTGGCAACAGCTTGTGTGGTGAAAGTAAAATGTGCTATTGTCAGATATGCTGACCTCAACTGCCAACATCGTCTATAACTTAAAGCAACTGCATGTCAGGATATCTTTGCTGACACAACTGTCTGAACAATGACTGATTTACTGGTATCCAATGCTAACCGCAACTGCCTACTGTCTGTTATCTAAAATAAGGTGGACATCTGATTGTAACAGGAATGCCGATTGTCAGACTAATGTTGTAAGATGGAATGTTCTAGAAGGTGGGAGGAGACATTATACAATGTGACATTTATGTGTATAAATATCTGTAAACTGCTGTATGAATTTGGAGAAGCTTGGCTACAGACAGAAAGCAGGTTGTCTCCCCACTCATGCGAATAAAGACTGTTTGACTCTCGATGTCAGACTTGTGTTGAGTATTGTAAAATATTCCACAACAATTGGCATAGTCAGCAGGATCTCAAGTGAATGGCAGACATTGGCAGTTGGAAGCAATGCCAAAGGCATAAGTACGTTTTAATTACCACACACAGTTAGGACAAAGGTGGAAATCTGTCTGGTGTCAGCTACCTGAGAGATTCGATCCTGTAGATCTGAACGAGGCTACACGCAATTTACAGCTATCTACCCCAGTTAAACTGACTTATGTAATATTGTGTTGCCTGGATTGAATCAATAGCATAGAGTATAACATTGTGATTAAACATATAAAGTCGGTATAAGTTGCAAGTGTTGGTCCTGCTCGAGAGGAGCCAGAAAACTGGAGTTACCGCTGACAACAAATAACCATGGGGAACGAGGACTTGGAGTGGGGACCCAAGGGATCCCTAACCAAGTATTTAGCCGATAGGAATAAGAAGATTATCAAAAAAGCATTGTGAATCGATATCATAATGTCTATGTTAAGAACATTGCGATTGACTATAATCAACAAAGCTGCAAGTAACTGTCCCGCTCGGATAAGAGGAACGAAGGTGTTATATATGTAAACTTGTATTTGCTCTATACAGCCACCAGAGGGCTCATTCCCTGGAGACCCAAGGGATCCCATAATCTCACAGGTTAGAGAGGCACTCTGGACACTTGCAATAAAAGTCTACGGTCACACTTTACTTTGAGCTCACAGTGTTCAGTCTGACCCTTTCTCCATACAGAAGGGAGGTAGTGCCAACACCTAAACACAAACCATGGAGAGCCAGGATTTGGAATGGGGAGCCGAGGGGGTCCTTAACCAAATACTTGGCTGAAAAAAAAAGAAAATTATAGAGAAAATGTTAAAAATAAAATGGGGTCGCAGTGTAATTGCCGCTGAAGTGGTGGGAAGGTGAAAAGACACATCAGGTGGAAAGGGCAGTTGTAATAATAACACACGCATATTACGAGCGATGTACGAAGGTTACAGAGGCGTACGCCCACAGAGCGCAGGCTCGCGCCACCACATTACGTGCGAGCGTGACTGTATCACAAACACCGACCGTGTCGACAGCACCAGACAGATTCATAAACTGGAGAGCTTTAGGAGAGAAGGCAGCAGAATATGGTAGAGATTGTGGGTGGGATGCTCCACTCTCCTACAGTAATCAAGGTAAACGCGCACCAAAGGCTGTCAGATGAAATTCAAAGGGGGAGCGATGTAGCCGACAAAGCCGCCTGGCAAAGACGGAAGCTGTGACCCAAATAGCTGCAGCAGCCTTGGGCCGGAGAGCACGCAAGGTCCTGGACGCTCTACGGAAGAAGGATATGATGGATCCTGTCGGGTGGTTCCCCGAGCAGACTGTCGAACTCGTTTGGCAGAACGTCTCATCGCCAGAGCTTTCACACAAGCACCAAGATGTAGCTTGGTTGGCGGTGAGTAGGGCCCTACCCGTCAGGTCCTTCATGCACAGCCAGGGTTTCAGAGACACGGCACTCTGCCCCCGTGTTGGCTGTGGCGGACGAGACTGTCATCCATCTCCTTTCGGATTGCCCCTTTGCAAGGCAGGTCTGGAAGGAGATGCAGTGGTCGCTGTCGAGGTTCATCCCGAGCAGCTCCGTAACACAGGACTCTGTGCTCCACGGGCTGTTCCCAGGGACACACACCGAGACAGACGTCACCTGCTGCTGGAGGGTCATCAACTCGGTCAAAGACGCTCTTTGGTCTTGCCGAAACTTGCTGGTCTTCCAGAGCAAGGAGATGTCCACGGCCGAGTATTGCAGACTGGCGCAATCCAAGATCCAGGAGTACGTGCTGAGGGACACAGTAAAGATTGATGCAGTCGCCGCAAAGGCATGATGAGGAAGAGCCAGAGTTTAAGGCCCTTCCGCCATGGTAAACCCAGGGGCTGGAATCAGTATAAAACTCCCCTCGGGCTGTACTTGTTAATCTGCTTTTATACAAAGAGCACCATGTACTGAAAAACACCTGTGTTGTGTCATGTATAATAAAAGTCTCTGCACTGTTTAGTTACTTCATGTAACATGATTTACGGATTGTACTAAACTCTACCTTGAAATGAAATGCACGCTAGTGCATTGTATGGAACTGCTGTCAGCATCCAAATGAATTGTATGGCATTGCTGACCGCAAGGTACAGAATTGTGGTTCTCGTATTGGACTGTTCAGCCACCTAAGGACTCATTCTAAGAGTGGAAGCAAGTCTTCCTTGATTCCGAGGGATTGCCTCTGATCATCATCACAGGCGATCCCTCAAAATGAGGATGACTTGCTTCCACGCCAAAAAGAGGATGAGTTCACAGGTGTTTCAATTGCTACCAGTGTCACGTGCTCGTCAGAGTAGGAATCGCAGGATAGCTCAGATGAATACGTGGCTTGAGGAGTGGTGCAGAAGGGAGGGATTCAAATTCCTGGGACATTGGAACCGGTTCTGGGGGAGGTGGAACCAGTACAAACCGGACGGTCTGCACCTGGGCAGGACCAGAACCAATGTCTTAGGGGGAGTGTTTGCAAGTGCTGTTGGGAAGGGGTTAAACTAATATGGCAGGGGGTTGGGAACCTATGAGGGAGACAGAGGGAAGTAGATTGGGGGAAGAAGCAAAAGATAGAAAGAAGACAAGTAAAAGTGGAGGGCAGAGAAACCTAAGGCAAAAATCAAAAAGGGCCACATTACAGCAAAATTCTAAAGGGGCAAAGCCTGAAGGCTTTATGCCTCAATGTGAGGAGTATTCATAATAAGGTGGACGAATTAACAGCACAGGCAGCAATTAATGAATATGATATAATTGGCATCACATAGACATGGCTCCAGGGTTACCAAGGCTGGGAACTCAACATCCAGGGCTTTTCAACATTCAGGAAGGATAGACAGAAAGGAAAAGGAGATGAGGTAGCGTTGCTGGTTAAAGAGGAAATTAACGCAATAGTAAGGAAGGACATCAGCTTGGATGATGGGGAATCTGTATGGGTGGAGCTGCAGAATACCAAAGGGCAGAAAACGCTAGTGGGAGTTGTGTACAGACCACCAAACAGTAGTAGTGAGGTTGGGGACAGCATCAAACAAGAAATTAGGGATGCATGCAATAAAGGTACAGCAGTTATCATGGGTGACTTTAATCTACATATTTATTGGGCTAACCAAACTGGTAGCAATACAGTGGAGGAGGATTTCCTGGAGTGTATTAGGGATGGTTTTCTCGACCAAATGGTCGAGGAACCAACTAGGGGTCTGGCCATCCTAGACTGGGTGATGTCTAATGAGAAAGGATTAATTAGCAATCTTGTTGTGCGAGGCCCCTTGGGGAAGAGTGACCATAATATGGTAGAATTCTTTATTAAGATGGAGAGTGACACCGTTAATTCAGAAACTAGGGTCCTGAACTTAAGGAAAGGTAACTTCGATGGTTTGAGGCGTGAATTGGCTCGAATAGATTGCCAAATGATACTTAAAGGGTTGACGGTGGATAGGGAATGGCAAACATTTAAAGATCACATGGATGAACTTCAACAATTGTACATCCCTGTCTGGAGTAAAAATGAAACGGAGAAGGTGGCTCAACCGTGGCTAACAAGGGAAATTAAGGATAGTGTTAAATTCAAGGAAGAGGCATATAAATTGGCCAGAAAAAGCAGCAAGCCTGAGGACTGGGAGAAATTTAGGATTCAGCAGAGGAGCACCAAGGGTTTACTTAGGAGGGGGAAAATGGAATATGAAAGGAAGCTTGCCGGGAACATAAAAACTGACTGCAAAAGCTTCTATAGATAGGTGAAGAGCAAAAGATTAGTGAAAACAAACATAGGTCCCTTGCAGTCAGATTCAGGTGAATTTATAATGGGGAACAAAGAAATGGCAGACCAATTGAACAAATACTTTGGTTCTGTCTTTAAGAAGGAAGAAACAAATAACCTTCCGGAAATACTAGGGGACTGAGGGTCTAGTGAGAAGGAAGAACTGAAGGAAATCCTTATTAGGCGGGAAATTGTTTTAGGGAAATTGATGGGATTGAAGGCCGATAAATCCCCAGGGTTTGAGAGTACTTAAGGAAGTGACCCTAAAAATAGTGGATGCATTGGTGATCATTTTCCAACAGTCTATCGACTCTGGATCAGTTCCCATGGACTGGAGGGTAGCTAATGTAACACCACATTTTAAAAATGGAGGGAGAGAGAAAACGGATAATTATAGACTGGTTAGCCTGACATCAGTAATGAAGAGAATGTTGGAATCAATTATTAAAGATGAAATAGCAGCGCATTTGGAAAGCAATGACAGGATCGGTCCAAGTCAGCATGGATTTATGAAAGGGAAATCATGCTTGACAAATCTTCCTGAGTTTTTTGAGGATGTAACTATTAGAATGGACAAGGGAGAACCAGTGGATGTGGTGTATTTGGACTTTCAAAAGGCTTTTGACAAGGTCCCACAGAAGAGATTGGTGTGCAAAATTAAAGCACCTGGTATTGGGGGTAATGTATTGACGTGGATAGAGAACTGGTTGGCAGACAGGAAGCAGGGAGTCGGGATAAACGGGTCCTTTTCAGAGTGGCAGGCAATGATTAGTGGGTTGCTGCAGGGCTCAGTGCTGGGACCCCAGATATTTACAATATACATTAATGATTAGATGAAGGAATTGAGTGTAATATTTCCAAGTTTGCAGTTGACACGAAGCTGGGTGGCGGTGTGAGCTGTGAGGAGGACGCTAAGAGGCTGCAGGGTGACTTGGACAGGTTAGGTGAGTGGACAAATGCATGGCAGATGCAGTATAATGTGGATAAATGTGAGGTTGCCCACTTTGTTAGCAAAAACACGAAGGCAGAATATTATCTGAATGGCGGCAGATTAGGAAAAGGGGAGGTGCAACGAGACCTGGGTGTCATGGTACATCAGTCATTGAAAGTTGGCATGTAGGTACAGCAGGTGGTAAAGAAGGCAAATGGTATATTGGCCTTCACAGCTAGGGGATTTGAGTATAGGAGCAGGGAGGTCTTACTGCAGTTGTACGGGGCCTTGGTGAGGCCTCATCTGGAATATTGTGTTCAGTTTTGCACTCCTAATCTGAGGGAGGACGTTCTTGCTATTGAGGGAGTGCAGCGAAGGTTCACCAGACTGATTCCCGGGAAGGCAGGAATGACATATGAGAAGAGACTGGATCAACTGCGCCTGTATTCACTGGAGTTTAGAAGGATGAGAGGGGCTTTCATAGAAACATATAAAATTATGATGAGACTGGACAGGTTAGATGCAGGAAGAATGTTCCCGATGTTGGGGAAATCCAGAACCAGGTGACACAGTTTAAGTATTGTGTTCCTAATACAGATGAGACTGCACACAGGGAGGTTAAAGTAACAGTGACCTCAGTCTTTATTAAGACACTCCAGAGTGAGGAACAGGCTTTAGGGGCCGGCTTATATACAGTGCTCCCAAGGGATGCTGGGATCCCTTGGAACTTCAGGGGATGAACTCCCTGGTGGCGGAACATTGGAGTTCATGCTTTACAGATACACAACATCACTCCCCCCCCCCCACCCCCGCCGCCAAAGTCAAAATGAAAACTATTTACAAGGTGAGGCGGTCGGGAGCCTTTCTTTCCCTGGTGGACCACCTCGGTACAAATGTCTGTTCTGGTGTGTTGGCTGTGCCCTTGCTGGTCTGGCGTGCTGTTGGCCCTGCAGGGCTGCTAGGTGAGCCTGGCCTTGCTGGGCTGTTGGGCGTGATGGGTTCGATTTCCTGGTCCGGGGTGGTGTCGTTGATCCTTTGGGTGTGTGTGTTGTGGGCTCGAAAAAGGTGGTGTCTGCTGTGGGTTGTTCCGCGCAGTCTGTGAACCTCAGCCTCATTTGATCCAGGTGCTTTCTGCAAATGTGTCCATTGTCTAGTTTGGCTACAAACACCCTACTCCCTTCTTTAGCTATCACCGTGCCCACGATCCACTTGGGACCATGGCCATAGTCTGGCACATACACAGGGTCATTCAGATCAATTTCCCGTGACACAGTGGCGCGACCATCGTTTACATTTTGTTGCTGCTGCCTGCTCTCTACCTGATCATGCAGGTTGGGGTGAACCAGCGAGAGTCTGGTTTTAAGTGTCCTTTTCATGAGTAGCTCAGCCGGAGGCACCACTGTGAGCAAGTGGGGTCTCGTGCGGTAGCTGAGCAGCACTCGGGTCAGGCGGGTTTGGAGTGAGCCTTCTGTGACTCGTTTAAGACTCTGTTTGATTGTTTGTACTATCCGCTCTGCCTGCCCATTGGATGCTGGTTTAAACGGGCCCGAGGTGACATGTTTGATCCCATTGCGGGTCATGAATTCTTTAAATTCAGCACTGGTGAAACATGGCCTATTGTCACTGACCAGTATGTCAGGCAGGCCGTGGGTGGCAAACATGGCCCTCAGGCTTTCAATGGTGGCATTGGCGGTGCTTCCCGACATTATTTCACATTCAATCCATTTTAAAAAAGCATCCACCACCACCAGGAACATTTTACAGAGAAACGGGCCCGCATAGACGACAGGGATCCTCGACCAAACTTAGTGGTGCCTCTCTGGGCGTGTTGCTCAACTGAGCACACACGCTGCATTGCCATACACAGGACTGTAAGTCAGAGTCGATACCGGGCCACCACACATGGGATCTGGCTATCGCTTTCATCATTACTATAACCGGGTGTGTGCTGTGGAGATCCAAGATGAACGTCTCCCTGCCCTTTTTGGGTAGCACTACGCGGTTACCCCACAACAGGCAGTCTGCCTGAATGGACAGCTCGTCCTTTTGCCACTGGAACGGCTTGATTAGCTCTTGCATTTCAACAGTGATGCTGGCCCAGCTCCCATGCAGTACACGGTTTTTTACTAGGGACAGCAGAGGATCTTGGCTGGTCCAAGTCCTAATCTGGTGGGCCGTGACAGGTGATTTATCATTTTCAAACGCTTCCATGACCATCAACAAGTTTGTAGGCTGCGCCATTTCCACCCCGTGGTGGGCATGAGTATTTATCCCCTTGTTTTCAGCGAACATGGATATGAGGGGCTTGTGATTGGTTTCCAGCTCAAATTTGAGGCCAAACAGGTACTGATGCATTTTCTTTACCCCGAACACACACGCTAATGCCTCTTTCTCAATCATGCTGCAGGCCTTCTCGGCCTTAGACAAGCTCCTGGAGGCATAGGCGACAGGTTGCAACTTCCCCGCAACGTTAGCTTGTTGTAATACACACCCGGCTCTGTACGACGACGCGTCACATGCGAACACAAGTCTTTTACACAGGTCATACAATACAAGCACTTTGTTGAAGCATAAAATATTTCTGGCTTTCTCAAAAGCAATTAATTGTTTTTTTCCCCATACCCAGTACTCACCTTTACGCAATAACACATGTAGGGGCTCTAAGAAGGTGCTTAACCCCGGTAGGAAGTTAACAAACGAGTTGAGGAGTCTCAGGAACGACCGCAGCTCCGTGACATTCTGTGGCCTGAGCGCGTTCCTGATAACCTCTGTCTTGGCGTCTGTGGGCCGAATGCCGTCCGCCGCGATCTTTCTCCCCAAAAACTCCACTTCTGTTGCCACGAAGAAGCATTTCGACCTCTTAAGCCGCAGCCCTACGCGATCCAGTCGCTGGAGGACCTCCTCCAGGTTTTGTAGGTGCTCGACGGTGTCCCATCCCGTGACCAATATGTCGTCCTGAAAAACCACCGCGCGTGGTACCGACTTGAGTAGGCTCTCCATGTTTCTCTGGAAGATCGCTGCAGCCGACCGAATTCCAAACGGGCATCTGTTGTAGATGAACAGTTCCTTGTGCGTGTTGATGCAGGTGAGGCCTTTCGAAGACTCCTCCAGCTCCTACGCCATGTAGGCCGAAGTCAGGTCGGACTTGGTGAACGTCTTGCCTCCTGCCAGAGTCGCAAATAGGTCGTCTGCCTTAGGTAGCGGGTATTGGTCCTGTAACGAGAAACGATTAATAGTTACTTTATAATCGCCGCAAATCCTAACCGTGCCATCACTTTTGAATACTGGAACAATCGGGCTGGCCCACTCGCTGAATTCCACTGGGGAGATGATGCCCTCGCGTTGCAGCCTGTCCAGCTCGATTTCCATTCACTCCCTCATCATGTGAGGTACCGCTCGCGCCTTGTGGTGAATGGGTCGTGCCTCTGGGACCAAGTGGATCCGCATCTTCGCCCTGGAAAAGTTTCCAATGCCAGGCTCAAAAAGGGAAGGAAATTTGTTAAGAACCTGGGTACATGAGGCCTCATCGACATGTGATAACGCTAGGATTTCATCCCAGTTCCAGCGGATTTTGCCCAGCCAGCTCCTTCCAAGCAGTGTGGGGCCATCGCCCGGGACAATGCAGAGTGGCAGTTCGTGCACCGTGCCCTTGTAGGTGACCTTGATCATGGCGCTGCCCAGGACAGTGATAAGCTCTTTTTTTAAATTTCAAAATATACTTTATCCATATAATAATTTGTACAGTACATTAAAAAGCAGTTCAGTACATTTAGCTGCGGTCAGCAATCCCATACACTACATTTGGGTGCTGACGGCAGTTCCGTTCGATACATTTCCTTGCTTTTCAGTTCAAGTACAAATCGGTACAATACGGGATACATTGTAGTACATTCAACAAATTACATTACACGTGTCACTAAACAGTACACGGAATTGGTGAAGGTACATTTACATTTTTCTTTTCTACGTGAATTACGAAACAGACCTTGCATTGTACATGGCACTACATAGGTGTTGACAGATCATGGTGCTCCATGTACACAAAAAAGAAGTTACAAGTACGGCCCGAGGGGGTTTTGTACTGATTCCTGCCCCCTGGGTTTACCGTGGCAGAAGGGCTTTAAACTGTGGCCCTTCCCCACCGTGCTTTTGCGGCGACTGCACCAATTTTAAGTGCGTCCCTCAGCACGTAATCCTGGATTTGGATTGCGCCAGTCTGCAACACGCAGACGTGGACATCTCCTTGCTCTGGAAGACCAGCAAGTTTCGGCAAGACCAAAGAGCGTCTTTGACCGAGTTGATGGCCTCCAGCAGCAGGTGATGTCTGTCTCGGTGTGTGTCCCTGGGAACAGCCCGTAGAGCACCGAGTCCTGTGTTACGGAGCTGCTCGGGATGAACCTCGACAGCAACCACTGCATCTCTTTCCAAACCTGCCTTGCGAAGGCGCAATCCTGAAGGAGATGGGTGACAGTCTCGTCCGTCCCGCAGCCGACTCGGGGGCACCGTGCCGTGCTGCTGAGACGTCGGCTGTGCATGAACACTCTGACAGGTAAGGCCCTCCTCACCGCCAACCAAGCTACGTCTTGGTGCTTGTGTGAAAGCTCTGGTGATGAGACGTTCTGCCAAACGAGTTCGACAGTCTGCTCAGGGAACCACCCGACAGGGTCCACCCTCTCCTTCTTTCGTAGGGCGTCTGCGTGTTGCTGACCACTGTTTTATGGCCTTGTGGTCAAAGGGGTTTCTTGTGAAAAACTTTTCCACGAAGGACAGGTGGACAGGCATGGTCCAACTGGTGGGGCCGTTTCGCGGCAGCGTGGCCAGGCCCATTCTTCTCAACAATGGAGACAGGTAGAACCTCAGCACATAGTGACACTTGGTGTTTGCGTACCGGGGATCTGTGCACAGCTTGATGCAGCTGCACACAAAGGTGGCCATCAGGATGAAGGCCACGTTCGGAACGTCCTTTCCTCCACTGTCCAGAGATTTGTACATCGTGTCTCTGCGGACACGGTCCATTTTGGACCTCCAGACAAAGTGGAAGACGACCCAGGTGACTGTCGCGGCACAGGAGCGAGGGATGAGCCAGACCTGTGCCACGTACAGCAACCCCGAGAGCACCTCACTCCTGATGACCAGGTTCTTTCCTGCCATGGAGAGGAAGCGCAGCTTCCACCATCCCAGTTTTTGCTTCACTTTGGCGATACGCTCTTCCCAGTTTTTGGTGCACGCCCCGTCTGCTCCGAACCATATTCCCAACACCTTCAGGAAGTCTGGCTTGACGGTGAAGGGAATAAAGGATCGGTCGGCCCAGTTGCCACAGAACATGGCCTCGCTTTTGCTGCGATTGACCTTTGCTCCCGAGGCCAGTTCAAACTAGTCGCAGATTGTGAGCAATCTGCGGACCGACTGTGGATCCGAGCAAAAGATGGCGACGTCGTCCATGTACAGGGAGGTCTTGACCTGAGCGCCTCCGCTGCCTGGGATCGTCACCCCTCTAATGCTCGCATCCTTCCTGATGGGCCCGGCAAAGGGCTCGATACAACACACAAACAAGACAGACGAGAGAGGACAGCCTTGCCTGACTCCAGATCTGATCGGAAAGCTTTGAGTTTCCCATCCATTGATTAGAACTGTGCTACTGATGTCTCTGTAAAGCAGTTTGACCCAATTACGGATACCCTCCCCAAACCCCATTGTGGAGAGCACGTCCATCAGGTACGTGTGCGATATCCTGTCAAAGGCCTTCTCCTGGTCTAAGCTGATTAAGCAGGTGTCCACCCTCCTGTCCCACACGTAGGTGATCGTATCTCTGAGTAGTGCCAGGCTATCAGAGATCTTCCTGCCGGGGACAGCGCAGGTCTGGTCCGGGTGAATCACCAGCTCAAGAGCAGACTTGACCCTGTTGGCGATGACCTTTGACAGGATCTTGTAGTCCACATTGAGCAGCGAAATGGGCCGCCAGTTTTTGATTTCCTCCCTCTCCCCCTTCTGCTTGTAGATGAGGGTGATGATGCCTTTCCTCATTGATTTTGACATGTTAAGGCCAGAAGCATACCTCCGTACACTTCCAGCAGGTCTGGGCCCATCCAGTCCCACAGAGCCGAGTACAACTCGACCGGTAAGCCATCGCTTCCGGGAGTTTTATTCGTCTCGAAGGACCGGACGGCCTTTGTCGTCTCGTCCAGAGTTAACGGGTGGTCCAGACTCTCCCGCTTGCTGTCATCTAAGACCTGCGAAATAGATGACAGGAAAGACTGGGAGGCCGCGCGGTCTGTGGGCTTGACGACGTACAGCCCGGCATAGAAGGATTTGCTGATCCTCTGCATGTCAGGCTGCGAAGACGTCACAGAACCAACTTCTTCCTTTAGGCTGGTGATCACAGAGCTCCCCCTGTATACCTTTTGGAAGAAGAAGCGCGAACACGTCTCGTCCTGCTCGACGGAGCGGACTCTGGAGCGGAAGATGATCTTGGAGGACTCAAGGGCAAAGAGCGAGGCTTGCTGGCCCTTCACCTCTTCGAGTTCCTCCGCGACATCGACCCCCATCGACTGCAGCAGGAGCAGGTTTTGCATATTCGTCTGGAGTTGGGACAATTCCCTCTGTCTCCCTCTCGCCTCCTGAACACCTTTGAGGATGAAGAACCTCTTGATGTTTGTCTTGATTGTTTCCCACCAGTGCATCGGGGAATCGCAGAGGGGTTTTACGGTTCTCCAACCTTTGTAATCCCTCTTGAGTTCCTCCACGTTTTCCGGAGTCAACAGTTTCACGTTCAGCTTCCATATCCCTCTGCCAACTTTCTGGTTTTCCTGTGGGCGACAGTCGGCCAGTAGGAGGCAGTGGTCAGAGAAGAACATCGGTGGATCTGACCTTGAGCATGTGGGACACAAACAGGAAGTCTATTCTGGAACGGACGGACCCGTCTGGTCTCGACCAGGTGTATCTGCGCGGTGCTCCGTCTGCAGGGTTGCTGAAGACGTCGCACAGCTTGGCGTCTTTTACCGCATCCATCAGGAGTTTGGACGTGGCGTCCAGTTTGCTGTCGGCTCTGCTGGATCGTCCAGCCGCATCGATGATGCAGTTGAAGTCACCGCCCAGAATGACCGGTCTGGACGTTGCCAGTAGCAGTGGGAGCTGCTGGAAGAGGGCCAGCCTCTCGTTCATCACAGCTGGGGCGTAAACATTAATTAACCTGAGAGGGGAGTTTTTGTACATTACGTCTGCTACGAGGAGGCGGCCGCCCACCACCTCCTTAACTTCGGTGATGGTGAAGTGGCCTCCCCGCAGCAGAATGCCCAGGCCGGAACCCGGCTGTCGTTGCCTCCTGACCATATGGATGGTCCATGGGTCCACCATCGTGACCACTGCCGGTAACTGCTGGAGTGCGGCAGACCGCACTCCTGCAAGAACAGCAGGTCCGCTTTGACCTTGGCGAGGTACCCCAAGGTGGAAACACATCGCGTAGTCGATTTTACGCTACGCACATTAATAGTAGCAATTTTTAAATCCATTTTAAAGCTATTTTTTACAGTTACAAACAATACACTTCAGATAAATCGTTCTTTGAGGCCGTGATCTGCTCAATGGCCAGTTCCAGCATGCGTAGGTTATTACTATAAAAGTCTACTACACTGGGCTGGCGTGGTCGTCGTCCTCTGCTGTGGGGGTGTTTCGACCAGGGGACTGCTGCAGTTCTGTCATTAAGTCCGTTATGTCCTCTGCACAGTCCTCGCCTGGTGTTGGTGGTTCCCTCTTTTCCTCAGTCGCGGCAGTCTCGAGCTGGTGTGCTTCGATCACTGTGTCGCTCCCGGTATTCCGGAGGTGGGGTGTGCTGGGCACTTCACTGCTCCCGTTATCCCGGGGCTGGTCTGCGTTGGTCGCTTCTTTGCTCCTGGTGTTCCGGAGCTCGTGTGCGCTGGGTGCTTCGCTGCTCCCGGGTTCCTGGAGCAGGGCTGTGCTGGTCGTTTCACTGCTCCCGGTCGCCTGTGGCTGTGGGATGGCGTATTGCTTCTTGTTTTGGTGTCAGTGGTGAGAGGCTTTTTCTCGCCTTTCCTCATCAGACGAGCTGCCGCCGCTGCTGTCTGTCGAGGTTTGTAGCCGCCTCTTCCCTGTCGTTTCCGCAGGGGCCCTTGCTCGCCTGTTCTCCTTACGCTTCCGGCCTTTTTCTTGACGGTCTCCCATCCCGCTTCATCGTCTGCTGTCTCCTCGTTGCTGGACTCGGTGCGCTGGGGGAGAGCTTCGCTGCTGGCTGCTGGTGTCTCGCAGCTCGCCATGGCAGGCTTCTCTTCCTCGCCGTCTTGTTCCAAGTCCACGTTGGTCGGGGGGAGGGTGTGGCTCCCCTCTGGAGCGTTGTGTTCCTCAGCTTCCTCCTCCTCTGGTGTAATGTTCTTTGCTGCCTGCCCATAGCTGAAGTTGCGCTTGGGGCAGTTTTTGTAAAGGTGCCCAGCCAAATCACAGAGGTTGCAGCACTTGGTCTCCTTACAGTCTTTTGTCTGGTGGCCTTCGTTCTTGCAGTTTCGGCAGATGACCGTCTTGCAGCTTGCCGCCACATGGCCTGCCTTCCCGCAGGTGCGGCACACGTTGGGTTGGCCAGCGTACACCATGTAGCCCCGACTTCCTCCGATGGTGAAGCTGGAGGGGGGGTGCAGGATGGTTCCGCTGGCGTCCACCTTCATGGTGACCTGGATCTGGCGCTTGCTGGTCCATATCCCAGTCTTTCACGTCACTGCTGTTTCCTGCCCCATCGACATACCTGTTGAGGAAAGTCAGCACATCAATGACGGGGATGTGGGGGTTGTACATTTGCACTGTGATAGTGCGTCTTCTCTGCGACGGGAGGGTGAACAGTGGCTCCCAAGTTAGCGCTGAGCGCAGCGGTTCACTCGCCTCCTTCAAACCCTTCAGGAACTTCAGGCAGAGGGCGACAGTTCTGAAGGTCATGTCGAAGTAATGTATGGAATTGCTGACCACATCTAAATGTACTGAACTACTTTCGAATGTATTGTGCAAATGTTTACATGAATAAAGTATATTTTGAAATAAAAATAAAAAGAGCTCATCACTGTCCTGGGCAGCGCCATGGTCAAGGTCATCTACTAGGGCACGGTGTACGAACTGCCACTCTGGATTGTCCCGGGCGATGGCCCCACACTGCTTGCAAGGAGCTGGCTGGGCAAAATCCGCTGGAACTGGGATGACATCCGAGTGCTATCACATGTCGATGAGGCCTCATGTACCCATGTTCTTAACAAATTTTCTTTCCTTTTTGAGCCAGGCATTATGAAACTTTTCCGGGGCGAAGGAGTGGATCCACTTGATCCCAGAGACACGACCAATTCACCACAAGGCGCAAGCGGTACCTCACATGATGAGGGAGAGAGTGGAAATCGAGTTGGACAGGCTACAATGCGAGGGCATCATCTCCCTAGTGGAATTCAGCGAGTGGGCCAGCCCCATTGTTCCAGTACTCAGGATTTGCGGCGATTATAAAGTAACTATTAATCGTTTCTCACTACAGGACCAATACACGCTACCTAAGGCAGACGACCTATTTGTGACGCTGGCAGGAGGCAAGATGTTCACCAAGCTCGACCTGACTTCGGCCTATGTGACGCAGGAGCTGGAGGAATCTTCGAAGGGCCTCACCTGCATCAACACGCACAAGGAACTGTTCATCTACAACAGATGCCCGTTTGGAATTCGGTCGGCTGCAGCGATCTTCCAGAGAAACATGGAGAGCCTACTCAAGTCGGTACCAAGCAGAGTGGTTTTTCAGGACGACATATTGGTCACGGGTCGGGACCCTGTCGAGCACCTACAAAACCTGGAGGAGGTCCTCCAGCGACTGGATCGCGAAGGGCTGCTGCTGAAGAGGTCGAAATGCTTCTTCATGGCAACAGAAGTGGAGTTTTTGGGGAGAAAGATCGCAGCAGACGGCATCCGGCCCACAGACGCCAAGACAGAGGCTATCAGGAACGTGCCCAGGCCACAGAACGTCACGGAGCTGCGGTCGTTCCTGGAACTCCTCAACTATTTTGGTAACTTCCTACCGGGGTTAAGCACCCTCTTAGAGCCCCTACATGTGTTATTGCGTAAAGATGAGAACTGAGTATGGGGGAAAAAAACCAAGTAATTGCTTTTGAGAAAGCCAGAAACATTTTGTGCTCCAACAAGCTGCTTGTATTGTATAACCCGTGTAAAAGACTCGTGCTAGCATGTGATGCATTGTCGTACAGAGTCGGGTGTGTATTACAACAAGCTAACGTTGCAGGGAAGTTGCAACCTGTTGCCTATGCTTCCAGGAGCTTGTCTAAGGCCGAGAGGGCCTGCAGCATGATTGAGAAAGAAGCATTAGCATGTGTGTTCGGGGTAAAGAAAATGCATTAGCACCTGTTTGGCCTCAAATTTGAGCTGGAAACCAATCACAAGCCCCTCATATTCCTGTTCGCTGAAAACAAGGGGATAAATTCTAATGCCTCGGCCCGCATACAAAGCTGGGCACTCGCGCTATCAGCGTATAACTATACCATCCGCCACAGGCCAGGCACCGAGAACTGTGCGGATGCTCTCAGTCAGCTACCATTGCCCACTACGGAGGTGGAAATGGCGCAGCCTGCAAACTTGTTAATGGTGGCGCAGCCCGCAGACTTGTTGATGGTCATGGAAGTGTTTGAAAATAATAAATCACCTGTCACGGCCCACCAGATTAGGACTTGGATCAGCCAAGATCCTCTGCTGTCCCTCGTAAAAAACTGTTTACTGCATGGGAGCTGGGCCAGCATCCCCGTTGAAATGCAAGAGCTAATCAAACCATTCCAGTGGCGAAAGGACAAGCTGTCCATTCAGGCAGACTGCCTGTTGTGGGATAACTGCGTAGTGCTACCAAAAAAGGACAGGGAGACGTTCATCTTCGATCTCCACAGCACACACCCAGGTATAGTAATGATGAAAGCGATAGCCAGATCCCACGTGTGGTGGCCCGGTATTGACTCTGACTTGGAGTCCTGTGCACGGCAATGCAGCATGTGTGCTCAGTTGAGCAATGCACCCAGAGAGGCACCACTAAGTTTGTGGTCCTGGCCCTCCAGACCATGGTCGAGGATCCATGTTGATTATGTGGGCCCGTTTCTCGGTAAAATGTTCCTGGTGGTGGTGGATGCTTTTTCAAAATGGATTGAATGTAAAATAATGTCGGGAAGCACCGCCACCGCCACCATTGAAAGCCTGAGGGCCATGTTTGCCATCCACGGCCTGCCTGACATACTGGTCAGTGACAATAGGCCATGTTTCACCAGTGCCGAATTTAAAGAATTCATGACCCACAATGGGATCAAACATGTCACCTCAGTCCCATTTAAACCAGCCTCCAATGGGCAGGCAGAGTGGGCAGTACAAACAATCAAACAGAGCCTCAAACGAGTCACAGAAGGTTCACTCCAAACCCGCCTGTCCCAAGTACTGCTCAGCTACCGCACGAGACCCCACTCGCTCACAGGGGTGTCCCCGGCTGAGCTACTCATGAAAAGGACACTTAAAACCAGACTCTTGCTGGTTCACCCCAATCTGCATGATCAGTAGAGAGCAGGCGGCAGCAACAAAATGTAAACGATGGTCGCGCCACTGTGTCACGGGAAATTGATCTGAATGACCCTGTGTATGTGCTAAACTATGGACATGGTACCAAGTGGATCGCAGGCATGATAGCTAAAGAAGGGAGTAGGGTGTTTGTAGTCAAATTAGACAATGGACAAATTTGCAGAAAACACCTGGACCAAACAAGGCTGCGGTTCACAGACTGCCCTGAACAACCCACAGCAGACACCACCTTTTTCAAGCCCACAACACACACCCAAAGGATCAACGACACCACGCCGGACCAGGAAATCGAACCCATCATGCCCAACAGCCCAGCAAGGCCAGGCTCACCCAGCAGCCCTGCAGGGCCAACAACACGCCAGCCCAGCGAGGGCACAGCCAACATACCAGAACAGACATTTGTACCGAGGTGGTCCACCAGGGAAAGAAAGGTTCCCGACCACCTCACCTTGTAAATAGTTTTCACTTTGACTTTGCAGGGGAGTGATGTTGTGTATCTGTAAAGCATACAGATACTTTACAGATCGGTCGAGGAGGCGGGAGCTCGGAGCAGCGCGAGTCCGGGGTCGGCGAGAGGTGTACCGGTGCAGCTGCAGTGGGGACAGAAGGCAAAAAAGTAAAAAGAAATCGAAAGGTGACGTCACATCCAAGGGGTAAGTGATTGGCTGGTGATTGGTAAGTAGTTTTTCTTTTTCTTTTCCATATCAGTAAGTAATATTTAGCATTGTTGTTGCCAAATTAAGTTCATCTAAGGGTTAAGTCATGGCAGGAGAGCTCGGACACGTGTTATGCTCCTCCTGTACTATGTGGGAAATCAGGGACACCGAAGAGTAGTGCGTGAAGTGTGTCTGCCTCCAGCTCCAGACGGACCGCGTTGCGGAATTAGAGCTGAAGGTGGATTCATTCTGGAGCGTGCACGATGCTGAGAGTGACGTGAATAGCACATTTAGTCAGCTGGTCTTACCGCAGGTAAAAGGTACACAGCTAGATAGGGAATGGAAGACCAACAGGAAGAGCAGTGCAAGGAAGGTAGTGCAGGGGTCCCCTGCGGTCATCCCCCTGCAAAATAGATACACTGCTTTGGGTACTGTTGAGGGGGATGACTCATCAGGGGAGGGCAGCAGCAGCCAGGTTCATGGCACCGTGGCAGGCTCTGCTGCACAGGAGGGCAGGAAAAAGAGTGGGAGAGCAATAGTGATAGGGGATTCGATTGTAAGGGGAATAGATAGGCGTTTCTGTGGCCGCAACCGAGACTCCAGGATGGTATGTTGCCTCCCTGGTGCAAGGGTCAAGGATGTCTCGGAGCGGGTGCAGGACATTCTGAAATGGGAGGGTGAACAGCCAGTTGTCGTGGTGCATATAGGTACCAACGATATAGGTAAAAAATGGGATGAGGTCCTACGAGACGAATTTAAGGAGCTAGGAGCAAAATTAAAAAGTAGGACCTCAAAAGTAGTAATCTCGGGATTGCTACCAGTGCCACGTGCTAGGAATCGCAGGATAGCTCAGATGAATACGTGGCTTGAGGAGTGGTGCAGCAGGGAGGATTCAAATTCCTGGGGCATTGGAACCGCTTCTGGGAGATGTGGGACCAGTACAAACCGGACGGTCTGCACCTGGGCAGGACCGGAACCAATGTCCTAGTTGGGAGTGTTTGCTAGTGCTGTTGGGGAGGAGTTAAACTAATATGGCAGGGGGATGGGAACCAATGCAGGGAGACAGAGGGAAGCAAAATGGAGACAGAAGCAAAAGACAGAAAGGAGATGAGTAAAAGTGGAGAGCAGAGAAACCCAAGGCAAAAAACAAAAAGGGCCACTGTACAGCAAAATTCTAAAGGGTCAAAGTGTAATAAAAAGGCAAGCCTGAAAGCTCGGTGCCTCAATGCGAGGAGTATTCGGAACCCTGGAGAAGACTCTGAGCTAGTTAGAGTGGGTGAGAGCTCAAATGAACAGGACCCCAAGAAAGAATGCAAAAGGCAGGAGGCAACAGAGCAGAGTAGCACAGGGGTAAGTGTAAACCACAAGGTGATAGGAAGGGACAATATGCATGAATATAAAGGGGCTGCAGGAGGGGTCAAGACTAAAAATCATGGTTTAAAAACTAGTATTAAAACACTCTACCTAAACGCATGCAGCATTCGAAATAAAGTAAATGAGTTGACGGCACAAATCATTACAAATGGGTATGATTTGGTGGCCATTACAGAAACGTGGTTGCAGGGTGGCCAAGACTGGGAATTAAACATACAGGGGTGCCTGACAATTCGGAAGGATAGACAAGAAGGGAAAGGAGGTGGGATAGCTCTGTTAATAAAGGATGATATCAGGGCAGTTGTGAGAGATGATATTGGCTCCAATGAACAAAATGTTGAATCATTGTGGGTGGAGATTAGAGATAGTAATGGGAAAAAGTCACTGGTGGGTGTAGTTTATAGGCCCCCAAGTAATAACTTCACGGTGAGGCGAACAATAATCAAGGGAATAATGGAGGCATGTGAAAAAGGAACGGCAGTAATCATGGGGGATTTTAACCTACATATCGATTGGTCAAATCAAATCGCACAGGGTAGCCTGGAGGAGGAATTCATAGAATGCATACGAGATTGTTTCTTAGAACAGTATGTTACAGAACCTACAAAGGAGCAAGCTATCTTAGATCTGGTCCTCTGCAATGAGTCAGGAATAATAAACAATCTCCTAGTAAAAGATCCTCTCAGAATGAGTGATCACAGTATGGTTGAATTTGTAATACAGATTGAGGGTGAGGAAGTAGTGTCTCAAAAGAGCATACGATACTTAAACAAAGGGGACTACAGTGGGATGAGGGCAGAGTTAGCTAAAGTAGACTGGAAACACAGACTAAATGGTGGCACAATTGAGGAACAGTGGAGGACATTTAAGGAGCTCTTTCATAGTGCTCAACAAAAATATATTCCAGTGAAAAAGAAGTGTGGTAAGAGAAGGGATAACCAGCCGTGGATAACCAAGGAAATAAAGGAGTGTATCAAATTAAAAACCAATGCGTATAAGGTGGCCAAGGTTAGTGGGAAACTAGAAGATAGGGAAAATTTTATACGACAGCAAAGAATGACTAAGAAAGCAATAAAGAAAGGAAAGAAAGATTACGAAAGTAAACTTGCGCAAAACATAAAAACAGATAGTAAAAGCTTTTACCGATATATAAAACGGAAAAGAGTGACTAAAGTTTTGGTCCCTTAGAAGATGAGAAGGGGGATTTAATAATGGGCTGAGACCTTAAAAAATTATTTTGCTTCGGTCTTCACAGTGGAAGACACAAAAACCATGCCAAAATTTGCTGGTCACAGGAATGTGGGAAGGGAGGACCTTGAGACAATCACTATCACTAGGGGGGTAGTACTGGACAGGCTAATGGGACTCAAGGTAGACAAGTCCCCTGGTCCTGATGAAATGCATCCCAGGGTATTAAAAGAGATGGCGGAAGTTATAGCAGATGCATTCGTTATAATCTACCAAAATTCTCTGGACTCTGGGGAGGTACCAGCGGATTGGAAAGCAGCTAATGTAACGCCTCTCTTTAAAAAAAGGGGGCAGACAAAAGGCAGGTAACTATCGGCCGGTTAGTTTAACATCTGTAGTGGGGAAAATGCTTGAAGCTATCATTAAGGAAGAAATAGCGGGACATCTTGATAGGAATAGTGTAATCAAGCAGACGCAGCATGGATTCATGAAGGGAAAATCATGTTTAACGAATTTACTGAAATTCTTTGAGGATATAACGAGCATGGTGGATAGAGGTGTACCGATGGATGTGGTGTATTTAGATTTTCAAAAGGCATTCAATAAGGTGCCACACAAAAGATTACTGCAGAAGATGAAGATGAAGTATAATGTGGATAAATGTGAGGTTATCCATTTTGGTGGTAAAAACAGAGAGACAGACTAGTATCTGAATGGTGACAGATTAGGAAAAGGGGAGGTGCAACGAGACCTGGGTGTCATTGTACATCAGTCATTGAAGGTTGGCATGCAGGTACAGCAGGCGGTTAAGAAAGCAAATGGCATGTTGGCCTTCATAGCGAGGGGATTTGAGTACAGGGGCAGGGAGGTGTTGCTACAGTTGTACAGGGCCTTGGTGAGGCCACACCTGGAGTATTGTGTACAGTTTTGGTCTCCTAACTTGAGGAAGGACATTCTTGCTCTTGAGGGAGTGCAGCAAAGGTTCACCAGACTAATTCCCGGGATGGTGGGACTGACATATCAAGAAAGACTGGATCAACTGGGCTTGTTCAGAAGAATGAGAGGGGATCTCATAGAAACGTTTAAAATTCTGATGGGTTTAGACAGGTTAGATGCAGGAAGAATGTTCCCAATGTTGGGAAAGTCCAGAACCAGGGGTCACAGTCTAAGGATAAGGGGTAAGCCATTTAGGACCGAGATGAGAAGAAACTTCTTCACCCAGAGAGTGGTGAACCTGTGGAATTCTCTACCACAGAAAGTTGTTGAGGCCAATTCACTAAATATATTCAAAAAGGAGTTAGATGTAGTCCTTACCACTAGGGGGATCAAGGGGTATGGCATGAAAGCAGGAATGGGGTACTGAAGTTGCATGTTCAGCCATGAACTCATTGAATGGCGGTGCAGGCTCGAAGGGCCGAATGGCCTACTCCTGCACCTATTTTCTATGTTTCTATGTTTCTATAAGATAAAGGTACGCGGAGTCAGTGGAAATGTATTAGCATGGATAGAGAATTGGCTGGCTAACAGAAAGCAGAGAGTCGGGATAAATGGGTCCTTTTCGGGTTGGAAATCAGTGGTTAGTGGTGTGCCACAGGGATCGGTGCTGGGACCACAACTGTTTACAATATACATAGATGACCTGGAAGAGGGGACAGAGTGTAGTGTAACAAAATTTGTAGATGGCACAAAGATTAGTGGGAATACGGGTTGTGTAGACGACACAGAGAGGCTGCAAAGAGATTTAGACAGGTTAAGCAAATGGGCTAAGGTTTTGCAGATGGAATACAATGTCGGAAAATGTGAGGTCATCCACCTTGGGAAAAAAAAACAGTAAAAGGGAATATTATTTGAATGGGGAGAAATTACAACATGCTGCGGTGCAGAGGGACCTGAGGGTCCTTGTGCATGAAACTCTTTTTGGAGTTCACCTGCAAAACATAAAACATTAAACCATGCCACCCGACCTGGGTGACACTCCAGACATTTACAAGGCCCTTTTTTTTCCCCCCCATTTTTTTTTTGTGTGTTTTTTTTTTTTTTTTTGGCACTAAAATCACAATTTTCCCCCAGTGCCCCCTATAAAAGGGAAGGGGACACTAAAAGCACCGGCAATTAAAACAAATTAACTTTAAAACGTAAAATCAAATTAAAATTTGGTTGCCGGGCGTGATGATGCACTCCAGTCCCTCCGGTGCCCACCTCTCGCGGAAGGCCGCGAGCGTACCGGTGGACACCGCGTGCTCCATCTCCAAGGACACCCTGGACCGGATGTAAGAGCGGAAGAGAGGCAGGCAGTCAGGTTGAACGACCCCCTCAACCGCCCGCTGCCTGGACCGGCTGATGGCACCCTTGGCCGTGCCCAGGAGCAGTCCTACGAGGAGGCCTTCGGACCTACCCGCTCCCCTCCGCACAGGGTGCCCAAAGATCAGGAGAGTGGGACTGAAGTGCAGCCAGAATTTCAGGAGCAGCCCCTTCAAATAGTGGAACAGGGGCTGCAACCTTGTGCATTCAATAAAAACATGGAACACGGACTCCTCCAGACCGCAGAAATTGCAGGCGGCCTGGGAGTCCGTGAACCGGCTTAAAAATTTGTTGCACGGCACTGCTCCGTGCACCACCCTCCAGGCCAAGTCCCCGATGAATAGTGGGAGGACCCCTGCGTAGAGTGCCCTCCATCGGGGACCCCCACCTCCTCCGGACGGCAAGATGGTACGCCATGGCGTGTCCGGACGGCCGGCGAGGATGGCAAAGTTGAGGGTGTGCAGGAGCAGCCCGTACAGGAAACCCCTCCACGCGGAACTGAAAGGCACGGAGGGGATTTCCCCGAGGCGGCTCAAGTTGTGAGGCGCCGGCCCCCGAGGGAGGTTCCGGGGTTTGGCGCCGATGAGGAATTCCGTCCGGACGGGGGTCAGTTCGGACGGGATCTCCCCACGTGCTTGAGCCTCCTCGATGCACCTAACGGAGTCAGGGCCCAGAGCTGTTTTTAGCGACTCGATGGCATCGGCCGCGTGGCGGACGTTGGCAGAATTTAGGCGCCGCGCCAGCGTGTCTGGCGCCATCCAGCCCGCTCCTCCGCCATCGAGCAGGTCCCTGACCCTGGTCACCTCACCAGCCACAGCCCTCTCTTCCGACCGCCACATAAAACCTCGGCCGTGGAGGTACGGATTCCCGAGCAGCGGTTCCTGCAGGACGGCCGCCACTCCAGCCGGCGGAGAGCTGCGCTTGGTGGAGACTTTGTTCCAGACCCTGATGAGTTCCCTGTAAAAGACAGGCAGCTCCCGGAGGGCGGTCCTGGCACCCCCCAAGTTCACAAACAGGAGCTGCGTGTCATAATTGAGGTCGAGCTGCTGGCGGAAGAAATACCTCGCCAGAGCACACCACCTAGGAGGGGGCTCGACGTAAAGGTATCTCTGCAGGGTCTGAAGACGGAAAGTCGCGAGCTGGGCGCTGACGCACACCAACGACTGACCGCCCTCCTCAAGCGGGAGACTCAGGACCGCGGCAGAGACCCAGTGCTTCCTGTTGTTCCAGAAGAAGTCCACCAGCTTCTTCTGTATCTTGGCGACAAACGCAGGGGGAGGGGTCAAAGTGACCAGCCGGTACCACAACATTGCGGCCACCAGCTGGTTTATGACTAGCGCTCGACCCCTGTAGGACAGCACTCGGAGCAGTCCTGTCCAGCGCCCTAGGCGAGCGGCGACCTTGGCCTCCAGCTCCTGCCAGTTCGCCGGCCAGGCTCCCTCGTCGGGGCTAAGGTAGACTCCCAGATAGAGGAGATGGGTCGTGCTCCAGGCAAAAGGCCTGAGCTCCTCCGGCAGGGAGTCCACCCGCCACTGACCCACCAGGAGTCCGGAACATTTCTCCCAGTTGATCCTGGCGGAGGACGCGGCCGAGTAAATCTCCTGGCACTCACGCATCCTCCGCAGGTCAGCGGGATCCTCTACCGCGAGGAGCACGTCATCGGCGTAAGCCGAGAGGACGACCTCCACGCCCGGCCCTTGCAGAGCCAGTCCCGTCAACCTCGTCCGCAAGAGGCGCAGGAAAGGCTCCACGCAAACGGCGTATAACTGGCCGGATATGGGGCATCCCTGGCGCACCCCTCTCCTAAAGCGAAGGGGCGCCGTCAAGGACCCGTTAACCTTAATCAGACACTCCGCGGCGGCGTACAAAAGTCGGATCCGGGCGACGAAATGCGTCCCGAGCCCGAAAGCGCGCAGAGTTCCGAGCAGATAGTCGTGATCCACCCTGTCGAACGCCTTCTCTTGGTCGAGGGATAGGAAGGCGACCGACAGACCAGCCTCCTGGGAACAATGGATGAGGTCCCGGACCAGATGGATGTTATCGTGGATTGTCCGGCCCGGGACCGTGTAGGACTGGTCGGGGTGGATCATGTGGTCCAGCACGGCACCAAGGCGAGCAGACATCGCCCTGGCGAAGATTTTGTAGTCCGTGCTGAGGAGGGAGACCGGGCGCCAGTTCTTAAGGAGGCGGAGATCGCCCTTCTTAGGCAGCAGGACGATGACTGCCCTGCGCCAAGAGAGGGGCATCTCCCCGGTCGCCAGACTTTCCCCCAGGACCCGCGCGTAGTCGCTCCCCAGGACGTCCCAGAACGCCCTGTGGAACTCCACGGTCAGCCCGTCCAGCCCCGGGGATTTTCCCCTCGAGAGCCGGGCGAGGGCACCGGTCAGCTCCGCCAGGCTTAGCGGAGCTTCCAGATTTTCGGCGCCCTCCGGGCTGACCTTCGGCAGGTCCTCCCACAAAACTCTACGCGCTTCCTCGCTGGACGGATCCGGAGAGAACAGAGCCCCGTAATATTCACGGACCCTGTTGTTGACGCCCTCCGGATCCGAGACGAGAGAGCCGTCGTCGGCCAGCAGCGTCAAGAGCTGCTTACGGACACTCTGCCTTTTTTCCAGCGAGTAGAAGAAGGGGGAGCCGCGGTCCAGATCCCGCAGGAACCGGATCCGCGACCTCACGAACGCGCCTCGGGACCCGACGAGCTGCAGGTCCTTCAGCGCGGCCTTCTTCGCTTCGTACACCGTCCGCAGGGCCGGGTCCTGGACGACTTGACCGAGACGGGCTCCCAGGTCGAGCACCTCTTTTTCTAGGCGCCCGACTCTGGCCGCCCGCCTCTTGGTCGAACCCCTCGCGTACTCTTGACAGAAGACGCGGACGTGAGCCTTGCCCACGTCCCACCATAGCCTCAAGGAGGGGAAGCCCCCCTGCTTCCTTCTCCAGTCGGACCAGAATCGACGGAACGAGTCCTGGAACCGCACGTCCTCCAGCAGCCGGTTGTTAAAGTGCCAGTACGCGGACCCCGTCCTCGCGCGGAGCGAAGCGAGCTCCGCCCACACCAAGTGGTGGTCCGAACACGGCACCGGCCGCATGGAGGCCGCCGGGACGCAGGAAACGTACGCCCGAGACACGTAAAGGCGATCGACTCTGGACCATCCAACTCCAGGCCTCACCCAAGTAAAAGCGCTGGAGTCGGGGTGGAGATTTCGCCAGACGTCCACCAAGTCGAAGGACCCGACCAGGTCCCTCAACTTCTCCATCGCCGTCATGCACTGCGGGGCACCGGAGCGGTCCCTCGTCTCGAGGGTGCAGTTAAAATCCCCCCCGAGGACAATGCAGTCGCCGACGTCGACGGAGCCAAGAAGAGCGGACACCTCTTCAAAGAAGCGCGTTTGCTGCGGGCCGGGATGAGGGGCGTACATGTTCACGAGATGGAGCGGCACGTCCCCCAGGCGAACCGTTACGTGCAGCAAGCGGCCTGGCACGGGCTCCTCGACCCCCAAGATCTCCGGCTGAAAATGCGGGCCCAGCAAGATGGCCACCCCACTAGAAATGGCGGTGAGGTGGCTCATGCGGACCTCTCCTTGCCATTCCAGGAGCCACGTGGCTTCGTCTCCCGGAACGGTGTGGGTTTCTTGCAGGAAGCACACCGCATATTTCCCCTCCCGCAGGAGCGAAAAATTGTCAAATCTACGGCGTGCCCCTCTGCCGCCGTTGATGTTGAGGCTGGCTATGGTTATCTTCATGGCAAAAGCATAGTGCAACCTCTACCTTAACCTATTGTGGGGGAGGGAGCGGAGTCTTTTGTTGAACTCCGCTCCTTCAGCAGCCCAGCGAGGAACTTTTTGAGCCGGCGCAGCTCAAGGCCTTGAGCCTTTAATAAGGGCCCGCCCGCGGCCATGGTTTTAGCGGCGGCGCGGACGGACGTGACGAGCAGCCCCGGCTCGGACCATCTTTCCAGGGCCAGACGGGCTTGGTCGCGGCGACCCCGGCACTGGACCAAAAAGTCCCGGAGTTCCTCTGCGGGAATGAGGAGGGTCTCAGTGGCGGCCGCGAGCAGATCCACCGCCTCACTGGCGATGGACTCGAGATCTTCACCCGCGTCCTCCACCGAGTCCCCGTCCCCCTCCGGGAGGTCGCCGCTAGCAGCCGGCCCGTCGACCGCACGAGGTACGGCAAATGGCCCGGCCGCTCCATCTGGCCCTGGCTCTGCCCCGATCCCACCCCCAGGATCGTCGGCAGAGGAGTCCCCACTGGGCTCTTTTAAAATTGGTGCTGGGTCGGGAAGCGACAGCGGAAGGGGTTCCCCCTCCGCCCCAGGAACCGGGGAACACGGAGAGACCTGGTCTAGAAAATTCTCCAGGTCCACCAAGTCCCTCAGCTCCAAAGTAGGGGGCGAGGGTTGTTGTTCTTCCCCCTCCCCGCCGCCTCCCCCCAGCCCAGCGTGTACGGATTCATTAAACTTTTCCATTTTTTCAGTTTCTACCGAGTCGAGCAAATCCCGGGGGAAGTTGGGTATTGGCTGGGCGGGCTCAGGTTCGGCCTTTTCGGCCCCGCCCGCCTCGGTCCCCGGGACGCTCGACCCGGCGGCTACGCATTCTTCCTCTGGCCCCACGCCCCCCACGACAGGCAGATCTTCCACGCCCTCCCCAGGAGGCAGCGGCTGGGCAGCCTCGACTGCCTCACCCTCCCCGGGGAAAGACTCCTCGCGCCTGCAGCGCAATTTGGGAGCGCTGGTGGGGGACGCGGGACACGCGGCGGGCACCGACTCCTCCGCGGAGGGATGTTGTTCCCCCTCCGCCTCATTGGGGCGGTGCCTCTTTTTGTTCCTGGGGGCGCGCGGAGGCAGGGAGACCTCCATGTCTGCCGAGGCCTCCCGCTCCGCCCCCCCCTTTTCCTTTTCTTGCCCGCGCCCGGGCCCCTCTGTGGTGTTGTTCAAGGGCTCGGGCACGGGCTCGGGGCACCCCGCGCTCGCCGGTGACGGGGTTGGGCTGAGCGCGGTGGTCAAATCATCTGGCGCACTGAGGGGACCCGCCTCTTGATGTTTTGCCTTCTTCCGCGCCTTCTTTCCGGTCGGACGCTCTCCCTCCCCCCCGCCGGAGGCCCTGAAAACAAAGGCCTCCGACGATGCCCGCGCACCTACGGCTCCCGGCACGCGGACGCAACTAGGGGGAGGGGTGGCGGCGGCGCCAGCCTTGGCCGCCTTTGGTGGTTTGGCGGCCTTGGAGGCGGGGCAGTTCTTGCGAACGTGCCCCACCTCCCTGCAGGCATGGCACCGCACGCCGTCCGACGTCCAGAAGACGCGGTAGGCAGTCCCCTCGTGCACCACATTAAAAGACCCCTCCGTCGTCTCCTCCCGCGCCAGCCGGACAAAGAGCTGGCGGCGGAAGGAGAACACGTGGCGCAGGCTGCTCTCCCTGAGGCCGAGCGGTATGGGGTTGATCCCCGACCTTACCTCCCCCAGTTGGTGTAGGTGAGGGAGGAGGAGCCCAGCGGGAACAAAGGGCGGGACGTTCGATATGATGACCCTCTGCGCGGTGGCCTCGAGAGGGTCCACCGGCAGGAACGTCCCGCCCACCGTGAGCCCCTTTTCGAGGGCCAGGGACACCGCCCGCTCCGACCCCAGGAAGAAAACAGCCTTCCCAGACATCTTGGAGGCTGCGACAATGGCCGAGGGGCCGACTACCCCAGCCATCGCCCGCACGCACTCCTCAATGCTCATTGTGGGGTGAGTGTAGCTCTTGACCCCGTGTTTTTTTGTAATGAGTCTGAATGGTGGCAGGGCAGTGGGTGGCGCAGGAGGTGCCGTGGAAGCGGTTGCCACCTGCGCATACGTCTTCGCTGGCCCCGCCACCGGCGTGGATGGGGTCGCCATCACGGGGTCCCTTTAAGGGCTACACCCACCCCAAAGTCACAGGCCTTAATGGTCTTTAATGGCCTCGTATATTAACTGAGCAGAGGAGCCCTTAACGAGGCACCTCTCCCCTCGTTGGCAATTGGGGAGAGGCCTTGCTCCCTCTGCTCAGTTGTCTTAATTGTTTTTTTTTTTAAATTAGGAAGAAAAGGGTTCTCAGAGAGAGAGGGGAGAAACAGAGGGTAACGGAGAAAGAGAGAGGGGGGTGGGAAGGGGGGGGGGCTGCGAGGGCAGGTCTCCCCTCGCAGCTGTGGGTGGGTGCACTCCCCAGATGGCAAAAACACACAAAAAACACAGTCTTTGGATTGGTCTTCAGGTGGGGGGAGAAGACGTCTTCACCTGGGGTAGCTAGAGCCACCAGGCACCCACTCCTAACGATGTTAATGGGGTAAATCTTCAGCCTGGTAGCTCCAGCTATCCCAGGCTAGGCAATTGGGGGGGGGGGTTCAGTTTTGTGTGGGGCCTAGTTGTAGCAAGGCCCCCACGCACACTACCACACACACACACACCCCCCGCGATGTTCCGGCCCTCAGTGGTCTTCTTTCCTCCCCCCACCGATACAACAAAGTCTTTTTGGGAAATGCACCCACACCCACCTGTAGAAGATGTAGAGTCTCCCTCCTTCCACACTGGATGTTGTTGGTCTTTTCCCCCTCTCTCCAACTCCTTGCAGAATGGTAAAAAAGTTGAAATGTTTTCTTTTCTCCTCCTCTCCCTCTGGGTAAAAGTGATGGTGAAACCCCTTCCTTCCTTCTCTTCCTGGCTGGTCTCAGGGCTCTCCAGGCAGGAGCTCAAGTTGCTAGCAGCTCCACTCACTGCTCACAGCTCCAACTGAGCAGGACACGCCTCTACTGCTCTACCATTGGTTCCTTGTGCATGAAACTCTTTTGAGTTTTTGAAACTCTTTTGTGCATGAATCCCAAAATGTTAGTTTGTAGGTGCAGCAGGTAATCAGGAAGGCGAATGGAATGTTGGCCTTCATTGCGAGAGGGATGGAGTACAAAAGCAGGGAGGTCCTGCTGCAACTGTACAGGGTATTGGTGAGGCCGCACCTGGATTACTGCATGCAGTTTTGGTCACCTTATATATGCTAGCCTTGGAGGGTGTACAGAGACGATTCACTAGGCTGATTCCGGAGATGAGGGAGTTACCTTATGATTGAGTAGACTGGGTCTTTACTTGTTGGAGTTCAGAAGGATGAGGGGTGATCTTATAGAAACATTTAAAATAATGAAAGGAATAGACAAGATAGAGGCAGAGAGGTTGTTTCCACTGGTCGGGGAGACTAGAACGAGGGGGCACAGCCTCAACATACGGAGGAGTCAATTTAAAACCGAGTTGAGAAGGAATTTCTTCTCCCAGAGGGTTGTGAATCTGTGAAATTCTCTGCCCAAGGAAGCAGTTGAGGCTAGCTCATTGAATGTATTCAAATCACAGATAGATTTTTTACCAATAAGGGAATTAAGTGTTACGGGGAGAGGGCGGGTAAGTGGAGCTGAGTCCACGGCCAGATCAGCCATGATCTTTTTGAATGGCGGAGCAGGCTCGAGGGGCTAGATGGCCTACTCCTGTTCCTAATTCTTATGTTCTTATGCACTCCCATGTTCCGCCACCAGGGAGCGCATTCCCTGAGCACTGTATATAAGCCGGCCCGTAAGGCCTGTTACTCACTCTGGAGTGCCTTAAAGACTGAGGTCACTGTTACTTTAACCTCCCTGTGTGCAGTCTCATTTGTGTTAGGAGTACAACATTGTTACTATTCACTTCATAACCAATAAAGCTTTTAACAATCTGTGACCCAAATACAATGCCCCATCTAAGGAGGGGAGAGGCGGTAAGGAACTTCGGCTGGGAGAGGAATGTACTTGGGCTGGGGTAAGGGACTTCGGCTGGAATTTGGGAAGCTTTTGCTGGGTTGGTGAAGATGGATCCTCTCTGGCTTCTGAAGTCAGAATGGATCGAATTACACTTTACAAAGTCACTTAGAACTTGGGCTGGGCGGTTCCAGTTACATATTCCAGAGAAACTTCTGGGTATGGCTTATCCTCCAAGGGGACCAATCAGCAATCAGGTCATATGGTATTGGAGAGCCAACCAGAGACAATGCGGCCATGTTGACAGTACAAATAACTGCGTCCATAATACCTTACCTACTGGCCTGCTACCTTCAGGGATCTGTGGACATGTACTCCAAGGTCCCTTTGTTCCTCTACACTTCTCAGTGTCCTACCATTTAATGTGTTACCACTGCCTTATGAGCCCTCCCAAATGTATTACCTCACACTTCTCCAGACTGAATTCCATTTGCCACTTTTCTGCCCACCTGCCCAGACCATTGATAGATTCCTGCAATCTGCACCGTGTTTCTGGTGATCTGAGGTACAGACTCGGCAGTTCTGTTGGATTGATGTGGAACTGGGAACTTGTCGGCAAAGGAGGGCGAGGACACCTGTTGGAAGAGCAGGGAACTGCAGCACATCAGCACTGCTGCAAAGTTCGCTGCAATTTCTTTGGGAAAAAAATATTTTCCTTACTTTATTTACAAAATTGGCATTAAAAAGATAATCCAAAGATAATCCTTAGCTTATAGTAAACTATTGTGGAGTAAAGATGAGAGGCATTTAATCAGGAAATATCTGCTTGTTCACCAATTGGAGCAGGTGAATTGCTGAATTGAAAAAGCTCAAATTGATTTAAACCCCCGATTGATTAAAATGCAAATCTTAATCATTCAGATGCAATAAAAAGCTAATATCAGTAATCAGTGTCGCAAAAACCCAACTGGTTCATTAATATCCTTTAGGGAAAGGAATGTGGCGTCCTCACCGGGTCTGGCCAATATGTGACTCCAGACCCACAGCACTGTGGTTAACCCTTAACTGCCCTCTGAACTGGCCCAGCAAGTCTGCCAGTTTGTGACAAAGGCCATCCGGTCCCTTGCAACGAGTATAACTCCCGGAAGCGACGGCTTACCAGTCGAGTTGTATTCGGCTCTGTGGGACTGGATGGGCCCAGACCTGCTGGAAGTGTACGGGGGTATGCTTCTGGCCAGCAGCATGTCAGGAGAGGGAGGAAATCAAAAACTGGCGGCCCATTTCGCTGCTCAATGTGGACTACAAGATCCTGTCGAAGGTCATCGCCAACATGGTCAAGTCTGCTCTTGAGCTGGTGATTCACCCGGACCAGACCTGCGCTGTCCCCGGCAGGAAGATCTCTGATAGCCTCGCGCTACTCAGGGATACGATCGCCTACGTGCGGGACAGGAGGGTGGACACCTGATTAACCAGGAGAAGGCCTTTGACAGGATATCGCACACATACCGGGACACGGCACTGAACCCCAAGGTGCCGTCATCCGACACACCACCAGCACACACGCGAGGCAGGAGGAAGCACTTCCTTCTGAACAAAGAAATGGCAGACCAATTGAACAAATACTTCAGTTCTGTCTTCACAAAGGAAGACATGAATAACCTTTCCGAATGTACTAGGGGACAGTGGGTCTAGTGAGAAGGAGGAACTGAAGGATATCCTTATTAGGCGGTAAATTGTGTTGGGGAAATTGATGGGATTGAAGGCCGATAAATCCCCGGGGCCTGATAGTCTGCATCCCAGAGTACTTAAGGAAGTGACCCTCCCTGCAGGACCAATACCTACTGTCATGTATTTAACTTTCATGTAACTGTAACCTTCATGTAACAACACTGCATACTATAGGTTTCTCCCTGGTCAGGAAGGTATATGCTTGCTTTTTTGGAAACAGGAGGTGGGTGGGGTGGCTTGACCCATCCACCTCCATGGCACGAACCTGGTATTGCAGTACTTCCAGGAACGGTGCAGTGGCTCTAGGCCTTTTGGCTAAGAGCATTGGCGCAGAGTGATCCTTGGCATGTGCAAGGTGACCTCTGGCGTTTGTGATTTGACAAAGAATTGGAACGATTGGCTACGAATTAAAAAAAAAAAAAAATATATACACCTAATAAATGCACACCTTGACCACAGGGGGTGAACTTGTGGGAGACACTCCTAGCCTGGTCTTTCAGGTATAAAAGGGGAAGCTCCACCCACCTTCATCACTTCTTGGTCCTGTGAATAAAGGTTAGGTCACAGAGTGATTTTGTCTGCAGAATGTGCCTTGTGTGAATTTCTAGTAGTGTGTAAGGACACAACACCTACTATCAAAAGCCGACGACCTCTTTGCAACGCTGGCGGGAGCAAAGACGTTCACGAAGCTGGATCTGACTTCAACCTAAATGATGCACGAACTGGAGGAATCATCAAAGGCCCTCAGCTGCATCAACACGCACAAAGGTCTCTTTGTTTATAACAGATGCCCATTTGGAATCCGATCAGCGGCGGCGATATTCCAGAGAGACATGGAAAGTTTACTGAAGTCGGTCCCGTACACCATGATCTTCCAGGAGGACATCTTGGTCACAGGTTGGAACACAGTCGAGCGCCTGCAGAACCTGGAGGAGGTTCTTAGTCGACTCAACCGCGTGGGGCTCAGGTTAAAACGCTCGAAGTGCATCTTCCTGGCGCCTGAAGTGGAGTTCTTGGGAAGGAGGATTGCGTAGGATGGCATCAGGCCCACCAACGCGAAGACGGAGGCAATCGAGAACGCACCGAGGCCACAGAACGTGACGGAGCTGCAGTCGTTTCTGGGACTCTTGAACTATTTTGGTAATTTCTTACCGGGTCTCAGCACACTGCTAGAACCACTACACGTCTTACTACGAAAAGGGGCGAATGGATTTGGGGCAAAAGCCAGGAAAATGCCTTTGTAAAAGCGAGAAAATTGTTATGCTCAAACAAATTGCTTGTGTTGTATGATCCATGTAAGCGTTTGGTACTAGCATGTGATGCGTTGTCCTATGGCTTTGGGTGTGTATTGCAACAAACTAATGATTTTGGGAAACTGCAACCAGTTGCTTATGCATCCAGGAGTCTATCTAAGGCTGAGAGAGCCTACAGCATGATTGAAAAAGAAGTGTTAGCGTGTGTCTATGGGGTAAAAAAAATGCATTAATACCTGTTTGGGCTAAAATTCGAATTGGAAACTGACCATAAGCCACTTATATCCCTGTTTTCCGAGAGTAAAGGGATAAATATCAATGCATCGGCCCACATCCAGAGATGGGCACTCACATTTTTTTTTATTTCAAAATTTACTTTATTCATATAAAAATTTGTACAGTACATTCAAAAGCAGTTCAGTACATTTAGCTGCGGTCAGCAATCCCATACACTACATTTGGGTGCTGACGGCAGTTCCGTTCGATATATTGCTTTGCTTTTCAGTTCAAGTACAATTCGGCACAATACGGGATACAGTGTAGTACATTCGACAAATTACATTACATGTGTCACTATACAGTACACGGAATGGGTGACGGTACATTTACATTTTTTTTTCAACGTGCATTACGAAACAGACCCATCCTTCGCAACACCGGGGACAGGTAGAACCTCAGCACGTAGTGACACTTGGTGTTTGCGTACTGGGGGTCTGTGCACAGCTTGATGATGCAGCCGCACACAAAGGTGGCCGTCAGGATGAGGGCCACGTTCGGAACATCCTTTCCTCCACTGTCCAGAGATTTGTACATCGTGTCTGTGGACACGGTCCATTTTGGACCTCCAGACAAAGTGGAAGACGGCCCGGGTGACTACCGCGGCACAGGGGGCGGAAACATTTCTGTATAAACAATGCAGAGACTTTTATAATACATAGCTCTTTCTTACTTCATGGTGCACAAGCCCTCTCTCTTTTTACGTTTATTTTCCCCTGGAGGGGAAGGGAGGCGGAGCAGGAGAAACCAAAGCTTGGCCTCCCCCTATCACAAGGAGTAGAGGGAGCCCCCACCACCTCCCAGTCCAAAAATTGCATTACGCTGTTCTCATGACAGCGCGGACTTCAACCAAACAATCCTCGCTCCGGCTGGGGTCTCTCAGGCTGCACCTCTTTCACATCAAAGCGACTGTATAACGCTCATGGGCCTTAACGTTTTACCGTGAAATATTGTCTGTTCCTAAGGCTTGCTCTGGATTTTGTTCGGAATACGAAATGAATAAGGAAATATTTCTCCCTTTTTTCCTTGGTTGCACTTTTAATTCATTTTATATTTGCATATCTCCAGCCATTCGCCAATTGGACAGCGGGTTTCTCTTCGTCCCCACAACGCAGCCACTGGGCTGCATTATAGCTGATTGGTTCAACCAAATAGCCATCATGTTAGCACCCGCCTTTCCATTTTGTTTATTGGTTCGGGATAATGCCAATCAACTCTGTTCGAGCTATGTGATTGGTGAAGCGCTGTGGGGGCGAGTCTGCTCGTTGTGTGCCGCCCCCACAGTTCACAGCAGCAATTCCCAGAGAGGGACTCACTGAATTTTTACTCGTTCTCCCTCTGCTCACTTTCTTTCACAAAAATATACTTTATTCGTATAAAATTAACACAATACACTGGAAAATAGCTCAGTACCTTGCAGTCCTGGCTTCAAATGCTCTCTCGCTCAAAGTCTTCCGTTAGCCCTTTGCAACTCAGCCACGGCCAGATGTAATCTGTTGTCCACAGAGGAGTTACTGCAATCTACGAGACTCGAAATTTAAGAGCTAAAGTTATTTTGTAATAATTTCCTTCTCAGCTTGGACCATGCCTGTCCACCTGTCCTTCATGGAAAAGTTTTTCACAAAAAACCCCTTTGACCACAAGGCCATAAAACAGTGGTCAGCACATAAGGTCCTGGACGCCCTACGAAAGAAGGAGAGGGTGGACCCTGTCGGGTGGTTCCCTGAGCGGGCTGTTCAACTCGTTTGGCAGAACGTCTCATCGCCAGAGCTTTCACACAAGCACCAAGATGTAATGTACAAAAATTTCCCTCGAAGGATAATTAACGTGTATGCCTCGCCTCTCAAAAGCGAGCGGCTGGCCCTCTTCCAGCAGCTCCCACTGCTGCTGGCGGCATCCAGGCCGGTCGTTCTGGGCGGTGACTTCAACTGCATCATCGATGCGGCTGGACGATCCAGCAGAGCCGACAGCAAACTGGACGCCACGTCCAAACTCCTGATGGATGCGGTAAAAGACGCCAAGCTGTGCGACGTCTTCAGCAACCCTGCAGACGGAGCACCGCGCAGATACACCTGGTCGAGACCAGACGGGTCCGTCCGTTCCAGAATAGACTTCCTGTTTGTGTCCCACACGCTCAAGGTCAGATCCACCGACGTCACGCCGGTGTTCTTCTCTGACCACTGCCTCCTACTGGCCGACTGTCGCCCACAGGAAAACCAGAAAGTTGGCAGAGGAATGTGGAAGCTGAACGTGAAACTGTTGACTCCGAAAAACGTGTAAGAACTTAAGAGGGATTACAAAGGTTGGAGAACCGTAAAACCCCTCTGTGATTCCCCCATGCACTGGTGAGAAACAATCAAGACAAACATCAAGAGGTTCTTCATCCTCAAAGGTGTTCAGGAGGCGAGAGGGAGACAGAGGGAATTGTTCCAACTCCAGAAGAGCATGCAAAACCTGCTCCTGTTGCAGTCGATGGGGGTCGATGTCACGGAGGAACTCGAAGAGGTGAAGGGCCAGCAAGCCTCGCTCTTTGCCTCAGAGTCCTCCAAAATCATTTTCCGCTCCAGAGTCCGCTCCGTCGAGCAGGATGAGACGTGTTCGCGCTTCTTCTTCCAAAAGGTACACAGGGGGAGCTCTGTGATCACCAGCCTAAAGGAAGAAGACGGTTCTGTGACGTTTTCGCAGCCTGACATGCTGAGGATCAGCAAATCCTTCTATGCCAGGCTGTATGATGTCAAGCCCACAGACCGCGCGGCCTCCCAGTCTTTCCTGTCGTCTATCACGGAGGTCCTAAACGACAGCGAGCGGGAGAGTCTGGACCACCCGCTAACTCTGGACGAGATGACAAAGGCCGTCCAGTCCCTTGCGACGAGTAAAACTCCCGGAAGCGACGGCTTACCGGTCGAGTTGTATTCGGCTCTGTGGGACTGGATAGGCCCAGACCTGCTGGAAGTGTACGAGGGTATGCTTCTGGCTGGCAGTCTGTCAGAATCAATGAGGAAAGGCATAATCACCCTCATCTACAAGCAGAAGGGGGAGAGGGAGGAAATCAAAAACTGGCGGCCCATTTCGCTGCTCAACGTGGACTACAAGATCCTGTCAAAGGTCATCGCCAACAGGGTCAAGTCTGCTCTTGAGCTGGTGATCCACCCGGACCAGACCTGCGCTGTCCCCGGCAGGAAGATCTCTGATAGCCTGGCGCTACTCAGGGATACGATCGCCTACGTGCGGGACAGTGGGGTGGACACCTGCTTAATCAGCTTAGACCAGGAGAAGGCCTTTGACAGGACATCGCACACGTACCTGATGGACGTGCTCTCCAAAATGGGGTTTGGGGAGGGTATCCGCAATTGGGTCCAACTGTTCTACACAGACATCAGTAGCGCAGTTCTAATCAACTGGTGGGAAACTGAAAGCTTTCCGATCAGATCTGGAGTCAGGCAAGGCTGTCCTCTCTCGTCTGTCTTGTTTGTGTGTTGTATCGAGCCCTTTGCCGAGTCCATCAGGAAGGATGTGGGCATTAGAGGGGTGACGATCCCAGGCAGCGGAGGCGCTCAGATCATGACCTCCCTGTACATGGACGACGTCGCTGTCTTTTGCTCGGATCCGCAGTCGGTCCGCAGATTGCTCACAATCTGCAACCAGTTTGAACTGGCCTCGGGAGCGAAGGTCAATCGCAGCAAAAGCGAGGCCATGATCTTTGGCAACTGGGCCGACCGATCCTTTATTCCCTTCACCGTGAAGCCAGATTACCTGAAGGTGTTGGGAATATGGTTCGGAGCGGACGGGGCGTGCGCCCAAAACTGGGAAGAGCGTATCGCCAAAGTGAAGAAAAAACTGGGATGGTGGAAGCTGCGCTTCCTCTCCATGGCAGGAAAGAACCTGGTCATCAGGAGTGAGGTGCTCTCGGGGTTGCTGCACGTGGCACAGGTCTGGCCCATCCCTCGCTCCTGTGCCGCGGCAGTCACCCGGGCCGTCTTCCACTTTGTCTGGAGATCCAAAATGGACCGTGTCCGCACAGACACGATGTACAAATCTCTGGACAGTGGAGGAAAGGATGTTCCGAACGTGGCCCTCATCCTGATGGCCACCTTTGTGTGCGGCTGCATCAAGCTGTGCATAGACTCTCGGTACGCAAACACCAAGTGTCACTCCGTGCTGAGGTTCTACCTGTCCCCGGTGTTGCGAAGGATGGGCCTGGCCATGCTGCCGCGAAACGCCCCCACCAGCTGGACCATGCCTGTCCACCTGTCCTTCGTGGAAAAGTTTTTCACAAAAAACCCCTTTGACCACAAAGCCATAAAACAGTGGTCAGCACGTAACGTCCTGGATGCCCTACGAAAGAAGGAGAGGGTGGACCCTGTCGGGTGGTTCCCTGAGCGGACTGTCGAACTCGTTTGGCAGAATGTCTCATTGCCAGAGCTTTCACACAAGCACCAAGATGTAGCTTGGTTGGCGGTGAGGAGGGCCTTACCCGTCAGAGTGTTCATGCACAGCCGACGTCTCAGCAACACGGCACGGTGCCCCCGAGTCAGCTGCGGGGCGGACGAGACTGTCACCCATTTCCTTCAGGATTGCGCCTTTGCAAGGCAGGTCTGGAAAGAGATGCAGTGGTTGCTGTCGAGGTTCATCCCAAGCAGCTCCGTAACACAGGACTCTGTGCTCTACGGGCTGTTCCCAGGGACATACACCGAGACAGACATCACCTGCTGCTGGAGGCTATCAACTCGGTCAAAGACGCTCTTTGGTCTTGCCGAAACTTGCTGGTCTTCCAGAGCAAGGAGATGTCCACGTCTGCGTGTTGCAGACTGGCGCAATCCAAGATCCAGGATTACGTGTTGAGGGACGCACTTAAAATTGGTGCAGTCGCCGCAAAGGCACGGTGGGGAAGGGCCACAGTTTAAAGCCCTTCTGCCACGGAAAACCCGGGGGATGGTATCAGTATAAAACTCCCCTCGGGCTACAATGGTAAACCTTTTGTATACACAGAGCACCATGATCTGCAAACACCTATGTAGTGCCATGTATAATGCAAGTTCTGTTTCGTAATGCATGTTGGAAAGAAATGTAACTGTACCCTCACTGTGTACCGTGTGGTGACACATGTAATGTAACTTGATGAACGTACCACAATGTATCCTGGATTGTATGAATCGTACCTTGAAATGTAAAGTAAAGAAACATATTGAACGGAACTGCGGTCAGCATCCAAATGTAATGTATGGAATTGCTGACCGCATCCAAATGTACTGAACTACTTTCCAATGTATTGTGCAAATTTTTATATGAATAAAGTATATTTTGAAATTAAAAAAAAAAAATCTCCTTGCTCTGGAAGACCAGCAAGTTTCGGGAAGACCAAAGAGCGTCTTTGACCGAGTTGATGGCCCTCCAGCAGCAGGTGATGTCTGTCTCGGTGTGTGTCCCTGGGAACAGCCCGTAGAGCACAGAGTCCTGTGTTACGGAGCTGCTTGGGATGAACCTCGACAGCAACCACTGCATCTCCTTCCAGAACTGTCTTTCCTCCCTTGTCCAAAGATTTGTACATCGTGTCTCTGCGGACACGATCCATTTTCGATCTCCAATCTAAGTGGAAGACGGCTCGGGTGACTACCATGGCACAGGAGCGGGGTATGGGCCAGATATGCGCCACGTACAACAACACTGAGAGCACCTCACTCCTGATGACCAGGTTCTTTCCTGCAGTGGAGAGTGAGTGCAGCTTCCACCATCCCAGTTTAAGTTTCGCTTTAGCGATACGCTCCTTCCAGTTTTTGACGCACGCCCATCCGCTCCGAACCATATTCCCAAAACTTTCAGGTAATTTGGCTTCACGGTGAAGGGAATAAAGGATCGGTCGGCCCAGTTGCCAAAGAACATGGCCTCGCTTTTGTGAGCAATCTGCGGACCGACTGCGGATCCGAGCAAAAGATGGCCACGTCGTCCATGTACAGGGAGGTCTTGACCTGAGCGCCTCCGCTGCCTGGGATCGTCACCCCTCTAATGCTCGCATCCTTCCTGATGGACTCGGCAAAGGGCTCGATACAACACACAAACAAGACAAACGAGAGAGGACAGCCTTGCCTGACTCCAGACCTGATCGGAAAGCTTTGAGTTTCCCACCCGTTGATTAGAACTGCACTACTGATGTCTGTGTAGAGCAGTTGGATCCAATTTCGGATACCCTCCCCAAACCCCATTTTGGAGAGCACATCCATCAGGTACGTGTGCGATATCCTGTCAAAGGCTTTCTCCTGGTCTAAGCTGATTAAACAGGTGTCCACCCTCCTGTCCCGCACGTAGGCGATCGTATCCCTGAGTAGCGCGAGGCTATCAGAGATCTTCCTGCCGGGGACAGCGCAGGTCTGGTCCGGGTGAATCGGCAGCTCAAGAGCAGACTTGACCCTGTTGGCGATGACCTTTGACAGGATCTTGTAGTCCACATTGAGCAGCGAAATGGGCCGCCAGTTTTTGATTTCCTCCCTCTCCCACTTCTGCTTGTAGATGAGGGTGATGATGCCTTTCCTCATTGATTCTGACATACTGCCAGCCAGAAGCATACCCTCGTACACTTCCAGCAGGTCTGGGCCCATCCAGTCCCACAGAGCCGAGTACAACTCGACCGGTAAGCCGTCGCTTCCGGGAGTTTTACTCGTCGCGAGGGACCGGACGGCCTTTGTCATCTCGTCCAGAGTTAGCGGGTGGTCCAGACTCTCCCGCTCGCTGTCGTCTAAGATCTCTGAGATAGACGACAGGAAAGACTGGGAGGCCGCACGGGCTGTGGGCTTGACGTCATACAGCCCGGCATAGAAGGATTTTCTGATCCTCAGCATGTCAGGCTGCGAAGACGTCACAGAACCTTTTTCTTCCTTTAGGCTGGTGATCACAGAGCTCCCCCATGTACCTTTTGGAAGAAGAAACGCGAACATGTCTCATCCTGCTCGACATAGCGACTCTGGAGCGGAAAATGATTTTGGAGGACTCTGAGGCAAAGAGCGAGGCTTGTTGGCCCTTCACCTCTTCGAGTTCCTCCGTGACATCGACCCCCATCGACTGCAGCAGGAGCAGGTTTTGCATATTCGTCTGGAGTTGGGACAATTCCCTCTGTCTCTCTCTCGCCTCTTGAACACCTTTGAGGATGAAGAACCTCTTGATGTTTGTCTTGATTGTTTCCCACCAGTGCATCGGGGAATCACAGAGGGGTTTTACGGTTCTCCAACCTTTGTAATCCCTCTTGAGTTCCTCAATGTTTTCCGGGGTCAACAGTTTCACGTTGAGCTTCCATATCCCCCTGCCAACTTTCTGGTCTTCCTGTGGGAGACAGTCGGCCAGTAGGAGGCAGTGGTCAGAGAAGAACACCGGCGTGACGTCGGTGGATCTGACCTTGAGCGTGTGGGACACAAACAGGAAGTCTATTCTGGAACGGACGGACCCGTCTGGTCTCGACCAGGTGTATCTACACGGTGCTCCGTCTGCAGGGTTGCTGAAGACGTCGCACAGTTTGGCATCTTTTACCGCGTCCATCAGGAGTCTGGATATGGTGTCCTGTTTGCAGTTGAAATCACCGCCCAGAATGACCATTCTGGATGTCGCCAGTAGCAGTGGGAGCTGCTGGAAGAGGGCCAGCCGCTCGCTTCTGAGAGGCGAGGCATACACGTTAATTAGCCTTAGAGGGGAATTTTTGTACATTACATCTGCTACGAGGATGTGGCCGCCCACCACCTCCTTAACTTCGGTGATGGTGAAGTGAGCTCCCCGCAGCAGAATGCCCAGGCCGGAAGACCGGCTGTCGTTGCCCCCTGAACATATGGATGGTTTGTGGGACCACCATTGCGACCATTGCCTGTAACTGCTGGAGTGTGCAGGCCGCACTCCTGTAAGAACAGCAGGTCTGCCTTGACCTTGGCGAGTTACCCCAAGGTGGAAACACATCGCGTAGTTGACTTAATGCTACGCACGTTAATGGATGCAATCTTAAAACACATTTTTAAATTGGTGATTACAATCCAAACATTACATTTGGAACACGCAGTCCTTTGGCCCTGTGGCCTGTTCCCGTATACATAGGTTAACTTTAAATTCTTCTGCTGCACCTTGGCTGAGATATGGGTTGTCCTTTGCCTTGGGGATGGTTCGACCAGGGGATGGTTCGACCAGGGGACGCCAGCAGTGTGGACGAGGGTCCTCCATGTCAACTGGGCTTCCCTCGCCTGGTGTTGGTTGTTCCTTGTGTGTATCTGGAGCTGGGGTGCATCTGTCGCTTCGTCGCTCCCGGAGATCCAGAGCTTGGTTTCATCCGATGCTTCGTTGCTCCCGGAAATCCAGAGCAGGGGTTCATCGGTGACATCACTGCTCCCAGGGTCCCGGGGCTGGACTGCGCTGGTCACATTGGCGTTTTGCCTCTTCTGCTGGTGGTAGTGGGGGCTTATGCCTCGCCCTTCATCATCGGATGAGCTGCAGCCACTGCTGTCTGTCCTGGACCGTCTTTTGCCTCTCGTATCTGCAGGAGGCCTCTTTTCCTTTGACTTGCGGGCCACCTTCTTCTTCTTCTTGATGAGCTGTCATTCCTGTTTGGCAAAAGGCTCACTCGAGCCAGACTCAGTGTCAGCTGTGGCTCAATAGGTAGCACTCTAGCCTCTGAGTCAGAAAGTGGTTGGTTCAAGTCAGCCAACAGGTCACGGTTGGATGCTGGGGGATAAAGGATATGGCCTTTCCAGCTGGCTCACGACCCCCTTGCGTAAGCCCCAGACGGAAGCCGAGAAGCGCTACAATGAAAGCCAGCGAAAGATGATTGGAGTGCTTCAGCAGCACTTCAGATGCCTGGACCGCTCAGGAGGTGACTGACAATACCACCCTGAGCAGGTCACTGAGTTTATTATGGTGTACTGCACGTTGCATAACTTAGCTATCAGGAAGGGACACAACTTGCCAGATGGGACGGCCGGTCCACCACAGGAGAGAGGGGAGGCGGACGAGGAGGACGAAGAGGTAGACGAGGACCTCGGGAAGGACAATCAGCTGGTGTTGAATCCATGCCCCACCACACCCGAGACCGCAGGAAAATCCCCGTGGTAGTTACGCAGCTGCAAGACCATTGCATCAGCAGCTCCTAAATGAAGGAAGACTTTCTTCCACTCTTAACATGATCCCTTCGGTGGCTGAACAGTCCAATACGAGAACCACAGTCCCGATCACAGGTGGGACAGATAGTCATTGAGGGAAGGGGTGGGTGGGACAAGTTTGCCGCACGCAATTTCCGCTGCCTGCACTTGATTTCTGCATGCTCTCGGCGATGAGACTCGAGGTGCTCAGCGCCCTCCTGGATGCACTTCCTCCACTTAGGGCGGTCTATGGCCAGGGACTCCCAGGTGTCGGTGGGGATGTTGCACTTTATCAGGGAGACTTTGAGGGTGTCCTTGTAACGTTTCCTCTGCCCACCTTTGGCTCATTTGCAGTGAAAGAGTTCCGAGTAGAGCGCTTACTTTGGGAGTCTCGTGTCAGGCATGCGAAGAATGTTATCTGTCCAGCGGAGCTGATCAAGTGTGGTCAGTGCTTTAATGCTGGGGATGTTGGCTTGGTTGAGGATGCTAATGTTGATGTGTCTGTCCTCCCAGGGGATTTGTAGGATCTTGCAGAGACATCATTGGTGGTATTTCTCCAGCAACAGGAAAGACTGGGAGGCCGCGCGGTCTGTGGGCTTGACTTCGTACAGCCCGGCATAGAAGGATTTGCTGATCCTCAGCATGTCGGACTGTGAAGACATCACAGTCTTCTTCCTTTAGGCTGGTGATCACAGAGCTCCCTCTGTGTACCTTTTGGAAGAAGAAACGCGAACACGTCTCATCCTGCTCGACGGAGCAGACTCTGGAGTGGAAGATGATTTTGGAGGTCTTTGAGGCTAAGAGCGAGGCTTGCTGGCCCTTCACCTCTTCGAGTTCCTCCGCGACATCGACCCCCATCGACTGCAGCAGGGGCAGGTTTTGCACATTCGTCTGGAGTTGGGACAATTCCCTCTGTCTCCCTCTCGCCTCCTGAACACCTTTGAGGATGAAGAACCTCTTGATGTTTGTCTTGATTGTTTCCCACCAGTGCATCGGGGAATCGCAGAGGGGTTTTACGGTTCTCCAACCTTTGTAATCCCTCTTGAGTTCCTCAGCGTTTTCTGGGGTCAACAGTTTCACGTTGAGCTTCCATATCCCTCTGCCAACTTTCTGGTTTTCCAGTGGGCGACAGTCGGCCAGTAGGAGGCAGTGGTCAGAGAAGAACACCGACGTGACGTCGGTGGATCTGACCTTGAGCGTGTGGGACACAAACAGGAAGTCTATTCTGGAACGGACGGACCCGTCTGGTCCCGATCAGGTGTATCTGCGCGGTGCTCCGTCTGCAGGGTTGCTGAAGACGTCGCACAGCTTGGCGTCTTTTACCGCATCCATCAGGAGTTTGGACGTGGCGTCCAGTTTGCTGTCGGCTCTGCTGGATCGCCCAGCCGCATCGATGATGCAGTTGAAGTCACCGCCCAGAATGACCGGTCTGGATGTCGCCAGCAGCAGTAACATATCCCTGCGTAGCGTAAGCATTCCCATGTCACCCTGGCATCCTCTTCTCTTCTACTAACCTCATTTATGTTTTCTAGGTCCCCAGGCTCCCCAGGCTCATAGAAACATAGAAACATAGAAAATAGGTGCAGGAGTAGGCCATTCGGCCCTTCGAGTCTGCACCACCATTCAATAAGATCATGGCTGATCATTCACCTCAGTACCCCTTTCCTGCTTTCTCTCCATACCCCTTGATCCCTTTAGCCGTAAGGGCCATATCTAACTCCCTCTTGAATATGTCCAATGAACTGGCATCAATAACTCTCTGCGGTAGAGAATTCCACAGGTTCACAATTCTCTGAGGGAAGAATTTTCTCCTCATCTCAGTCCTAAATGGCTTACCCGTTATCCTAAGACTGTGTCCCCTGGTTCTGGACTTCCCCAACATCGGGAACATTCTTCCTGCATCTAACCTGTCCAATCCCATCAGAATTTTATATGTTTCTATGAGATCCTCTCTCATCCTTCTAAACTCTAGTGAATACAGGCCCAGTTGATCCAGTCTCTCCTCATATGTCAGTCCTGCCATCCCGGGAATCAGTCTGGTGAACCTTCGCTGCACTCCCTCAATAGCAAGAACGTCCTTCCTCAGATTAGGAGACCAAAATTGAACACAATACTCCAGGTGAGGCCTCACCAAGGCCCTGTACAACTGCAGTAAGACCTCCCTGCTCCTCTACTCAAATCCCCTAGCTATGAAGGCCAACATGCCATTTGTCTTCTTCACCGCCTGCTGTACCTGCATGCCAACTTTCAATGACTGATGTACCATGACACTCAGGTCTCGCTGCACCTCCTCTTTTCCTAATCTGCTGTCATTCAGATAATAATCTGCCTTCATGTTTTTGCCACATTTATCCACATTATACTGCATTTGCCATGCATTTTTCCACTCCCCTAACCTGTCTAAGTCACCCTGCAGCTTCTTAGCATCCTCCTCACAGCTCACACCACCACCCAGCTTAGTTTCATCTGCAAACTTGGAGTTATTACAATCAATTCCTTCATCCAAATCATCAATGTATATTGTAAATAGCTCGGGTCCCAGCACTGAACCCTGCGGCACCCCACTAGTCACTGCCTGCCATTCTGAAAAGAACCCATTTATCCCGACTCTCGTCTTCCTGTCTGCCAACCAGTTCTCTATCCACATCAATACATTACCCCAACCATGTGCCTTAATTTTGCTCAACAATCTCTTGTGTGGGACCTTGTCAAAAGCTTTTTGAAAGTCCAACTTTCAAGTCCAATTTAAGTACCCTGGGATGCAGACTATCGGGCCCTGGGGATTTATCGGCCTTCAATTTCCCCAACACAATTTCATGACTAATAAGGATTTCCTTATTAGTGGACAGATACAGCAGAAGCGTCGAGGTCGGGGCGAAGGAGCAGTGAGAGACTGTAGATGGATGTGATCGGGGCCCAGGGGAGGCGTGAGTTCGGGGCCTGGGGCCCAGGGGTAGCATGGGCCCAGCCCACACTGCGATATGTGTGCGCACTAGGTCCATGCAGCAGAGCTGGTTTCCAGTCGTCTTGGTTAACCCTTGCCACTGGACCAAGACCTAGCTCTGTCAAGCCCGTGTGGTGGCTGGTGTGCAATGGTCATCACATGTTAAAAAAAATCCACGCACAGGCATCTTCCACCCGTCAGGATGTAGTTCAGGTCCTTCATTGAAACACCTGTGAAGTCGTCCTTTATTTGGGGGCATGGAAGCAAGTCATCCTCGTTTCGAGGGACTGCCTATGATGATGATCTATTGACCGTAGTCCTTCCTCAGATTCCGCGGTAATAGCGCTGCCCCCAAAGTCAAATAGCTGTAACTTTATACCCTTTTTCTCCCATACAAATGTTTCGAGAGTCTGCAGCTGTCTCAGGCTTACAGCGTGGTGGCCCCAACCTGTGAGAGACCCTCAGCGGCAGGTCGGGGCCATAAAAGGAGCGGTGAGCGGCGGCCATGGACAGAGTGGCGGCGTACCACGGCAAGGTGCAGGAGGGCGACGGCAGCGAAGAGTGACGTCATCACGGTCCAGGTCGGTGATTGGAGGGTGGGCAGGTACAGCAGGAGCGGCGAGGTCGGGGCGAAGGAGCGGCGAGAGACTGTAGAGGGATGTGATCGGGGCCCGGAAGAGGCGAAGGCCAGGGGCTGCCCACACTACGATATGTGCGTGCACTAGGTCCGTGCAGCAGAGCAGGTCTTCAGTCGCCCTGGTTAACCCTTGCCACTGGACCAAGACCTCGCTCTGTCAAGCCCGTGTGGTGGTTGGTGTGCAACGGCCACCCCACGTTAAAACAATCCACACACAGGCATCTTCCACCCTTCAGGATGTAGTTCAGGACCTGGAATATTAGGTCCTTCATTGAAACACCTGTGAACTCATCCTTTTTTGGCGTGGAAGCAAGCCATCCTCGCTTCGAGGGACCGCCTATGATGATGACAATAGATCATTCTAAGTCTGTGCCTCTGACCTTCTATGTTATTTGTCGTGCCTCCCTGAGAACTTTTAGAAGGACTGTGTCACAGAATTAATTAATGAGCTTGGCTGTACAAAATGTGACATGCTGCATACTTTTCAGTTATTGATAATTATTTGGCATTGTGGTTCTAAATGAAGGTGTTTCAGCAAGGTAAAAAAAGTTTCCATCATCTTAGACACATTCTAGTCGCTTTTATCACTTACCAATGAAACATTAGAACATAAGAAATAGGAGCATGAGTAGGCCATATGGCCCCTTGAGCCTGCTCCGCCGTTTAATAAGATCATGGCTGATCTGATCATGGACTCAGCTCCACTTCCCTGCCCGCTCCCCATAACCCCTTATCCCCTTATTGTTTAAGAGTTTCTGTCTTAACTTTATTCAGTGACCCAACTTCCACAGCTCTCTGAGGCAGCGAATTCCACAGATCCACAACCTTCTGAGAGAAGAAATTTCTCCTCGTCTCAGTTTTAAATGGGTGGCCCCTTACTCTAAGACCATGCCCCCTAGTTCTAGTCTCCCCCATCAGTGGAAACATCCTCTCTACATCCACCTTGTCAAGCCCCCCCCCCCAGGAAACATGAACATGATCATTAAACTAAAACAACATCCAGCGAACGTTTTTCGAACAGCCCCACTCACAATGCAGCAGCGTCTGCACCATGGCCGCGATGTGCATCGCTGCGACACTCGGAGCCCTTCCTCCTGCCGCCCGACTCCCGGCCCGCTCACGCCTGCTTTTTGCCAGCGGTCCTTCTGGTGGGCGGCAGGTCGTTCTGCGGCCAGCACCCCCTCACCAAAACGGGCGATTTGCAGCATCCGGCCCGGGGGGGCGGCACGGAGTCATGCCGGGCGCAATCCGGATGCCATTTTCTGAAGGAACTGTCCAAAAAAAACCTAACATTTCTGGCGGAACCTCTTGGTGACTGCCACCAATGTCAGCCCCACAGAGCACAAACGTGTGGAAACTACGATGAACCTGGTTCGGCCACAACTGGAGCACAGTGTCCGATTCTGGGCACCGCACTTTCAGAAGGATGTGAAGGCCTTAGAGAGGGCGCAGAAAAGATTTACGAGAATGATTCCAGGGACGAGGGACTTCAGTTACGTGGATCGACTGGAGAAGCTGGGGTTGTTCTCCTTGGAGCAGAGTGAGAGAAGACTTGATGGAGGTATTCAAAATCATGAGGGGACAGAGTAGAGAGAGACAAACTGTTCCCATTGCTGGAAGGGTTGAGAACCAGGAGACACAGATTTAAGGCGATTGGCAAAAGAACCATTGGTGATGCAAGAAATCCTTTTAACGCAGCGAGTGGTTGGGTTCTGGAATGCACTGTCGGAGAGGGTGGTGGAGGCAGACTCAATTTTATCTTTCAAAGGGGAGTTGGGTAAGTATCTGAAGGAAATAGAATTGCAGGGCTATGGGGAAAGGGCGGGGTGGGACTGGCAGAGAGACAGCACGGGCTCGACGGGTCGAATGGCCTTCTTCTGTGCTGTAACCATTCTCTGATTCTAAGTTTGCTGCCCACTCACTCAGTCTATCTATATATCTTTCGGCCCCGTGCAGCGGGAACAAGATTTTTTCGGGGGAATTTTGCCGCCGGGGGGAGGGGGGAACACCGGCGGTGCGAGCGCTGATGACGCACTGAGGGCGGATCGGCAGCAGTGGAGCGGTAGCGAGGGGAGCGGGACATCGCCGGGATACCGCAGGAGCGGCATTTTCACAATGGCGGCCATTACAGGAAAACTCGGCGGCCATTGCACTCCGCAGTGTGGCCAACGGTTTGCGGCGGTAACAGGCCTGAAGGGAAGGGGCAATTATCGGACCTTTGTGTTCTCCTCACAGCTTCCTGTCCTACCGAGCTTTGTATCGTCAGCAAACTTGGTTACATTACACTCAATCCCTTTAGGTCATTAATATAGATTATAAATAGCTGAGGCCCCAGTACTGATCCTTGCGGCAACCCACCAGTTATAGCCTGCCAACCTGAAAAAGACCAGTTTATCCCGACTCTCTGTTTTCTTTTAACCAATCCTCTATCCATACTAATACATTACCCCCAATCCCATCAGCCCTTCTCTTGTGCAATAACCCTCTATGTGGCACCTTATCAAATGCCTTTTGGAAATCCAAGTTAGTCAAGATTAGATGTTAGCTTACTGGATAACACTGGTCACCTACAATGGAAACAAACACAAACAGTGTGTGATCCATTTATGATCCTTTAATCATAACACACACTGCCACTTAAACCACAGTTCATCATCATCATCATCATCATCGGCAGTCCCTCGAAGCCAAGGAAGACTTGCTTCCACTCTAAAAGTGAGTTCTCAGGTGACTGAACAGTCCAATACGGGAATTAGTCTCTGTCACAGGTGGAGCAGACAGTGGTTGAGGGAAGGGGAAGGTGGGACTGATTTGCCGCACGCTCCTTCCGCTGCCTACGCTTGATTTCTGCATGCTCTCAACGACGAGACTCGAGGTGCTCAGCACCCTCCCGGATGCTCTTCTTCCACTTTGGGCAGTCTGTGGCCAGCGACTCCCAGGTGCCGGTGGGGATGTTGCACTTTATCAAGGAGGCTTTGGGGGTGTCCTTGAAACGTTTCCTCTGCCCACCTGGGGCTCGCTTGCTGTGTAGGAGTTCTGAGTAGAGCGCTTGCTTAGGGAGCCTCGTGTTGGGCATGTGGACTGTTACGCTCATAATAAATGGTTAGATGGAGTACTGTGTGTAATGAGCAAGTGTGGCCGTAGCTCCTTTATTCAGGTTCCAGAGTGTAGGTACCTCGTGGGTGGCCTGCTTATATACTGTGCTCCCAAGGGATGCTGGGATCCCTTGGGACTTCAACAGGTGGGCCCTCTGGTGGTCAGGTGAGATGCAGGTTACAAAGGGTTAAATACATAACATCACACCCCCGTGAAGTCAACAGTACACTTATTTACAAGGTGAGACGATCTGGGGCTTTTCGTTCCCTTGTCGATCGTCTCGGTACAAATGCGGTTGTGGGTGAGTTGGTCAGTTCTTCACTGGGCTGCTGGGCAGCGGGCCTTGCCGGGCTGCTGGGGATGATGAGTTCGGTTTCGTGGTCAACCATGACGATGGTTGCCACTTGTGTGTGTGTTGGAGGGTCAAAGTTGGTGGGGTCCTCTTCGGGTTGTTTGTAGCTGTTGGTGAACCACAATTTGATTTGGTCCAAATGTTTTCTGTGCGTTTGTCCATTGGTCAGTTTGACCTGAAACACCCTAATCCCCTCTTTGGCTGTGACCGTGCCAGAGAGCCATTTGGGACCATGTCCATAATTGAGCACAAACACGGGATCATTGATCTCAATATCGCGTGGCAAATTTGCGCGATCATGGTACACACTTTGTTGATGCCGCCTGCCCTCCACGTGATCATGGAGATCAGGGTGGACAAGAGAGAGCCTTGTTTTAAGCGCCCTTTTCATGAGCAGCTCGGCTGGGGAAACCCCGGTGAGTGAGTGGGATCTGGTGCAGTAGCTGAGCAGCACTCGGGACAGGCGGCTCTGCAGGGAGCCTTCCGACACGCATTTCAAGCATTGTTTGATGGTTTGGACTGCCCGTTCTGCCTGGCCGTTGGATGCGGGCTTGAACGGGGCAGATGTGACATATTTGATCCCGTTGCGGGTCATGAATTCCTTGAATTCAGCACTGGTGAAGCACGGCCCATTGTTGCTGACTAGGACATCTGGCAAGCCGTGCGTGGCAAACATGGTTCGTAGACCTTCAATGGTGGCCGTGGATGTGCTTACAGACAATATTGCAAATTCAATCCATTTTGAGTAAGTGTCCATGACAACCAAAAACATTTTGCCTAGGAATGGGCCCGCATAGTCTACATGGATCCTCGACTAAGGTTTGGAGGGCCCCGACCACAAACTTAGCGGTGCCTCTCTGGGTGCATTGCTCAGCTGAGAGCAAGTGTTGCACTGGTTCACGCATGACTCTAAATCTGAGTCGATGCCGGGCCACCACACATGGGACCTGGCTATGGTTTTCATTACTACAATACCTGGGTGGGTGTTGCGCAGTTCGCAAATAAATGTGCCTCTGCCTTTCTTGGGCAAGACTAAGCGATTGCCCCACAAAAGACAGTCCACTTGCAGGGACAACTCGTCTTTGCACCTGCGAAACGCCTTAATTGCTTCCTGCATCTCCACTGGGACACTGGACCAGCTCCCATGGAAGACACAGTTTTTTTTAACCAGGGACAGTAAAGGATCCTGGCTGGTCCAGGTCCTGATCTGGTGGGCCGTAATAGGGGACTTCTCATTCTCAAATGCCTTCATGACCATGAGCAAGTCCGCTCGCTGTGCCATTTCCACTCCGGTGGTGGGCAATGGTAGCCGACTGAGAGCATCTGCACAGTTCTCTGTGCCCGGTCTGTGGCGGATTACATAGTTGTATGCTGACAGCGTGAGCGCCCATCTTTGGATGCGGGCAGAGGCATTGGTATTGATCCCTTTGCTCTCCGAGAATAGCAATATGAGCGGCTTGTGGTCAGTTTCAAGCTCGAACTTGAGGCCAAATAAGTACTGGTGCATTTTTTTACCCTGGAAACGCACACCAGAGCCTCTTTTTCAACCATGCTGCAGGCCCTTGGACAAACTCCTGGACGCATACACAACCGGTTGCAAAATCCCTGATTCATTAGCCTGTTGTAACACACACCCGATCCCTTATGATGACGCATTGCAGCCTAACACTAATCCTTTACATGGGTTATACAGGACAAGCAGTTTGTAAGAACATAATAAGTTTCTGGCTTTCTTAAAGACAGTCTCTTGTGAAATCCCCCATACCCAGTTGTCTCCCTTGCAGAGTAGCGCATGTAGGGGTTCGAGCAGGGTGTTAAAGCCAGGTAGGAAATTACCGAAATAGTTAAGGAGTCCCAGGAACGACCGCAGCTCCATCACGTTCTGTGGTCGCGGTGTGTTCTTGATGGCCTCTGTCTTGGCGTCGGTGGGTCTGATGCCGTCTGCAGCGGTTCTCCTTCCTAAGAATTCGACATCCTGAGCCAAGAAAACGCACTTCGAGCGTTTCAACCTGAGCCCCACGCGATCCAACCGACTAAGAACCTCCTCCAGATTTTTCAAGTGTTCCATGGTGTCCCGACCTGTAACCAATATGTCATCCTGGAAGAAAACTGTGCAAGGAACCGACTTTAGCAGGCCTTCCATGTTCCGCTGGAAGATCGCTGCGGCCGACCGAATCCCGAACGGGCATCTGTTATAGATGAACAGACCTTTGTGTGTGTTGATGCAGGTGAGGCCTTTCGAAGACTCCTGTAGCTCCTGCGTCATGTCGGCCGAGGTCAGGTCCAGCTTGGTGAACGTCTTCCCTCCAGCCAGGGTCGCAAATAGGTCGTCTGCCTTGGGTAGCGGGTACTGGTCCTGCAGCGAAAAACAGTTCATCGCTACTTTGTAGTCCCCACAAATTCTAACCGTGTCGCCCTCTTTACGTACCGGGACAATCGGACTGACCCAGTCGTTAAATTCCACCAGCGTGATGATGCCTTCTCGTTGCAGCCTGTCCAGCTCGATTTCCATTTTTTCACGCATCATGTACGGTACCACCTGAGCCTTGTGGTGGATGGGTCACATACTAGGAACCAAATGGATCTGCACTTTTGCCCCCGAGAAGCTTCCAATGTCTGGCGAGAATAATGATGGGAAATCATCTTCCGCTCCAGAGTCCGCTCCGTCGAGCAGGATGAGACGTGTTTGCGTTTCTTCTTCCAAAAGGTACACAGTGGGAGCTCTATGATCACCAGACTAAAGGAAGAAGACGGTTCTGTGACGTCTTCGCAGCCTGACATGCAGAGGATCAGCAAATCCTTTTTTGTCGGGCTGTATGACGTCAAGCCCACAGACCGCGCGGCCTCCCAGTCTTTCCTGTCGTCTATCACGGAAGTCCTAAATGACAGCGAGCGGGAGAGTCTGACCACCCGCTAACTCTGGACGAGCTGACAAAGGCCGTCCAGTCCCTTGCGACGAGTAAAATTCCTGGAAGCGACGGCTTACCGGTCGAGTTGTATTCGTCTCTGTGGGACTGGATGGGCCCCGACCTGCTGGAAGTGTACGGAGGTATGCTTCTGGCTGGCAGTATGTCAGAATCAATGATGAAGGCATCATCACCCTCATCGACAAGCAGAAGAGGGAGAGGGAGGAAATCAAAAACTGGCGGCCCATTTCGCTGCTCAATGTGGACTACAAGATCCTGTCAAAGGTCATCGGCAACAGGGTCAAGTCTGCTCTTGAGCTGGTGATCCACCCGGACCAGACCTGCGCTGTCCCCGGCAGGAAGATCTCTGATAGCCTCGCGCTACTCAGGGATACGATCGCCTATGTGCGGGACAGGAGGGTGGACACCTGTTTAATCAGCTTAGACCAGGAGAAGGCCTTTGACAGGATATCGCACACGTACCTGATGGACGTGCTCTCCAAAATGGGGTTTGGGGAGGGTATCCGCAATTGGATCCAACTGCTCTACAGAGACATCTGTAGCGCAGTTCTAATCAACGGGTGGGAAACTGAAAGCTTTCCGATCAGATCTGGAGTCAGGCAAGGCTGTCCCCTCTCCTCTGTCTTGTTTGTGTGTTGTATCAAGCCCTTTGGCGGGTCCATCAGGAAGGATGCGAGCATTAGAGGGGTGGCGATCCCAGGCAGCGGAGGCGCTCAGGTCAAGACCTCCCTGTACATGGACGACGTCGCCGTCTTTTGCTCGGATCCACAGTCGGTCCGCAGATTGCTCACAATCTGCGACCAGTTTGAACTGGCCTCGGGAGCAAAGGTCAATCGCAGCAAAAGTGAGGCCATGTTCTGTGGCAACTGGGCCAACCGATCCTTTATTCCCTTCACCGTGAAGCCAGATTACCTGAAGGTGTTGGGAATATGGTTCAGAGCGGACGGGACGTGTGCCAAAAACTGGGAAGAGCATATCGCCAAAGTGAAGAAAAAACTGGGATGGTGGAAGATGCGCTTCCTCTCCATGGCAGGAAAGAACCTGGTCATCAGGAGTGAGGTGCTCTCGGGGTTGCTGCACGTGGCACAGGTCTGGCCCATCTCTTGCTCCTGTGTCGCGGCAGTCACCCGGGCCGTCTTCCACTTTGTCTGGAGGTCCAAAATGGACCGTGTCCGCAGAGACACAATGTACAAATCTCTGGACAGTGGAGGAAAGGACGTTCCGAACGTGACCCTCATCCTGATGGCCACCTTTGTGTGCGGCTGCATCAAGCTGTGCACAGACTCCCGGTACGCAAACACCAAGTGTCACTACGTGCTGAGGTTCTACCTGTCCCCGGTGTTGAGAAGAATGGGCCTGGCCACGCTGCCGCGAAACGCCCCCACCAGTTGGACCATGCCTGTCCACCTGTCCTTCTTGGAAAAGTTTTTCACAAAAAACCCCTTTGACCACAAGGCCATAAAACAGTGGTCAGCACATAACGTCCTGGACGTCCTGCGAAAGAAGGAGAGGGTGGACCCTGTCGGGTGGTTCCCTGAGCAGACTGTCGAACTCGTTTGGCAGAACGTCTCATCGCCAGAACTTTCACACAAGCACTAAGCTGTAGCTTGGTTGGCGGTGAGGAGGGCCTTACCCATCACAGCATTCATGCACAGCCGACGTCTCAGCAACACGGCACGGTGCCCCAGAGTCGGCTGCGGGGCGGACGAGACTGTCACCCATCTCCTTCAGGATTGCGCCTTCGCAAGGCAGGTCTGGAAAGAGATGCAGTGGTTGCTGTCGAGGTTCATCCCAAGCAGCTCCGTAACACAGGACTCTGTGCTCTACGGGCTGTTCCCAGGGACACACACCGAGACAGACATCACCTGCTGCTGGAGGGCCATCAACTCGGTCAAAGATGCTCTTTGGTCTTGCCGAAACTTGCTGGTCTTCCAGAGCAAGGAGATGACCACGTCTGCGTGTTGCAGACTGGCGCAATCCAAGATCCAGGATTATGTGCTGAGGGACGTACTTAAAATTGGTGCAGTCGCCGCAAAGGCACGGTGGGGAAGGGCCACAGTTTAAAGCCCTTCTGCCACGGTAAACCCGGGGGCAGGAATCAGTACAAACCTCCCCTCGGGCTGTACTTGTAACTTCCTTTTTGTGTACATGAAGCACCATGATCTGTAAACACCTATGTAGTGCCATGTACAATGCAAGGTCTGTTTCGTAATGCACGTCGAAAAGACAAAAAAAAATGTAAATGTACCGTCACCCATTCCGTGTACTGTATAGTGACACATGTAATGTCATTTGTTGAATGTACTGCAATGTATCCCGTATTGTACCGAATTGTACTTGAAATGAAAAGCAAGGGAATGTATCGAACGGAACTGCCGTCAGCACCCAAATGTAGTGTATGGGATTGCTGACCGCAGCTAAATGTACTGAACTGATTTTGAATGTACTGTACAAATTTTTATATGAATAAAGTATATTTTGAAATTTTAAAAAAACGAATTGACCCCCGAGCAGGCAGGTCTTGCAGTGGTTGCTGTCGAGGTTCATCCCGAGCAGCTCCGTAACACAGGACTCTGTGCTCTACGGGCTGTTCCCAGGGACACACACCGAGACAGACATCACCTGCTGCTGGAGGGCCATCAACTCGGTCAAAGACGTTCTTTGGTCTTGCCGAAACTTGCTGATCTTCCACAGCAAGGAGATGTCCACGTCTGTGTGTTGTAGACTAGCGCAATCCAAGATCCAGGATCACGTGCTGAGGGACGCACTTAAAATTGGTGCAGTCGCCGCAAAGGCACGGTGGGGAAGGGCCACAATTTAAAGCCCTTCTGCCACGGTAAACCCGGGGGCAGGAATCAGTATAAAACTCCTCTCGGGCTGCAATGGTAAACCCTTTGTATACATAGAGCACCGTGATCTGAAAAAACCTATGCAGTGCCATGTATAATGCAAGTTCTGTTTAGTAATGTATGTTGCAAAGAAATGTAACTGTCCCCTCACTGTGCACCGTGTGGTGACACATGTAATGTAACTTGATGAACGTACCACAATGTATCCTGGATTGTATAAATTGTACCTTGAAATGTAAAGTAAAGAAATATATTGAACGGAACTGCGGTCAGCATCCAACTGTAATGTATGGAATTGCTGACCGCATCCAAATGTACTGAACTACTTTCCAATGTATTGTGCAAATTTTTATATGAATAAAGTATATTTTGAATAAAAAAAAAAAAAATTGTCCCCCGATAATGCTGAATGTTGAACTAAATGGACTCCTGGTGTCAATGGAGTTGGACACGGGCGCGAGCCAGTCCATCATGGGCAAAAAGACTTTCAAAAGATTGTGGTGCAACAAGACCTCAAGGCCAGTCTTAACTCCAGTTCGCATGAAACTAAGAACTTATACAAAAGAACTGATTCCTGTAATCGGCAGTGCTACTGTAAAGGTCTCCTACGATGGAGCGGTGCACAAGCTACCACTCAGGGTGGTACCGGGCGATGGTCCCACACTGCTCGGCAGGAGCTGGCTGGGAAAGATACGCTGGAACTGGGACAACGTCCGAGCACTATCGCCCGCTGATGACACTTCAGGTGTGCCCAGGTCTTAAACAAATTTCCTTCGCTGTTTGAACCAGGCATCGGGAAATTCCAAGGAGCAAAAGTGCCGATGCACCTAATTCCAGGGGCGCGACCCCTCCATCACAAGGCGAGAGCAGTCCCGTACATGATGAGAGAAAGGTTAGAGATCGAGTTAGACCGGCTGCAAAGAGAGGGCATCATTTCACTGATCGAGTTCAACGAGTGGGCCAGTCCTATTGTCCCAGTCTTCAAGGGAGACGGCACCGTCAAAATCTGTGGCGATTACAAAGTAACTCTCAATCGTTTCTCCCTGCAGAACCAATACCCACTACCAAAGGCCAATGACCTCTTTGCAATGCTGGCAGGAGGAAAGACGTTCATGAAGTTGGATCTGACTTCAGCCTACATGACGCAGGAACTGGAGGAATCATCGCAGGGCCTCACCTGCATCAACATGCACAAAGGTCTTTTTATTTATAACAGGTGCCCATTTGAAATCCGATCAGCGGTGGCAATATTCCAGAGAAACATGGAAAATTTACTGAGGTCGGTCCCGCACACCATGATCTTCCAGGAGGACATCTTGGTCACAGGTCGGAACACAGTCGAGCACCTGCAGAACCTGGAGGAGGTTCTTAGTCGACTCAATCGCTTGGGGCTCAGCTTAAAATGCTCGAAGTGCGTTTTCCTGACGCCTGAAGTGGAGTTTTTGGGAAGGAGGATTGCGGCGGATGGCATCAGGCCCACCAACGCAAAGACGGAGGCAATCGAGAACGCACCGAGGTCACAGAACGTGACGGAGCTGCGGTCATTTCTGGGACTCCTGAACTACTTTGGTAACTTCTTACCGGGTCTCAGCACACTGCTGGAACCACTACATGTCTTACTACGAAAAGGGGCGAATGGGTTTGGGGCAAAAGCCAAGAAAATGCCTTTGTAAAAGCGAGAAAATTGTTGTGCTCAAACAAATTGCTTGTATTGTATGATTCATGTAAGCGTTTGGTACTAGTATGTGATGCGTTGTCATATGGCTTCGGGTGTGTATTGCAACAAACTAATGATTTTGGGAAACTGCAACCAGTTGTTTATGCATCCAGGAGTCTGTTTAAGGCTGAGAGAGCCTACAGCATGATTGAAAAAGAAGCGTTAGCACATGTCTATGGGGGTGAAGAAAATGCATCAATACCTGTTCGGGCTAAAATTCGAATTGGAAACTGACCATAAGCCACATATATCCCTGTTTTCCGAGAGTAAAGGGATAAATACCAACGCATCGGCCCGCATCCAGAGATGGGCGCTCAGGTTGTCTGCATACAACTACGCCATTCGCCACAAGTCAGGCACAGAAAACTGCGCCAATGCTTTCAGTAGGCTGCCATTGCCCATCACGGGAGTGGAAATGATGCAGCCCGCAGATCTAGCCATGGTTATGGAAGCATTTGAGAGTAACCCGTCACTGCCCGGCAGATCAAAACCTAGACAATCTAGTCAAAAGCTGTGTGCTTCACGGGAGCTGGTCCAGTGTCCCAGTAGAAATGCAGGAAGAGATAAAGCCGTTTCAGCGGTGCAAAGATGAAATGTCTATACAAGCAGGCTGCCTTCTGTGGGGCAATCGAGTAGTGGTCCCCAAGAAGGGCAGAGACACCTTCATCAATGACCTCCCCAGTACCCACCCAGGCATCCTAATGATGAAAGCGATAGCCAGATCCCACGTGTGGTGGTCCGGTATCGATGTAGACTTAGAGTCCTGCGTTCACAGATGTAATACATGCTCGCAGTTAAGTAATGTACCCAGGGAGGCGACGCTTAGTTTATGGTTTTGGCCCTCCCATCCGTGGTCTAGGGTACGCGTCGACTATGCAGGCCCGTTCTTGGGTAAAATGTTCCTTGTGGTTGTAGACGTGTATTCCAAGTGGATTGAATGTGAGATAATGTCGGCTAGCACGTCCGCTGCCACTACTGAAAGCCTGTGGGCCATGTTTGCCACACACGGCTTACCTGATGTCCTGAGGAGCGACAACGGGCCATGATTTACCAGTGCTGAGTTCAAAGAATTCATGACCCGTAACGGGATCAAACATGTCACAGCGTTCAATGGTCTGACAGAGAGAGCAGTGCAAACCATCAAGCAAGGCTTGAAGAGGGTAACTGAAGGCTCACTGCAGACTCGCCTATCCTGAGTCCTGCTTAGCTAACGCACAAGACCCCACTCGCTCACTGGGATCCCACCTGCTGAACTGCTCATGAAAAGAGCACTTAAGACAAAGCTCTCGTTAGCTCACCCAGATCTACATGAACAGGTAGAGAGCAGGCAGCTTCAACAAAGTGCATACCATGATAGCGCAAATGTGTCATGTGAGATTGAAATCAATGATCCTGTATTTGTATTGAATTATGGACAAGGTCCCAAGTGGCTTCCCAGCACTGTTGTGGCCAATGAGGGGAGCAGGGTGTTTCGGGTCAAACTTTCAAATGGACTCATTCACTGGAAACGCTTGAACCAAATCAAACTCAGATTCACGGACTACCCTGAGCAACCCACCTTGGACCCTACCTTTTTTGATCCCCCAACACACACACCAGTGGCAACTGCACCTCGGCTGATCACAAAGCAGAACCCATCATCCACAGCAGCCCTGCAGGGCCCAACACACCAGGCAGCCCAGCAAGGCCAGCTGCAGAGCAGCCCAGTGAGGGCCCAACAAATTTTTGTTTTTTTAATTTTTCATTGCCAATCTTTCCAATTCTTTGTCAAATCACAAACGCCAGAGGTCACCTTGCACACATCAAGGATCACTCTGCGCCAATGCTCTTAGCCAAAAGGCCTAGATCCACTGCACCGTTCCTGGAAGTACTACAATATCAGGCTCGTGTCATGGATGGGTCAAGCCACCCCACCTACCTTCTATTTCCAAAAAAGCAAGCATATACCTTCCTGATCCAGGGAGAACCACCTTGGGGTTATGGTGGTTACTCCCCTGTCAGGTCAGTTACGCATGATCTTAGCCAAAAGGCCGAGAAGCGAGACCAACAAATGATTCAACAACACCAGCTTTCACACCGAGACGATCAACCAGGGCAAGAAGGGCCCTAGATCGACTCACATTGTAAATAGTTACACTATTGACTTGGGATGGGCGGGGGGTGGCGGCGGGAGAGTGTTGTTATCTATGTGGACTTGTATTTACTCTGTTGAGCCACCAGAGGGCTTATCCGCTGGAGTCCCAAGGGATCCCATAATCCCTTGGGAGCATAGGTATTTAAGGAGGCCTCACAGGTTGGAGAGGCACTCTGAAGACCTGTAATAAAAGACTACGGTCACACTTTACTTTGAGCTCACAGTGTTCAGTCTGACTCTTTCTCCATACATAACAGCGGCGACTGCACCAACCTTTAGTGCATCCCTCAGCACGTACTCCTGGATCTCGGATTGCGCCAGTCTGCAATACTCGGCCATGGACATCTCCAGATTCGCTATTCAATAAGATCATGGCTGATCTTCAACCTCAGCTACAATTTCCCGCCTGATCTCCATTCCCTTGATTCCATTCGAGTTCAAAAGTCTATCGATCTCTGCCTTACATATACTCAATGACCGAGCATCCACAGCCCTCTGGAGTAGAGAATTCACAAGTCGCAGAGTGAAAAATTTCCTCCTCGTCTCAGTCTTAAATGTCCGACCCCTTATCCTGAGACAGTGCCCCCTAGTTCTAGACTCTCCAGCCAGGGGGAACATCCTCTCAGAATCTATCAGCATTTACCACACAAACATAATCAACCACGTACGTCAAAACAGCCTCAGGATCTTTGATCTGTTGCCTTTCTGTCACCACCATTCTCTATTTTATCAAAACTACTTGGCGAGTGAGCCTCTCAATGTTGCTTTCTTCTTCTCGATAGGAAGACATGAATTGCAAGATGATAAAGGACCAAGGTCCGTCCCGGTAGATAATAGTTTGTGTGCCAGACAAGAGACTCCCAAAGCAAGCGCTCTACTCGGAACTCCTTCATGGCAAACGAGCCAAAGGTGGGCAGTGGAAACGTTACAAGGACACCCTCAAAGTCTCCCTGATAAAGTGCAACATCCCCACCGACACCTGGGAGTCCCGGGCCAAAGACCGTCCTGAGTGGAGGAAGTGCATCCGGGAGGGTGCTGAGCACCTCGAGTCTCGTCGCTGAGAGCATGCAGAAAGCAAGCGCAGGCAGCGGAAGGAGCGTGCGGCAAACCTGTCCCACCCTCCCTTTCCCTCAACAACTGTCTGTCCCACCTGTGACAGGGACTGTGGTTCTCGTATTGCACTGTACAGCCACCGACGCACTCATGTTAAGAGTGGAAGCAAGGCTTCCTCGATTCTGAGGGACTGCGTAAGATGATGATGAGATAATGGGGTTGTTGACTAATCACAGCAATCAATATCTGGTCTACAACAGACCCGGACATGAGGTGAGGGAACCCCCAGTGATGGAGAGCTCTGGGAACCATGGGTCCAAACTCACCTGTCCCCCCCCCCCCCAGCATACTACGCTCACCACACGTCACATCTCCAGTTACCCATATACTGGATCTCTGGTTAATGGGGAACTCATCATCATGGGCAGTCCCTTGAAGCAAGGATGACTTGCTTCCAAGCCGAAAAAGGATGAGTTCACAAGTGTTTCAATGAAGGACCTAATATTCCAGGTCCCGAACTCAATCTTGAAGGGTGGAAGATGCCTGTGCGTGGATTTATTTAACGTGGGGTGGCCGTTGCACACCAGCCACCACACGGGTTTGACAGAGCTAGGTCTTGGTCCAGTGGCAAGGGTTAACCAGGACAACTGGAGACCTGCTCTGCTGCAAAGACCTAGTGCGCGCACATATCGCAGTGTGGGCTGGGCCCGTGCTGCCCCTGGGCCCTTGACTCTTCTGGGCCCCGATCACATCCCTGCATGAACTCTTGCCGCTCCTTCGCACTGACCTCGCCCCGACCTCGCCACTCCTGCTGCATCTGCCCTCAGACATGAGGAGAGGAAACCAACAGTGGGAGAGAACTTTATGAACCATAAGTCCAAACTCACCTGTTCCCCCCCCACCCCAGCATACTACGCTCACCACACGTCACTTCTCCAGTTACCCAAATACTGGATCTCTGTTTAACGGGGACCTGGAAGTGTGTTGGCAAAGGAGGGCGAGGACATCTGTTGGAAGAGAATGGAACTGCAGTAGCGCCGATGTGTTGCAGTTCCGGCCTTTGCCTTTGGCCGGGGCCACAAGAGAGAAGTTTGCTGCAATTTCTTCGGAAAAAATAAATATTTTCCTCATTTTATTTTCAAACTTGTTATGAAAAAGATAATCCATACCTTCAGGGGTATAAACAGGAAACATCAATTTATAATCACCTATTGTGGAGTAAAGATGAGAGGCATTTTATCAGGAAATATCTGTTTGCTCACCAATTGGTGGTGAATAGGAAAAGCTCGTACAGTACTGGATCGCCCCCTGCTGGCGGTCGGTCCCCGGGCTCTTTCACCTCCGGCTGAATTTATTCTGTTTGAGGCCGAGCCGCTGAGTAGTGATGGATCAGAGAGGGGTGGGTGGTGGCACGCACCGGGGTGGTTCCATTATAGGGAGGGGGGCGCGCCGGGGTGGTTCCATTATTGGGAGGGGGGGCGCACCGGGTGGTTCCATTATTGGGAGGGGGGCGCACCGGGTGGTTCCATTGTTGGGAGGGGTCACTGGGGTGGTTCTATTATTGGGAGGGGATGGTGCCAGAGCTTTCTGACCCGAAATGTTTTGCGTGCACACGTGCCCCTTTGATGAGCTGTGGGTCGGGGTCAGTACCTCTGTGCACGTACACGAGTTCTTGTTTCGAGCAAGTGACGTTTTTTTCCTGAGTCCTCAACATTGACTCCGGACCCCATGAAGTCTCATGGCATCAGGTCAAACATGGGCAAGGAAACCTCCCGCTGATTCCCACCTCCCGCCCTCCCTCAGCTGATGAATCAGTACTCCTCCATGTGGAACACCACTTGGAAGAAGCATTGAGGGTAGCAAGGGCACAGAATGTACCCTGTTGGGGGACTTCAGTGTCCATCGCCAAGAGTGGCTCGGTAGCACCACCACCGACCGAGCTGGCCGAGTCCTGAAGGACATAGGTACCAGACTAGGCCTGTAGCAGGAGGTGAGAGAACCAGCACAAGGGCAAACCCTGGTTGTCCTCGTTCTCACCAATCTATCTGTCGCAGTTGCATGTGTCCAAGACAAGGCCATAAAGCAGTAAGGTCCTGGACTTCCGACGGAAGGAGAGGGTGGATCCTGTCGGGTGATTCCCCAAGCAGGATGTCGAACTCGTTTGGCAGAACGTCTCATCGGCAGAACTTTCACACAAGCACCAAGACGTAGCTTGGTTGGCGGTGAGGAGGGCCCTACCCGTCAGAGCGTTCATGCACAGCCGGGGTTTCAGAGACACGGCACTCTGCCCCCAAGTTGGCTGTGGTGCGGATGAGACAGTCATCCATCTCCTTTGGGATTGCCCCTTTGCAAGGCAGGTCTGGAAAGCGAGGCAATGCTTGCTGTCAAGGTTCATCCCAAGCAGCTCCGTAACACAGGACTCTGTGCTCTACGGGCTGTTCCCAGGGACCCACACCGAGACAGACATCATCTGCTGCTGGAGAGCCATCAACTCGGTCAAAGACGCTCTTTGGTCTTGCCGAAACTTGTTGGTCTTCCAGAGCAAGGAGATGGTTTTTTAAATTTCAAAATTTACTTTATTCATATAAAAATGTACACATACATTACTAAACAGACCAGAGCAAGGAGATGTCCATGTCTGCGTGTTGCAGACTGGTGCAATCCAAGATCCAGGATTACGTGTTGAGGGACGCACTTAAAATTGGTTCAGTCGCCGCAAAGGCACGGTGGGGAAGGGCCACAGGTTACAGCCTTTCTGTCACGGTAAACCCAGGGGATGGAATCAGACCCCCCTCGGGCTGCAATGGTAAACCTTTTGTACACATGGAGCACCATGATCTGCAAACAGCTATGTCGTGCCATGTATAATGCAAGTTCTGTTTCGTAACATCTGTTGCAAAGAAATGTAACTGTACCCTCACCCCGTTCCGTGTACCGTATAGTGCCACTAGTAACGTAATTTGATGACTGTATTGCAATGTATCCTGGATTGTACTCAAATGTACCTCGAAATGTAAAGGAAGCAAATGTATTGAACGGAACTGCCGTCATCGTCAGCATCCAAATGTATTGTATGGAATTGCTGACCCCATCGAAATGTACTGAACTGCTTTCCAATGTACTGTGCAAATTTTTATATGAATAAAGTATATTTTGAAATTTAAAAAAATTACAGCCTGAAGTACAGGACGCAGGACATAGAGCACAGGACACAGGACACGGGGTGAGGGCACAGGACTCTCTCAGCATTCCTAGGACCCCTACAGATACTCGCTCCCTAATGATCCCCCTGCTCTCTCCCCCACCCTTCCTCGTCTCTCTCCCCCTCCCTCACAAGTTATTCTGTGTGTGTCATTCTGTGTATCTGTGTCACTGTGTGTGTGTGTGTGTGTGTGTGTCACTGTGTGTGTGTGTGTGTGAGACTGTGTTTGTGTGTGTGTGTGTGTGTGTCAGACAGTCCCCCCATCTCCCTCCCCAGACTTCACCCCACCTGTCTCTCTCCACTCCGTCTCCGCCATCTCTTTCTTCACCCATCGCTTTCCCTGTCTCTCTTCCCCCCCCGCTGTCTCTCTCTTCCCCCCACCCCCCGCCGACCCCCGGTCTCTCTCTTCCACCCCCCGCCTGTCGTCACACTTTTACTGATGTTAATGTGAGGCCCAGACTCTCGAATGCTTCAGTGAGGGTGTTAACGATGGTTTGGAGTTCGGACTCCGAGTGTACACAAACGCAAGCACCATCTGCATATTGTAATTCAATGACAGAGGTTGGAGCACCCCAAGAGGGGGCGCCAGGCTGCCTGTTGGTGGCCCGGCCGAACCCGGGGGCGTAATTGTCGGTCCGACATGGCAGTCGGCAGACAATAAAAAACATGGTGGCAGCGGCAGTGGGCCCTCCCCTTTAATGGGAGCCGCACCGCCATTTTAGAAGGCCACAGCCTCACTGCACTGGCAGAAAAAAGCGGCTTTCGGCCCCGCGCTGCGGGAACAAGATTTTTTCGGTGGAATTTTGCCGCCGGGGGAAGTGCGCGCTGATGACGCACTGCGGGCGGATCGGCAGCAGTGGAGCGGGAGCGAGGGGAGCGAGACATCGCCGGGATACCGCAGGAGCGGCATTTTCACAATGGCGGCCATTACAGGAAAACTCGGCGGCCATTGCACTCCGCAGTGTGGCCGACGGTTCGCGGCGGTAACAGGCCTGAAGGGAAGGGGCAATTTCGGGCCCTGGTTTCTCCTCTCCAATGTTTCATCCTGGTGTCCATCCCCCGGCCTAATTAGTTTAAACCCTCCCCCTCAGCACCAGTTAACCTTCCCGTGAGGACATTGGTCCCAGCACCCCCCACACACCGCTCCACCAATCACATTGCTCGTATAGAGTTGAGTGGCAATACGACCAACCAATAATCAAAATGGAAAGGCGGGGTAGTAATATGATCGCCATTTTGCTGAACCAATCAGCGGCTCGCTATGAAGGAACGCAGGTTCTGCGCTGTGGGGACGAAGAGAAACCCGCTGTACAATTGGCGAATGGCTGGAGATATGCAAATAAGGAAACAAATGAAACCAAGAAAATAACTGATAGATACTGCCTTATTCATTGTGTGTTGCGATGAAAATATATGGAATACCTTATTCACATTCAACAGTTCATATTAATATGTAATGGCCCATGATCGGTACGCAGTCGGTTTGATGTAAAAGAGGCGACATATGGGAGACTTGAGCTGGAGCCGTGTTTTCAAGTTGTCCATAGTTTAGTACACGTGAATCTAAGTTTGATTACAAAAAAATTTTTGGCCTGGGGAGATGGCGGGAGCTCCCTCTACTAGGGGGGGAGACCAAGCTTTGGTGTCTCTTGCTCCGTCTCCCTTCCCCTTCAGGGGGAACATGAACTAAATGCAGAGTTAGTTGTTGCGGCCGTGCTTCATGCGGCCACTCGACGGCAGCTATAAAGGTCCCATCATCATCCCCATGAAAGGATGGGCAATATCGGGGCGAAGGACTTGATTAGGGCGAAGGGTAGCACAGGGCCAGACCACACGGTGACAGGTGTGTGCACTGGGTCAGTTTCAGGCTGGTGGATCTTTAGCGTAAGGTTCACTATGTCCTGGAGTTCAGTCTCTGAATAGGCGCAGGTGTCGTTGGCATATGTTGGGGTGGACTCGGAACTGGCCTGGAGATGGCAAAGGTTGAACAGCGTCCCATTGGTTCTGTAGTTTAGTTCCACTCCAGCAGGGAGCTTGTTGATTGTGAGGTGGAGCATGGCAGCGAGGAAGATTGAGAAGAGGGTTGGGGCAATGACGCAGCCCTGTTTGACCCCGGTCCGGACATGAATTGGGTTGGTAAGGATCACACCAATGTCCAGGCCAACATCCCCAGCATTGTTAAACTAACATGGCAGGGAGATGGGAACCTATTCAGGGAGACAGAGGGAAGTAGAATGTGGGTAGAAGCAAAAGATAGAAAGAAGAAAAGTGAAAGTGGAGGGCAGAGAAACCTAAGGCAAAAAGGGCCACATTACAGCAACATTCTAAAGGGGCAAAGTGTGTTCGAAAGACAAGCCTGAAGGCTCTGTGCCTCAATGCGAGGGGTATTCGGAATAAGGTGGACGAATTAACAGCAGATAGCAGTTAATGGGTATGATGTAATTGGCATCATGGAAACATGGCTCCAGGGTGACCAAGGCTGGGAACTCAACATCCAGGGGTATTCAACATTTAGGAAGAATAGACAGAAAGGAGGCGGGGTGGCATTGCTCGGCCTTTTGGCTAAGATCATGCGTAACTGACCTGACGGGAGTAACCATGACCCCAACGTGGTTCTCCCTGGATCAGGAAGGTGGTTCTCCTATGCTTTTTGGAAATAGGAGGTGGGTGGGGTGGTTTGATCCATCCACAGAGGTGTGTGTGGGGGTGCTGACGTATCCACCTCCATGGCACGAACCTGGTATTGCAGTACTTCCAGGAACGGTGCTTGGGCTCTAGGTCTTTTGGCTAAGAGCATTAGCGCAGGGTGATCATTGATGTGTGCAAGGTGACCTCTGGTGTTTGTGATCTGACAAAGAATTGGAAAGATTGGCTACGAGTAAATAACATTTTTAAAAAAACACCCCACCCGAGAGCAAAGGAGTAACCAACGCAGACCAGCCCCGGGATAACGGGAGCAGCGAAGTGCCCAGCACACCCCACCTCCGGAACACCGGGAGCGATGCAGCGATCGACGCACACCAGCTCGACACCGCCGTGACTGAGGAAAAGAGGGAACCACCAACACCAGGCGAGGACTGTGCAGAGAACATTGAGGACTTAATCACAAAACTGCAGCAGTCCCCTGGTCAAAACATCCCCACAGCAGAAGACGACGACCACGCCACCCCAGGTGTAGTAAATGTTGATATTGATGTTGATAGTAATAACTTACACATGCTGGAAATCGCCATTGTGAATTATGGGGGACTTGAAAACGATTTACCTGAAATTGAAAACGATGCATCTGAACTGCAATGTCTGTAAATGTAAAAAATAGCTTTAAAATGGATTTAAAAATTGCTAGTATTAACGTGCGTAGCGTAAAATTGATTACGCGATGTGTTTCCACCTTGGGGTGCCTCGCCAAGGTCAAAGCGGACCTGCTGTTCTTGCAGGAGTGCGGTCTGCCGCACTTCAGCAGTTACCGGCAGTGGTCACGATGGTGGGCCCATGGACCATCCATATGGTCAGGGGGCAACGACAGCCGGGCTTCCGGCCTGGGCATTCTGCTGCGGGGAGGCCACTTCACCATCACCGAAGTTAAGGAGTTGGTGGGCGGCCGCCTCCTCGTAGCAGACGTAATGTACAAAAACTCCCCTCTCAGGTTAATTAATGTTTACGCCCCAGCTGTGAAGAACGAGAGGCTGGCCCTCTTCCAGCAGGTCCCACTGCTACTGGCAACGTCCAGGCCGGTCATTCTGGGAGGTGACTTCAACTGCATCATCGATGCGGCTGGACGATCCAGCAGAGCCGACAGCAAACTGGACGCCACGTCCAAACTCCTGATGGATGTGGTAAAAGATGCCAAGCTGTGCGACGTCTTCAGCAACCCTGCAGACGGAGCACCGCGCAGATACACCTGGTCGAGACCAGACGGGTCCGTCCGTTCCAGAATAGACTTCCTGTTTGTGTCCCACACGCTCAAGGTCAGATCCACCGATGTCACACCGGTGTTCTTCTCTGACCACTGCCTCCTACTGGCCGACTGCCTCCCACAGGAAAACCAGAAAGTTGGCAGAGGGATATGGAAGCTGAACGTGAAACTGTTGACTCCGGAAAACGTTGAGGAACTCAAGAGGGATTACAAAGGTTGGAGAACCGTAAAACCCCTCTGTGATTCCCCGATGCACTTGTGGGAAACAATCAAGACAAACATCAAGAGGTTCTTCATCCTCAAAGGTGTTCAGGAGACGAGAGGGAGACAGAGGGAATTGTCCCAACTCCAGACGAATATGCAAAACCTGCTCCTGCTGCAGTCGATGGGGGCCGATGTCACGGAGGAACTCGAAGAGGTGAAGGGCCAGCAAGCCTCGCTCTTTGCCTCAGAGTCCTCCAAGATCATCTTCCGCTCCAGAGTCCGCTCCGTCGAGCAGGATGAGACGTGTTCGCGCTTCTTCTTCCAAAAGGTACACAGGGGGAGCTCTGTGATCACCAGCCTAAAGGAAGAAGACGGTTCTGTGACGTCTTCGCAGCCTGACATGCAGAGGATCAGCAAATCCTTCTATGCCAGGCTGTACGACGTCAAGCCCACAGACCGCGCGGCCTCCCAGGCGTTCCTGTTGTCTATCACGGAGGTCTTAGACGACAGCAAGCGGGAGAATCTGGACCACCCGCTAACTCTGGACGAGATGACAAAGGCCGTCCGGTCCTTCGAGACGAATAAAACTCCCGGAAGCGACGGCTTACCGGTCGAGTTGTACTCGGCTCTGTGGGACTGGATGGGCCCAGACCTGCTGGAAGTGTACGGAGGTTGCTTCTGGCCGGCAGTATGTCAGAATCGATGAGGAAAGGCAACGTCACCCTCATCTACAAGCAGAAGGGGGAGAGGGAGGAAATCAAAAACTGGCGGCCCATTTCGCTGCTCAATGTGGACTACAAGATCCTGTCAAAGGTCATCGCCAACAGGGTCAAGTCTGCCCTTGAGCTGGTGATTCACCCGGACCAGACCTGCGCTGTCCCTGGCAAGAAGATCTCTGAAAGCCTCGCGCTACTCAGAGATACGATCGCCTACGTGCGGGACAGGAGGGTGGACACCTGCTTAATCAGCTTAGACCAGGAGAAAGCCTTTGACAGGATATCGCACACGTACCTGATGGACGTGCTCTCCACAATGGGGTTTGGGGAGGGTATCCGCAATTGGGTCAAACTGCTCTACACAGACATCAGTAGTGCAGTTCTAATCAACGGGTGGGAAACTGAAAGCTTTCCGATCAGATCTAGAGTCAGGCAAGGCTGCCCTCTCTCGGTTGTCCTGTTTGTGTGTTGTATCGAGCCCTTTGCCGAGTCCATCAGGAAGGATGAGGGCATTAGAGGGGTGACGATCCCAGGCAGCGGAGGCGCTCAGGTCAAGACCTCCCTGTACATGGACGACGTGGCCGTTTTTTGCTCAGATCCGCAGTCGGTCCGCAGATTGCTCACAATCTGCGACCAGTTTGAACTGGCCTCGGGAGCAAAGGTCAATTGCAGCAAGAGCGAGGCCATGCTCTTTGGCAACTGGACCGACCGAGCCTCCATTTCCTTAACCGTCAAGCCAGATTTCCTGAAGGTGTTGGGAATATGTTTCGGAGCGGACGGGGCGTGAGCCAAAAACTGGGACGAGCGTATCGCCAAGGTCAAACAAAAACTGGGATGGTGGAAGATGCGCTTTTTCTCCATGGCAGGAAAGAACCTGGTCATCAGGAGTGAGGTGCTCTCGGGGTTGCTGCACGTGGCACAGGTCTGGCCCATCCCTCGCTCCTGTGCCGCGGCAGTCACCCGAGCCGTCTTCCACTTTGTCTGGAGGTCCAAAATGGACCGTGTCCGCAGAGACACAATGTACAAATCTCTGGACAGTGGAGGAAAGGACGTTCCGAACGTGGCCCTCATCCTGATGACCACCTTTGTGTGCGGCTGCATCAAGCTGTGCACAGACCCCCGGTACGCAAACACCAAGTGTCACTACGTGCTGAGGTTCGACCTGTCCCCGGTGTTGCGAAGGATGGGTCTGGCCATGCTGCCGCGAAACGCCCCCACCAGTTGGACCATGTCTGTCCACCTGTCCTTCGTGGAAAAGTTTTTCACAAAAAACCCCTTTGACCACTAGGCCATAAAACAGTGGTCAGCACGTAAGGTCCTGGACGCCCTACGAAAGAAGGAGAGGGTGGACCCTGTCGAACTCGTTTGGCAGAACATCTCATCGCCAGAGCTGTCACACAAGCACCAAGACGTAGCTTGGTTGGCGGTGAGGAGGGCCTTACCCGTCAGAGTGTTCATGCACAGCCGACGTCTCAGCAGCACGGCACGGTGCCCCCAAGTCGGCTGCAGGGCGGATGAGACTGTCACCCATCTCCTTCAGGATTGCGCCTTCGCAAGGCAGGTCTGGAAAGAGATGCAGTGGTTGCTGTCGAGGTTCATCCCGAGCAGCTCCGTAACACAGGACTCTGTGCTCTACAGGCTGTTCCCAGGGACACACACCGAGACAGACATCACCTGCTGCTGGAGGGCCATCAACTCGGTCAAAGACGCTCTTTGGTCTTGCCGAAACTTGCTGGTTCTCCAGAGCAAGGAGATGTCTACGTCTGCGTGTTGCAGACTGGCGCAATCCAAGATCCAGGATTACGTGCTGAGGGACGCACTGAAAATTGGTGCAGTCGCCGCAAAGGCACGGTGGGGAAGGGCCACAGTTTAAAGCCCTTCTGCCACGGAAAACCCGGGGGCAGGAATCAGTACAAAACCCCCCTCGGGCTGTATTTGTAATTTACTTTTTGTGTACATGGAGTACCATGATCTGTAAACACCTATGTAGTGCCATGTACAATGCAAGGTCTGTTGCGAAATGCATGTTGAAAAGAAAAGAAAAAAAATATGTAAATGTACCGTCACCCATTCCATGTACTGTATAGTGACACATGTAATTTAATTTGTTTGAATGTACTACAAGGTATCCCGTATTGGACCGAATTGCACTTGAACTGGAAAACAAGGAAATGTAACGAACGGAACTGCCGTCAGCACCCAAGTAATAGTGTATGGGATTGCTGACCGCAGCTAAAGGTATTGAAATGCCTTTGAATGTACTGTACAGATTTTTTTATGAATAAAGTATCTTTTGAAATAAAAAAAAAAGTTTGTTTGAAGATCAGTCCCACAAAACTGTCACCAAGCTCATGACCTACAAGGCCGTAGTAATACCCCCCCTCCTTAATGGCTCAGAGACATGGACCATGTACAGTAGACACCTCAAGTCGCGAGAGAAATACCACCAACGGTGTGTCCGCAAGATCCTGCAAATCCCCTGGGAGGACAGACGCACCAACATCAGTGTTCTCGTCCAAGCCAACATTCCCAGCATTGAAGCACTGACCACATTGATCAGCTCCGCTGGGCAGGCCACATAGTTCGCATGCCAGACACGAGACTCCCAAAGCAAGCGCTCTACTCGGAACTCATCCAAGGCAAACGAGGCAAAGGTGGGCAGAGGAAACGTTACAAGGACACCCTCAAAGCCTCCCTGATAAAGTGTGACATCCCCACAGACACCTGGGAGTCCTTGGCCATAGACCGCCCTAAGTGGAGGAAGTGCATCCAGGAGGGCGCTGAGCACCTCGAGTCTCATCGCCGAGAGCATGCAGAAATCAAGCGCAGGCAGCGGAAATTGCGTGCGGCAAACCAGGCTCCCTGCCCAGCCTTTCCCTCAACGACTATCTGTCCGACCTGTGACAGAGACTGTGGTTCTCATATTGGACTGTACAGCCACCTAAGAACTCATGCTAAGAGTGGAAGCAAGTCTTCCTCGATTCCGAGGGACTGCCTATGATGATGAATAAGTTTTTAAGTTGGTTATTGTGCTCCCAGGCCGCCTGTAATTTCTGCGGTCTGGAAGAGTCTGTGTACATTGAGTTTGCGAGGTAGCAGGCCCTAGCTAATGTATCGCCTCTGTTTAAAAAAGGGGGCAGACAAAAGGCAGGTAACTGTAGGCCGGTTAGTTTAACATCTGTAGTGGGAAAAATGCTTGAAGCTATCATTAAGGAAGAAATAGCGGGACATCTAGATAGGAATAGTGCAATCAAGCAGACGCAACATGGATTCATGAAGGGGAAATCATGTTCAGCTAATTTACTGGAATTCTTTGAGGATATAATGAGCATGGTGGATAGAGGTGTACTGATGGATGTGGTGTATTTAGATTTCCAAAAGGCATTCGATAAGGTGCCACACAAAAAGTTACTGCAGAAGATAAAGGTACGCGGAGTCAGAGGAAATGTATTAGCATGGATCGAGAATTGGCTGGCGAACAGAAAGCAGAGAGTCGGGATAAATGGGTCCTTTTCGGGTTGGAAATCGGTGGTTAGTGGTGTGCCACAGGGACCGGTGCTGGGACCACAACTGTTTACAATATACATAGATGACCTGGAAGAGGGGACAGAGTGTAGTGTAACAAAATTTGCAGATGACACAAAGATTAGTGGGAAAGCGGGTTGTGTAGAGGACTCAGAGAGGCTGCAAAGAGATTTAGATAGGTTAAGCGAATGGGCTAAGGTTTGGCAGATGGATCAGGAAGGTGGTTCTCCTATGCTTTTTGGAAATAGGAGGTGGGTGGGGTGGTTTGATTAATCTACCTCCATGGCAAAAACCTGGTATTGCAGTACTTCCAGGAAAAGTGCTTGGGTTCTAGGCCTTTTTGCTAAGAGCATTAGTGCAGAGTGATCCTTGATGTGTGCAAGGTGACCTCTGGCGTTTGTGATCTGACAAAGAATTGGAAAAATTGGCTATGATTTAAAAAAAAAGAAAAATTGCTGGTTAAAGAGGAAATTAATGCAATAGTAAGGAGGGACATTAGCTTGGATGATGTGGAATCGGTATGGGTGGAGCTGCGGAATACCAAGGGGCAGAAAACGCTAGTGGGAGTTGTGTGCAGACCACCAAGCAGTAGTAGTGATGTTGGGGACAGCATCAAACAAGAAATTAGGGATGCATCCAATAAAGGTACAGCAGTTATAATGGGTGACTTTAAACTATATATTGATTGGGCTAAGCAAACTGGTAGCAATGCGGTGGAGGAGGATTTCCTGGAGTTTATTAGGGATGGTTTTCCAGACCAATATGTCGAGGAACCAACGAGGGAGCTGGCCATCCTAGACTGGGTGATGTGTAATGAGAAAGCACTAATTAGCAATCTTGTTGTGCGAGGCCCCTTGGGGAAGAGTGACCAAAAAAAAATTAAGATGGAGAGATGGTTCTGTGACGTTTTCGCAGCCCGACATGCTGAGGATCAGCAAATCTTTCGATGCCAGACTATGTGACGCCAAACCCACAGACCGCGCGGCCTCCCAGTCTTTCCTGTCATCTATCTCGGAGGTCTTAGACGACAGCGAGCGGGAGAGTCTGGACCACCCGCTAACTCTGGACGAGCTGACAAAGGCCGTCCGGTCCTTCGAGACGCATAAAACTGCCAGAAGCGACGGCTTACCGGTCGAGTTGTATTCGGCTCTGTGGGACTGGATGGGCCCAGACCTGCTGGAAGTGTACGAGGGTATGCTTCTGGCCAGCAGTATGTCAGAATCAATGAGGAAAGGCATTATCACCCTCATCTACAAGCAGAAGGGGGAGAGGGAGGAAATCAAAAACTGGCGGGCCATTTCGTTGCTCAATGTGGACTACAAGATCCTGTCAAAGGTCATCGCCAACAGGGTCAAGTCTGCTCTTGAGCTGGTGATTCTCCCAGACCAGACCTGCGCTGTCCCTGGCAGGAAGATCTCTGATAGCCTCGCGCTACTCAGGGATACGATCGCCTTCGTGCGGGACAGGGGGGTGGACACCTGATTAATCAGCTTAGACCAGGAGAAAGCCTTTGACAGGATATCGCACATGTACCTGATGGACGTGCTCTCCAAAATGGGGTTTGGGGAGGGTATCCGCAATTGGGTCAAACTGCTCTACACAGACATCAGTAGTGCAGTTCTAATCAACGGGTGGGAAACTCAAAGCTTTCCGATCAGATCTGGAGTCAGGCAAGGCTGTCCTCTCTCGTCTGTCTTGTTTGTGTGTTGCCGAGTCCATCAGGAAGGATGCGGGCATTAGAGGGGTGACGATCCCAGGCAGCGGAGGCGCTCAGGTCAAGACCTCCCTGTACATGGATGACGTGGCCATCTTTTGCTCGGATCCGCAGTCGGTCCGCAGATTGCTCACAATCTGCGACCAGTTTGAACTGGCCTCGGGAGCAAAGGTCAATCGCAGCAAGAGCGAGGCCATGCTCTTTGGCAACTGGGCCGACCGATCCTTTATTCCCTTCACCATTAAGCCAGATTACCTGAAGGTGTTGGGAATATGGTTCGGAGCGGACGGGACGTGCGCCAAAAACTGGGATGAGCGTATCGCCAAGGTCAAACAAAAACTGGGATGGTGGAAGATGCGCTTCCTCTCCATGGCAGGAAAGAACCTGGTCATCAGGAGTGAGGTGCTCTCGGGGTTGCTGCACGTGGCACAGGTCTGGCCCATCCCTCGCTCCTGTGCCACGGCAGTCACCCGGGCCGTCTTCCACTTTGTCTGGAGGTCCAAAATGGACCGTGTCCGCAGAGACACAATGTACAAATCTCTGGACAGTGGAGGAAAGGACGTTCCGAACGTGGCCCTCATCCTGATGGCCACCTTTGTGTGCAGCTGCATCAAGCTGTGCACAGACCCTCGGTACGCAAACACCAAGTGTCACTACGTGCTGAGGTTCTACCTGTCCCCGGTGTTGCGAAGGATGGGTCTGGCCATGCTGCCCCAAAACGGCCCCACCAGTTGGACCATGCCTGTCCACCTGTCCTTCTTGCAAAAGTTTTTCACAAAAAACCCCTTTGACCACAAGGCCATAAAACAGTGGTGAGCACGTAAGGTCCTGGACGCCCTACGAAAGAAGGAGAGGGTGGATCCTGTCGGGTGGTTCCCTGAGCGGACTGTCGAACTTATTTGGCAGACGTCTCATCGCCAGAGCTTTCACACAAGCACCAAGACGTAGCTTGGTTGGCGGTGAGGAGGGCCTTACCCGTCAGAGCGTTCATGCACAGCCGACGTCTCAGCAACACGGCACGGTGCCCCCGAGTCGGCTGCGGGGCGGACGAAACTGTCACCCATCTCCTTCAGGATTGCGCCTTCGCAAGGCAGGTTTGGAAAGAGATGCAGTGGTTGCTGTCGAGGTTCATCCCAAGCAGCTCCGTAACACAGGACTCTGTGCTCTACGGGCTGTTCCCAGGGACACACACCGAGACAGACATCACCTGCTGCTGGAGGGCCATCAACTCGGTCAAAGACGCTCTTTGGTCTTGCCGAAACTTGCTGGTCTTCCAGAGCAAGGAGATGTCCACGTCTGCGTGTTGCAGACTGGCGCAATCCAAGATCCAGGAATACGTGCTGAGGGACGCACTTAAAATTGGTGCAGTCGCCGCAAAGGCACGGTGGGGAAGGGCCACAGTTTAAAGCCCTTCTGCCACGGTAAACCCGGGGGCAGGAATCAGTACAAAACTCCCCTCGGGCTGTACTTGTAATTTACTTTTTGTGTACATGGAGCACCATGATCTGTAAACACCTATGTAGTGTCATGTACAATGAAAGGTCTGTTGCGAAATGCATGTTGAAAAGAAAAAATGTAAATGTAACGTCACCCATTCCGTGTACTGTATAGTGACACATGTAATGTAATTTGTTTGAATGTACTACAAGGTATCCCGTATTGGACCGAATTGCACTTGAACTGGAAAACAAGGAAATGTAACGAACGGAACTGCCGGCAGCACCCAAATAATAGTGTATGGGATTGCTGACCGCAGCTAAAGGTATTGAAATGCCTTTGAATGTACTGTACAGATTTTTTTATGAATAAAGTATATTTTGACATTTTTTTTAAAATCGGCAACAGGGTCAAATCTGCTCTTGAGCTGGTGATTTACCCGGACCAGACCTGCGCTGTCCCCGGCAGGAAGATCTCTGATAGCCTGGCGCTACTCAGGGATACGATCGCCTACGACTCTTTTGGGGAGAGTACAAATAAACAGTAGATCGAGTGCCCCCCGATCTGGGGGACACTGCAGACACTTATAACAGCCCTCTTTTTTTTTTTTTTTTTTGGTGATTTTTGTGTTTTTTGGGCACTAAAATCATAGTTTTTTTTTCCAAGTGCCCCCTATAAAAGTGGAGGAGGGGACACTAAAACCAGCATTTAAAATAAATTAGACTTTAAAACAAATAAAATCAAATTAAAATTTGGTTGCCGGGGGTAATACGATCGCCTACGTACGGGACAGTGCGGTGGACATCTATTTAATCAGCTTGGACCAGGAGAAGGCCTTTGACAGGATATCGCACACGTACCTGATAGACGTGCTCTCCAAGTTGGGGTTTGGGGAGGGTATCCGCAATTGGATCCAACTGCTCTACACAGACATCAGTAGCACAGTTCTAATCAACGGATGGGAAACTGAAAGCTTTCCGATCAGATCTGGAGTCAGGCAAGGCTGTCCTCTCTCATCTGTCTTGTTAGTGTGTTGTATCGAGCCCTTTGCCGAGTCCATCAGGAAGGATGCGAGCATTAGAGGGGTGATGATCCCAGGCAGTGGAGGCGCTCAGGTCAAGTGTAGGGGGTGTTGTTTTGGTCAGGTGCCCCACACCCTGGATTCTAGACTGTTGTCTGATTTGGAGATTGTGAGAAACTGAGACAGAGTCAGTTAGGTAGGATGCAAAACTGGTTTTATTGTGTTCAAACAGAGTAAAAAAAAGGCATGTTTTTAATAATCACAGCAATCAGGTACAAATAGGGAGAAATGGCAACTCAAATGCTCTATATTTGGGAAGAACACATAACACATATAACAGATTAACAGAACACAGTCCTCCCACCTCCCAAAATACTTGTCCACTAAACCTGGAAGGGGAAAACACACCAGAACATCAACAGGTAGGAACAGTAAGAAAAACCCAGAACAGGCCTTCAATTATACTAAAACAGGCTTCCTTATCTTCACGCCAAATCAGTTTTGGGGCTTTGTTTAAACTATTCTGTCCATTGATTTTCAAATGTCTCCTTTGTCAGTGTTTTTGGTGGGCTAGTCAGCATTAACTCGATTAGTGTGTGATAATATGCTATCACTGGTTTTGCATTGTTTTAGGATTGTCCAGTTTCCTGGCCATCTAGTTGGGCCCATGATTTCCATAGTGGTTGATTGGGTAATTGGCTTCTTGCATGTTCTGTAGTTTAGATAATGGCTGGTAATTTGATTATCTCTTAGGGGGTGAATTGGTGCTGCATAGTTCCCCCAGTCTGGGATCCTTAATACACGAATTTGCTTCACAGAGGTTAGCCCCACCTCCTGTATTTGGTAACTCTTTTCGCAGCCAAAATGTTGTAGAATCTTAAAATTGATATACTCCTTCCCATAGATGTTTTGGAGGATCTCAGGCTTCTGTAATTTAGGTCCATTTTGAAATCTCTTTTCAAAAAGTCCAAACACTGGGGGGGGGTTCCATGAGGTTGGCCCCCTTTTGACTTTTTCCTTTTAAAACTTAGATCTCCACTTGAAAAATCCAAAGCTCATTTTTAACAGCCCAAGAGGAGCTTTTCTTTAATTTTCAGGGGGAGGGACTCATGGGAATTTTTGGGGACCCTTCATTCCCCCTTATGACACTATCCAACTATAGTGTCACTTTACAGGTGAGCAAAAATTCCTGACTCCCAAGAGCCAACCTTCCCGCAAATTACCTAAACTAAACACCCATAGTATACATTCCCCTTTACGTGATACAGCATTCAGTTACATCCTCTTCCCTTTACAGGCATATAGGCAAGTTACACTTCACTTCACAAGAATAATACATATTTCAAACACATCACACAAAATTACAAACTTAAATTACTAATAGGGTTCCTAAGGTTTGTCCACCACCCTGTAATATCGGGATTGGTGCCTTCGGTTCTTCCTTTTGCACTTGGAACACCACAGATACAGCACTATCCTGAGCTGACATACTACCAAAAGATGGGAGGCTATCCTGATCCAAGAAGGGACTTCTATATTTTTGAAAATGTCCCACCAGGGTGGAACTATGATAGCCAAGATCTCACTCCCTATCTTAATTGTCTTTTGTTCTAGAGTGTAGAAATGTTTTTGCGCTATTTCCACAGATTTCAAAGACATCGTTCCAGGTTCCCCTCTTTTGTCTCCCAGTACCCATAGTGTTTCTGGCGTCTCAATTGTATAATTCTGTTTTGTCTACATTGCCTAAGTCAAACACGTAAAATTTTCTAAACATTTCTTTCAGTACTGCCTGGTATCGTTGTTCCGTTTCTTTGGGGCATCATGCAGGTAAGTGTACTTCGGTAAGGTTTAAGATAATTGGAACCGGTACTGGGGGAGGTGGGACCAGTACAAACCGGATGGTCTGTTTGCTAGTGCTGTTGGGGAGGAGTTAAACTAATATGGCAGGAGGATGGGAACCAATGCAGGGAGACAGAGGGAAACAAAAAGGAGACAAAAGCAAAAGACAGAAAGGAGATGAGTAAAAGTGGAGGGCAGAGAAACCCAAGGCAAAAAACAAAAAGGGCCACTGAATATAAAGGGGCTGCAGGAGGGATCAAAACTAAAAATCATGGTTTAAAAACTAGGATTAAAACACTCTACCTAAACGCATGGAGCATTCGAAATAAAGTAAATGAGTTGACGGCACAAATCATTACAAATGGGTATGATTTAGTGGCCATTACAGAAACGTGGTTGCAGGGTGGCCAAGACTGGGAATTAAACATACAGGGGTATCTGACGATTTGGAAAGATAGACAAGAAGGGAAAGGAGGTGGGTAGCTCTGTTAATAAAGGATGATATCAGGGCAGTTGTGAGAGACGATATTGGCTCTAATGAACAAAATGTTGAATCATTGTGGGTGGTGATTAGAGATAGTAAGGGGAAAAAGTCACTGGTGGGTGTAGTTTATAGGCCCCCAAATAATAACTTCACGGTGGGGAGGGCAATCATCAGGGGAATAATGGAGGCATGTGAAAAAGGAATGGCAGTAATCATGGGGGATTTTAACCTACATATTGATTGGTCAAATCAAATCGCATGGGGTAGCCTGGAGGAGGAATTCATAGAATGCATACAGGATTGTTTCTTCGAACAGTATGTTACAGAACCTACAAGGGAGCAAGCTATCTTAGATCTCGTCCTGTGTAATGACCAGGAATAATAAACGATCTCCTAGTAAAAGATCCTCTTGGAATGAGTGATCACAGTATGGTTGAATTTGTAATACAGATTGAGGATGAGGAAGTAGTGTCTCAAATGAGCGTACTATGCTAAAACAAAGGGGACTACAGTGGGATGAGGGCAGAGTTGGCTAAAGTAGACTGGAAACACAGACTAAACAGTGGCACAATTGAGGAACAGTGGAGGACTTTTAAGGAGCTCTTTCATAGTGCTCAACAAAAATATATTCCAGTGAAAAAGAAGGGCGGTAAGAGAAGGGATAACCAGCCGTGGATAACCAAGGAAATAAAGGAGAGTATCAAATTAAAAACCAATGCGTATAAGGTGGCCAAGGTTAGTGGGAAAATAGAAGATTGGGAAAATTTTAAACGACAGCAAAGAATGACTAAGAAAGCAATAAAGAATGGAAAGATAAATTACGAAGGTAAACTTGCGCAAAACATAAAAATGGATAGTAAAAGCTTTTACAGATATATAAAACGTAAAAGAGTGACTAAAGTAAATGTTGGTCCCTTAGAAGATGAGAAGAGGGATTTAATAATGGGAAATGTGGAAATGGCTGAGACCTTAAACAATTATTTTGCTTCGGTCTTCACAGTGGAAGACACAAAAGCCATGCCAAAAATTTCTGGTCATAGGTATGTGGGAAGGGAGGACCTTGAGATAATCACTATCACTAGGGGGGTAGTGCTGGACAGGCTAATGGGACTCAAGGTAGACAAGTCCCCTGGTCCTGATGAAATGCATCCCAGGGTATTAAAAGAGATGGCGGAAGTTATAGCAGATGCATTCGTTATAATCTACCAAAATTCTCTGGACTCTGGGGAGGTACCAGTGGATTGGAAAGCAGCTATTATAACGCTTCTGTTTAAAAAAGGGGGCAGACAAAAGGCAGGTTAGTTTAATATCTGTAGTGGGGAAAATGCTTGAAACTATCATTAAGGAAGAAATAGCGGGACATCTAGATAGGAATAGTGCAATCAAGCAGACGCAGCATGGATTCATGAAGGAGAAATCATATTTAACCAATTTACTGGAATTCTTTGAGGATATAAAGAGCATGGTGGATAGAGGTGTACCGATAGATGTGGTGTATTTAGATTTCCAAAAGGCATTCGATAAGGTGCCACACAAAAGGTTACTGCAGAAGATAGGGGTACGCGGAGTCAGAGGAAATGTATTAGCATGGATAGAGAATTGGCTGGCTGACAGAAAGCAGAGAGTCGGGATAAATGGGTCCTTTTCGGGTTGGAAATCGGTGGTTAGTGGTGTGCCACGGGGATCGGTGCTGGGACCACAACTGTTTACAATATACATCGATGACCTGGAAGAGGGGACAGAGTGTAGTGTAAAAAAATTGCTGGTCACAGGAATGTGGGAAGGGAGGACCTTTGGATAATCACTGTCACTAGGGGGTTAGTGCTGGACAGGCTAATGGGACTCAAGGTAGACAAGTCCCCAGGTCCTGATGAAATGCATCCCTGGATATTAAAAGAGATGGCGGAAGTTATAGCAGATGCATTCGTTATAATCTACCAAAATTCTCTGGACTCTGGGGAGGTACCAGCAGATTGGAAAACAGCTAATGTAACGCCTCTGTTTAAAAAAGGGGGCAGACAAAAGGCAGGTAACTATACGCCGGTTAGTTTAACATCTGGAGTGGGGAAAATGCTTGAAACTATCATTAAGGAAGAAATAGCGGGACATCTGGATAGGAATAGTGCAATCAAGCAGACGCAGCATGGATTCATGAAGGGGAAATCATGTTTAACTAATTTACTGGAATTCTTTGAGGATATAACGAGCATGGTGGATAGAGGTGTACCGATGGATGTGATGTATTTAGATTTTCAAAAGGCATTCGATAAGGTGCCACACAAAAGGTTACTGCAGAAGATAAGGGTACGCGGAGTCAGAGGAAATGTATTAGCATGGATCGAGAATTGGCTGGCTAACAGAAAGCAGAGAGTCGGGATAAATGGGTCCTTTTCGGGTTGGAAATCGGTGGTTAGTGGTGTGCCACAGGGATCGGTGCTGGGACCACAACTGTTTACAATATACATCGATGACCTGGAAGAGGGGACAGAGTGTAGTGTAACAAAATTTGCAGATGACACAAAGATTAGTGGGAAAGCGGGTTGTGTGGAGGACACAGAGAGGCTGCAAAGAGATTTAGATGGGTTAAGTGAATGGGCTAAGGTTTGGCAGATGGAATACAATGTCGGAAAGTGTGAGGTCATCCACCTTGGGAAAAAAAACAGTAAAATGGAATATTATTTGAATGGGGAGAAATTACAACATGCTGAGGTGCAGAGGGACCTGGGGGTCCTTGTGCATGAAACTCTTTTAGAGTCTACCTGCAAAACATAAAACATGTATCCGTGCCACCCGACCTGGATGACACACCAGACATTTACAAGGCCCTTTTTTTCTCTTTTTTTTTTGGCACTAAAATCAAATTTTTTCCTTTTTCCAGTGTCCTTGTGCATGAATCCCAAAAAGTTAGTTTGCAGGTGCAGCAGGTAATCAGGAAGGCGAATGGAATGTTGGCCTTCATTGCGAGAGAGATGGAGTACAAAAGCAGGGAGGTCCTTCTGCAACTGTACAGGGTATTGGCGAGGCCGCACCTGGAATACTGCGTGCAGTTTTGGTCACCTTACTTAAGGAAGGATATACTAGCTTTGGAGGGGGTACAGAGACGATTCACGAGGCTGATTCCGGAGATGAGGGGGTTACCTTATGATGATAGGTTGAGTAGACTGGGTCTTTACTCGTTGGAGTTAAGAAGGATGAGGGGGGATCTTATAGAAACATTTAAAATAATGAAAGGGATAGACAAGATAGAGGCAGAGAGGTTGTTTCCACTGGTCGGGGAGACTAGAACTAGGGGGCACAACCTCAAAATACGGGGGTGCCAATTTAAAACCGAGTTGAGAAGGAATTTCTTCTCCCAGAGGGTTATGAATCTGTGGAATTCTCTGCCCAAAGAAGCAGTTGAGGCTAGCTCATTGAATGCATTCAAGTCACAGATAGATAGATTTTTAACCAATAAGGAAATTAAGGGTTATGGGGAGCGGGCGGGTAAGTGGAGCTGAGTCCACGGCCAGATCAGCCATGATCTTGTTGAATGGCGGAGCAGGCTCGAGGGGCTGGATGGCCTGCTCCTGTTCCTAATTCTTATGTTCTTATAGAAACATAGAAACATAGAAAATAGGTGCAGGAGCAGGCCATTCAGCCCTTCTAGCCTGCACCGCCATTCAATGAGTTCATGGCTGAACATGAAACTTCAGTACCCACTTCCTGCTTTCACGCCATACCCCTTGATCCCCCGAGTAGTAAGGACTTCATCTAACTCCCTTTTGAATATATTTAGTGAATTGGCCTCAACTACTTCCTGTGGTAGAGAATTCCACAGGTTCACCACTCTCTGGGTGAAGAAGTTTCTCCTTATCTCGGTCCTAAATGGCTTACCCCTTATCCTTAGACTGTGACCCCTGGTTCTGGACTTCCCCAACATTGGGAACATTCTTCCTGCATCCAACCTGTCCAAACCCGTCAGAATTTTAAACGTTTCTATGAGGTCCCCTCTCACTCTTCTGAACTCCAGTGAATACAAGCCCAGTTGATCCAGTCTTTCTTGATAGGTCAGTCCCACCATCCCGGGAATCAGTCTGGTGAATCTTCGCTGCACTCCCTCAAAAGCAAGAATGTCCTTCCTCAAGTTAGGAGACCAAAACTGTACACAATACTCCAAGTGTGGCCTCACCAAGGCCCTGTACAACTGTAGCAACACCTCCCTGCCCCTGTACTCAAATCCCCTCGCTATGAAGGCCAACATGCCATTTGCTTTCTTAACCGCCTGCTGTACCTGCATGCCAACCTTCAATGACTGATGTACCATGACACCCAGGTCTCGTTGCACCTTCCCTTTTCCTAATCTGTCACCATTCAGATAATAGTCTGTCTCTCTGTTTTTACCACCAAAGTGGATAACCTCACATTTATCCACATTATACTTCATCTGCCTCGCATTTGCCCACTCACCTAACCTATCCAAGTCACTCTGTAGCCTCATAGCATCCTCCTCGCAGCTCACACTGCCACCCAACTTAGTGTCATCCGCAAATTTGGAGATACTACATTTAATCCCCTCGTCTAAATCATTAATGTACAATGTAAACAGCTGGGGCCCCAGCACAGAACCCTGCGGTAACCCACTAGTCACTGCCTGCCATTCCGAAAAGTACCCATTTACTCCTACTCTTTGCTTCCTGTCTGACAACCAGTTCTCAATCCACGTCAGCACACTACCCCCAATCCCATGTGCTTTAACTTTGCACATTAATGTCCTGTGTGGGACCTTGTCGAAAGCCTTCTGAAAGTCCAAATATACCACATCAACTGGTACTCCTTTGTCCACTTTATTGGAAACATCCTCAAAAAATTCCAGAAGATTTGTCAAGCATGATCTCCCTTTCACAAATCCATGCTGACTTGGACCTATCATGTCACCATTTTCCAAATGCGCTGCTATGACATCCTTAATAATTGATTCCATCATTTTACCCACTACTGAGGTCAGGCTGACCGGTCTATAATTCCCTGCTTTCTCTCTCCCTCCTTTTTTAAAAAGTGGGGTTACATTGGCTACCCTCCACTCGATAGGAACTGATCCAGAGTCAATGGAATGTTGGAAAATGACTGTCAATGCATCCGCTATTTCCAAGGCCACCTCCTTAAGTACTCTGGAATGCAGTCCATCAGGCCCTGGGGATTTATCGGCCTTCAATCCCATCAATTTCCCCAACACAATTTCCCGACTAATAAAGATTTCCCTCAGTTCCTCCTCCTTAATAGACCCTCTGACCACTTTTATATCCGGAAGGTTGTTTGTGTCCTCCTTAGTGAATACTGAACCAAAGTACTTGTTCAATTGGTCTGCCATTTCTTTGTTCCCCGTTATGACTTCCCCTGATTCTGACTGCAGGGGACCTACGTTTGTCTTTACTAACCTTTTTCTCTTTACATACCTATAGAAACTTTTGCAATCCGCCTTAATGTTCCCTGCAAGCTTCTTCTCGTACTCCATTTTCCCTGCCCTAATCAAACCCTTTGTCCTCCTCTGCTGAGTTCTAAATTTCTCCCAGTCCCCAGGTTCGCTGCTATTTCTGGCCAATTTGTATGCCATTTCCTTGGCTTTAATACTATCCCTGATTTCCCTAGATAGCCACGGTTGAGCCACCTTCCCTTTTTTATTTTTACGCCAGACAGGAATGTACAATTGTTGTAATTCATCCATGCGGTCTCTAAATGTCTGCCATTGCCCATCCACAGTCAACCCCTTAAGTATCATTAGCCAATCTATCTTAGCCAATTCATGCCTCATACCTTCAAAGTTACCCTTCTTTAAGTTCTGGACCATGGTCTCTGAATTAACTGTTTCATTCTCCATCCTAATGCAGAATTCCACCATATTATGGTCACTCTTCCCCAAGGGGCCTCCCACAATGAGATTGCTAATTAATCCTCTCTCATTACACAACACCCAGTCTAAGATGGCCTCCCCCCTAGTTGGTTCCTCGACATATTGGTCTAGAAAACCATCCCTTATGCATTCCAGGAAATCCTCCTCCACCGTATTGCTTCCAGTTTGGCTAGCCCAATCTATGTGCATATTAAAGTCACCCATTATAACTGCTGCACCTTTATTGCATGCACTCCTAATTTCCTGTTTGATGCCCTCCCCAACATCACTACTACTGTTTGGAGGTCTGTACACAACTCCCACTAACGATTTTTGCCCTTTAGTGTTCTGCAGCTCTACCCATATAGATTCCACATCATCCAAGCTAATGTCTTTCCTAACTATTGCATTAATCTCCTCTTTAACCAGCAATGCTACCCCACCTCCTTTTCCTTTTATTCTATCCTTCCTGAATGTTGAATACCCCTGGATGTTGAGTTCCCAGCCCTGATCATCCTGGAGCCACGTCTCCGTAATCCCAATCACATCATATTTGTTAACATCTATTTGCACAGTTAATTCATCCACCTTATTGCGGATACTCCTTGCATTAAGACACAAAGCCTTCAGGCTTGCTTTTTTAACACCCTTTGTCCTTCTAGAATTTTGCTGTACAGTGGCCCTTTTTGTTCTTTGCCTTGGGTTTCTCTGCCCTCCACTTTTCCTCATCTCCTTTCTGTCTTTTGCTTTTGCCTCATTTTTGTCTCCCTCTGTCTCCCTGTATAGGTTCCCATCCCCCTGCAATATTAGTTTAACTCCTCCCCAACAGCACTAGCAAACACTCCCCCTAGGACATTGGTTCCAGACCTGCCCAGGTGCAGACCGTCCGGTTTGTACTGGTCCCACCTCCCCCAGAACCGGTTCCAATGCCCCAAGAATTTGAATCCCTCCCTGCTGCACCACTGCTCAAGCCATGTATTCATCTGCGCTATCCTGCGATTCCTACTCTGACTAGCACGTGGCACTGGTAGCAATCCCGAGATTACTACTTTTGAGGTCCTACTTTTTAATTTAGCTCCTAGCTCCTTAAATTCTTTTCGTAGGACCTCATCCCTTTTTTTACCTATGTCGTTGGTACCAATGTGCACCACGACAACTGGCTGTTCTCCCTCCCATTTCAGAATGTCCTGCACCCGCTCCGAGACATCCTTGACCCTTGCACCAGGGAGGCAACATATGTTTTTTTAAAAATATTATTTAAATTCGTAGCCAATCGTTCCAATTCTTTGTCAAATCATAAACGCCAGAGGTCACCTTGCACACATCAAGGATCACTCTGCGCCAATGCTCTTAGCCAAAAGGCCTAGAGCCACTGCACCGTTCCTGGAAGTACTGCAATACCAGGTTCGTGCCATGGAGGTGGATGGGTCAGGCCCCCCACACACCTCCGTGGAGGTGGATGGGTCAAGCCACCCCACCCACTAACTGAGGCTACTGCATAGTGTATCCCCTGATAGAGTACCTTTTCGTTTGGTACTGGAACTAATCCATTCCCTGGTCCCTTGGTGGTGGTAGGACACCTTTGTATTACTGTCCGTACTGTCAGGGTAGTCGGCAGGGGCTTTTTGGTGCATGCCACCAGTTCAGTGGCGTTAATTGGGACAGGAGAATATGGGACCTCACACGCCAGCAGGCTAGAGTCCCACGCCATCCCCTCTCTGGTGTCTTGCCATTATCTGGCAAAGGCAATTGACATGCCTGCGGGACAGACCCTCTCTGATCCCCATATGCAGACATAAATCCCCTGTTCAGACTCCCACCACTTATCCCAACACACACTCACTCCCCCCTTGGTCCCCGTGATCATCCGGTGGGTGTCGTTCCCCGTCGGTTCTGTAGTCTACCGCGTCCTTGCTCAGCTTCCTGAGCCACTACCACCTATCCCGAGGAATCTGTCCCTTACAGGTAAGGCACACATGTTTTCCTTTGGTAACCCTGACCCATGCCGCAACCATTTGTACCCTGGGGCATGGGATGGAGACTTCCCTGTAGGTGAATCCGTCCTGGCTGGAGTACCGAGTAGAGTTAGACCCCAGCCACCCTGGCCACCTCTCCTGGTGGAAGTAGATCACGATCTCCTCCACACCCGGTGTGCCACCCCCGGCAGTCACCGTTGGTGCCCTCGCTCCCAAGCACCCATAAATGCGGGATTCCTCCACGTCGCCTTGGTCACCGGTGCTCACCCCCATTAGGGCGAGCAGGAGCAGCACCTTTCCCATTTTAAATTCCTTCCCAGTTCCTGTGAGGATACATAAAAGACAGCCATGCCCTGAGACTCGCTTCTCGGCCTTTTGGCTAAGATCATGCGTAACTGACCTGACAGGGGAGTAACCATGACCCCAAAGTGGTTCTCCCTGGATCAGGAAGGTGGTTCTTCTATGCTTTTTGGAAATAAGAGGTGGGTGGGGTGGTTTGACCCATCCATCCACGGAGGTGTGTGGGGGTGCTGACCGATCCACCTCCATGGCATAAACCTGGTATTGCAGTACTTCCAGGAACGGTGCAGTGGCTCTAGGCCTTTTGGCTAAGAGCATTGGCGCAGAGTGATCCTTGATGTGTGCAAGGTGACCTCTGGCGTTTGTGATCTGACAAAGAATTGGAAAGATTGGCAGTAACGCAGTTCCCCGCTCCCACCTGCCCTGTTTGTCTGGCTGCCCTGCCCCCTTTGGGACTTTCACAGCCAGTGGCTGCTGGCTGCTCCTTACGTTTTTTTGGGCTCCACTGGTTTAAACAGGTTGACATGGAACCACTTTGTGCGGCGGGGCATCTTTGTGGCATAGACCATGGGGCTTGCCTTGTCCACAATGTGGTATGGTCCCATATATAGGGCTTCAAATGTTCCTACCCTATCTCCCATTCGTGGTGCTTGCGGGGTTCCAGCAGCAATCGGTTGCTCCGATGCCGGTTCCCCATGTTATCAGCAGCTTGCCAGTGAATCTGCTTGAGGCGTTCAAACAGATTCTTGACAAAACGGTCCAGGTTCACCTCTCTCAGCTGACCTTCCATGAGCACCGGGGCTAGGACGTGGGTAGGGGTTCGCATGGCCCTACCAGTCATGAGCTCGTGTGGGGAATACCCCGTGCTCTTTGACTGGTTACCCCGAATCCCCATTAGGACTAGCGGAAAACCTCTACCCATTTTTGGGGTGAGTCTCCCGTCTTCTTCCGCAGCCTTTCTTTAATGGTGCGGTTTAAACGCTCCACAATACCTGATGACTGTGGATTGTGGGCAACGTGCCATTTCCCTTGAAGGCCGAGCACATTAAGGGTTGCCTGCATTGCCTGGCCTGTGAAGTGGCTCCCCTGGTCAGACTCCACATACTGTGGGAGTCCCCACTGGGAGAATATCTCTTTCACAAGGATCCTAGCCGTTCCTAAAGTGGTGGCTGTTCGGCATGGGAAGGCTTCAACCCATTCGGAGAACACATCCACCAGGACTAGGCAGTACTTATAGCCTCCCTGGGCGGTGGGTAGGGGCCCGATGTAGTCGATCTGAATCGACTGCCATGGTCCCTCTCCCCTTCTGATGTGTCCCATAGACACCTTCCTTTTCTGGGGGTCAGGGTTGTTAGCACACACTAGGCAGTCGGCGCAGAACTCGCGAACATCTTCCCTGAGTCTCGGCCACTACCCTGCCTGTTCCACCCGTTGCCAGGTGGTCTTAGGTCCGGGGTGCCCCGCTCCTGGACCCTCATGGGCCAGTTGGAGGAATTCCCTCCTGTGTTGCTGTGGCACTACCCATTGCTCTCCCCTGAACAGCATGCCTTCTTTAATGGTCATGGCTGCTGCGCCGTATGGTCCTTCTACATTTTCTCCCTTGGTTAGTGTGTTTAAAACAGTTCTTAGGGCTGGATCCTGGGTTTGAACTGTTTTCAGGTCCGGGGCTAATACTACCCCGCCCTGCCTACCGTTCCTACCCTGCCCCTAACTGCTGCTATGGGGTCTAGGGCGTATGGATCCCAAAACTTCCCTGTGCGAGCACCCTCCTTAGCCAGCACGTCTGCCTGCTGGTTTCCCTGACCTCGAGGTTCAGTGGTCAAGTGGGCTTTCACCTTGTGAATGTAAATCTCCCTTTCCTCCCTTACGGCCGTCATGATCTTTTCCAGCAGGGGCTTGATTGCCAAAGGTCTCCCGTCGGCTGAGGTATACCCCTGATGGGACCAGAGGGCCAGGTACTCCGTACATGAGTTAGAAACATAGAAACGTAGAAAATAGGTGCAGGAGTAGGCCATTCGGCCCTTCGAGCCTGCACCGCCATTCAATGAGTTCATGGCTGAACATGCAACTTCAGTACCCCATTCCTGCTTTCTCACCATACCCCTTGATCCCCCTGGTAGTAAGGACTTCATCGAACTCCTTTTTGAATATATTTAGTGAATTGGCCTCAACAACTTTCTGTGGTAGAGAATTCCACAGGTTCACCACTTTCTGGGTGAAGAAGTTTCTCCTCATCTCGGTCCTAAATGGCTTACCCCTTATCCTTAGACTGTGACCCCTAGTTCTGGACTTCCCCAACATTGGGAACATTCTTCCTGCATCTAACCTGTCTAAACCCGTCAGAATTTTAAACGTTTCTATGAGATCCTCTCTCATTCTTCTGAACTCCAGTGAATACAAGCCCAGTTGATCCAGTCTTTCTTGATATTTCAGTCCCGCCATCCCGGGAATCAGTCTGGTGAACCTTCGCTGCACTCCCTCAATAACAAGAATGTCCTTCCTCAAGTTAGGAGACCAAAACTGTACACAATACTCCAACTGTGGCCTCACCAAGGCCCTGTACAAATGTAGTAACACTTCCCTGCCCTTGTACTCAAATCCCCTCAATATGAAGGCCAACATGCCATTTGCTTTCTTAACCGCCTGCTGTACCTGCATGCCAACCTTCAATGACTGATGTACCATGACACCCAGGTCTCATTGCACTTCCCCTCTTCCTAATCTGTCACCATTCAGATAATAGTCTGTCTCTGTTTTTACCACCAAAGTGTATAACCTCACATTTATCCACATTATACTTCATCTGCCATGCATTTTCCCACTCACCTAACCTATCCAAGTCACTCTGCAGCCTCATAGCATCCTCCTCGCAGCTCACACTGCCACCCATCGTAGTGTCATCTGCAAATTTGGAGATACTACATTTAATCCCCTCGTCTAAATCATTAATGTACAATATAAACAGCTGGGGCCCCAGCACAGAACCTTGCGGTACCCCACTAGTCATGTAAACATACTGTCCGAGCAAATCGTGTACGGGGTAGGGAATTTCTCGGACACCGCAGACAGTTCGGCATGCTGGCCGCTCATGGTGCTGGGGAGTTTAATATCCAGGGCAATGTTCACCTCTGGGTCGTAGACTCCGCACCCTGTGAGTCGTTCACCAGCAGTCACTGTGCTCGAACCGTCCACATAGATTTCGCGGCCCGTGGGGTGTATCCCGGCCCGAAAACCTACGTTGACTTCCCATACCCCTTCGACAGAGCACCGGTGGGCTGTCCCCGGGTAGATCACGTTAGCTGCAAGCCTTGGCTCGCAGAGGCCTTTTACCCTTAGGTCCATCTGGGAGAGGAGTAGGGTCCAGCGAGCGATACGAGCACTGCTCACTGTCCCATCCTTAATCCTCCAATTCAGGAGCATCTGGGTCGGCATATGGTGGGTGAGGAGTGTGATAGGGGACCCTCCTGTGGAGATTAAAGATCTCTTCACAGCTCAGTGAGTGGCCAGTAAGTGCTTCTCACAGTTGGAGTACCCCTTTTCCACATCGGTGAGTATCCTGGAGGAGTAAACCACCGGTCTCAGCTGGCCGTGCCGTTCCTGCAACAGCACTGCGCTCAGACTGTCTCCGCTGGCTGCCACCTCCAGGAAAAACTCTCTCCCCTGATCAATCGCTCCTCGGGCCGGTGGGGTCTGCAGCCTTTCCTTGAGTTGTTTAAATGCTGCCTCGCAACCCTCGTCCCAATCCCACTCCACTCCCTTGTGTAGGAGCCGGAGCAGAGGGGCTGCTGTGGCTGCATAATCCTCAATGAAGTCTCTGCAGTAACCGGTTAGCCCCAGAAAAGATCTCACTCCCGTTACTGTGTTGGGGGCTGGTAATTCCTGTACTGCCTCCCTTCTGGCCTTGTCCATGGCCCTTTCCCCAGCACGCACCGTCAGTCCCAGGAACTTTACTTCCTTTTGGCCGATCTGTGCCTTCTTGGGGTTAACTTTAAAACCTTCCTCCCGAAGTAGCTCCAGAAGCTCGGCCAGCAGTGGGCCATGCCCCTCACACTCATCGGTGAACAGGAGCAGGTCGTCCACATACTGGACCAGCTGCCGGGGTCTGCTAAAACCCTTCAACAGTTAGCCATGCATTGATGAAAAATGCTGGGGCTGTTGTGAAAACCCTGGGGCAGGCAGTTCCAAGTGTACTGTTGGCCTTTAAATGTAAAAGCGAACTTGTACTGGTCCTCCCTTCGCAAGGGAATGGGCCAAAACCCGTTGGAAATATCCAGCACCGTGAAGGTGGTCGCGGAGGCTGGGATACTTCCAATGAGGTCGGCGACAGCTGCAACCATGGGTGCACAGGCCGGTTAGTTACAGTTGAGTACCCGGTAGTTCACCATGGCTCTCCAGGAATTGTCCGGTTTCTTAACCGGCCACAGTGGAGAGTTCACATGGGTGGCTATCGGTCTCAATACCCCCTGTTTAACCAAAGAGCTCACGGCCGTTTCCATGTCTGCCTCTGCTTCCCTGGGGAAATTGTACAGCTTTTGTGGTCGGGTCATGGGGTCCCCACTCACACTGACCTCGGCCCCGTTTACTCTCCCACAATCATGTTTGTGAGTGGCAAACGCGGCAAGGTGTGCTCGCACAACAGCCTGGTACTCCACTGGAGTGTTACTGACCAGTAGTTCAAGGTCGTAACCCTCCTTTGGCTTCATTGTACACAGGGTCCCCTTTCCCTGTTTCTCTGGGATGACTGCTACCTCACTTTCTTTACCGGCACAGGCTGCCCCCCACAGACAATGGTTTCTTATATCGACTAGAATCCGGTGACCTATCATAAAGTCGGCCCCCAAGATTCCTTTTCCCTCCTGCTCCCACTTCATCAGGACACACGTCCACTTAGTGTGCAGTGTTCCTAATTGAATGGACAGCGGGATTGAGAGTGAGCCAGCCTGTGAATCCCACAAGGCTGTACGGGGTCCCGTTTGATAGAGGTGAGGCTGAGGGGTCATCTGCATAGACGATGGTGCATGCTGTTCCAGTGTCCAGCAAATAAGCCCCCTTTACTCTCTCCACCTCCATCTCGACATACGGTCGCTTCCAGGCATCGTTCACTAAGGGACACAGGTAGACAGGCTGCACTGGCTTTAGTCATAAATCTGGGTGAGATGGGGCAGATGGTATCACTGTACTGGTGGCCGTGGCTACCTGCCCCGGACCCATTAGTGCGGTTCGGAGAGCAGCCACCACGGTCTCAAATGTTTGGGAAGAGACCGACTGCTCGGTCTTTTGGGCTGGGACTGTGGGATTCTTTTCTACCCTGACTTCCAGGGATTCCTACAGTCCTTCCTCCAATGCCCATTCTTCCCGCACCCAAAGCAGTTACGTTTGGTTTTGGAAGGGTTACCCCCTCCCTGGTGCCACTCTTTCTTTCCCTGACTGTGTTTTAACTCATGTACCTTTCCCAGGGGCTCTTCCCCCCTGCAGTTCCGATATGCCATGGTCAGTTGCCTGATCACTGTTTCCTCGATGGCTTGGGGGTCCCTCGGGTCAAACCAAAGCTCTGCTCTGGCTGTGATCCGGGGCAGGCTGTTTGCCACTATGCTCCAGAGCCATTGTGCCCGTTCGCCCGGTGTAAGGTTTGCCCGGTCGAGAGCCATACTGCAGGCTTGCTGATACACAGGCCACAGTCTGTCAGCAAAAGCCTGAGGGGTTTCTCCCACGAGCTGAACTGTACTCTCCACTCGGGAGAAGGGACTTCCCTCATTTAGACCCATGGCCTCCAGAACTTCATCCCGGACATCATCATATGTACCCCTGCCCTTTCTGCACTCCGCCGAAAGGGACTGGTATAGCTTGCTGTCCAGGGAGAAAAGGAGCAGTTTTACCTGCTCTGAGTCATCACATCCGCTAATCTCGGCTGCCCGTTCCACTTCCATGAAGTGGACGGAGGGGGTCTCCCTTATGTGTAAGCTTACTCAGGTGGCTTACCATAGCCCTCCACTGTGGGGTAGTGTGGGGAACCACGAATTGGCTCTCAAGAACCCCCGGTGCTCCACCCACAGGCACGTTGAACTTTTGCTGCCGGACCGGACACATTGGTCCCGACTCCGACCCTTTCAGTTCTGGCTCACCCTTCTCTCCCTGCTGCCAAACCAAGTTAAACCCCGGCGCCACAGGTGGTGGTGGTCCATACTCCCTGCCTGCCTGAGCAATTGTCCCTCCCTCCTGCTGCCCAACCGGGTTGTTCCCCGGCGCCACAGCGGGTAACTGAACAGTTTTTTCCTGCTCTTCCAGGTCGGCCCGGGTCGTACCCAGACTTATGAGGCACACCATGCCTCTTTCCCTAGACAGAGCACGGTTTAAACTTTCAATTTGCTGCTGGCAGGGGCCGTGATCTCCCGACTCAAACCCCTTAGTGCTGGTTACTCTGTAGGCTGCCTGGATGTCTTTGACTCTCTCCTCCTGCTCTTTAATGTGTCTATTAAGGCGAGCGTTCTCTTCTTGCAGTACCCTTTCATTTTTCTTAGCCTCGGTGACCTGACACTGCATATAATCCAACCTATTCCTGAACTTCTTCCCTGTGTAAAGCCTTTCCTCGTTGTGCTCATGTAACTCTCTCATTAACCTTTCCCCTATGATTGTTTGTGCACTAGACTGTTCCTCTGCCTCTCTCAGTTTAGCACTTAGTTTCTCTACTGTGAATCTAAGAGCTGGACCTGTTTATGCAGACATACTAGCCAAATTGCCTTTTCCACTGCCTTTTTGTGAGTTTTGCCCTCTGTCCCCTGGGCGCTCAGCGCGCAACAGATCGCGGACCCACTTCTTTGTTACATTCACTCTTTTGATCACATAGGAGGCAATCCTCGCTTCCATTTTACTTCTTTTCTCACAACCAAAGTCTGTCTCCTCACATCCCTTTTGCCACAGTCCCTTCGTGGTCGTCATTAAGTAGGGGCTGGTGTTTTGGTCAGGTTTCTCTGACTCCTTGGTGTTTTCGAGGCACCCCACACCCTGGATTCTAGACTGCGGACTGATTTAGGGGTTGTGAGAAACTGAAACAGAGTCAGTTGGGTAGGATGCAAAACTGGTTTTATTGTGTTCAAACAGAGTAAAGAAAAAGGCATGTTTTTAATAATCACAGCAATCAGGTACAAATAGGGAGAAATGACAACTCAAATGCTCTATATTTGGGAAGAACACATAACACGTATAACAGATTAAAAGAACACAGTCCTCCCACCTCCCAAAATACTTGTGCACTAAACCTGGGAGGGCAAAACACCCAAGAACATCAACAGGTAGGAACAGTAAGAAAAACCCAACCTTCCAGACCCACTATCTAGCTAGGTTAGAATTTTGGGGTTTCAGGGACCATGCTCACCAATTCCCTTTTGACAGTTCCAACTCCGGGGTTCGCCGTAGTTGTCCTGGTCCTGTTCCAAACTCTGGGGTTCACCTTAGTTGTTCGGGTTCTGTAGTCTGTACCCCGGACCTCGTTGGGGACTTCAACCTGCATCACTTCTTCAGATGGGCTGAGTCCGCTGATACGGTAAGGTGCGTATTGGACCTGTGGGGTGAGTATTCACTTTTCCTTGGTCAGGGTAGTCTTAAAAGTTCCGTTAGGTAATGTTTTACCCCTTGGTAGCATAGAACCGCTTGTAGAGTGGAAAAATCTTCGGTTTTGTCGGGTTGGTTCCGGTTGACTGTTTGATTGGTCGCATGATCCGAAACTTTCCGATAGTCATTTTGAAAGCCTGTTTGCTGTCGTGGTGTTGTCCTTCTGGATTTTAGAGATTCCTTTCGCTGATGTTTCGGGGTCCCACTTTTCGAGGCTGGTGTTAACCTTATGTAATGAGACTGCTACCTCAATAGTGTCTCTAGAAGCACCCCTAACTGCCAGAACAGGCCTTCAATTAGACTAAACCAGGCTTCCTTATCGTCACACCAAATCAGTTCTTGGGCTTTGTTTAAACTGTTCTGTCCATTGATTTTCAAATGTCTCCTTTGTCAGTGTTTTTGGTGGGCTAGTCAGCAATAACTCAATTAGGGTGTGATAATATGCAATCACTGGTTTTGCATTGTTTTAGGATTGTCCAGTTTCCTGGCCATCTAGTTGGGTCCATGATTTCCATAGTGATTGATTGGGTAATTGGCTTCTTGCATATTTTGGATGAGTTCTGTAGTTTAGATAATGGCTGGTAATTTGTTTATCTCTTAGCAGGTGAATTGGTGCTGCATAGTTCCCCCAGACAGTCTGGGATCCTTAATACATGATCTTGCTTCACAGAGGTTAGCCCCACCTTCTGCATTCGGTAACTCTTTATCGCAGCCAAAATGTTGTAGAATCTTAAAATTGATATGCTCCTTCCCATAGATGTTTCGGGGATCTCAGGCTTCTGTAATTTAGGTCCATCTTGAATTCTCTTTTCAAAAAGTCCAAACACTGGGGGGGTGTGGGGTTCCATGAGGTTGGCCCCCTTTTGCCTTTTTCCTTTTAAAACTTAGATCTCCACTTGAGCTCTCCACTTAGATCTCCACATGAACGCTCTGACGGGTAAGGCCCTCCTCACCGCCAACCAAGCTACGTCTTGGTGCTTGTTTTTCTTATTTCAAAATATACTTTATTCATATAAACATTTGTACAGTACATTCAAAAGCAGTTCAGTACATTTAGCTGCGGTCAGCAATCCCATACACTACATTTGGGTGCTGACGGCAGTTCCGTTCAATATATTTCCTTGCTTTTCATTTCTAGTACAATTTGGTACGATACGGGATACATTTTAGTACATTCGACAAATTACATTACATGTATCACTGTACAGTACACGGAATGGGTGACGGTACATTTACATTTTTTTCTTTTCAACGTGCATTACGTAACACAGGACTCTGTTTTTTTTAAATTTCAAAATATACTTTATTCATTAAAAAAATCTGTACAGTACATTCAAAGGCATTGCAATACTTTTAGCTGCGGTCAGCAATCCCATACACTATTATTTGGGTGCTGACGACAGTTCTGTTCGTTACATTTCCTTTTTTTCCAGTTCAAGTGCAATTCGGTCCAATGCGGGATACTTTATAATACATGCAAACAAATTACATTTCATGTGTCACTATACAGTACACGGAATGGGTGACGGTACATTTACATTTTTTTTTTCTTTTCAACATGCATTTCGCAACAGACCTTGCATTGTACATGGCACTACATAGGTGTTTACAGATCATGGTGCTCCATGTACACAAAAAATAAATTACAAATACAGCCCGAGGGGGGGTTTGTACTGATTCCTGCCCCCAGGTTTACCGTGGCAGAAGGGCTTTAAACTGTGGCCTTCCCCACCATGCCTTTGCGGCGACTGCACCAATTTTAAGTGCGTCCCTCAGCCCGTAATCCTGGATCTTGGATTGCGCCAGTCTGCAACACGCAGACGTGGACATCTCCTTGCTCTGGAGAACCAGCAAGTTTCGGCAAGACCAAAGAGTGTCTTTGACCGCGTTGATGGCCCTCCAGCAGCAGGTGATGTCTGTCTCGGTGTGTGTCCCTGAGCACCACGGGCAGTTCCCAGGGACACACACCGAGACAGACATCACCTGCTGCTGGAGGGCCATCAACACGGTCAAAGACGCTCTTTGGTCTTGCCGAAACTTGCTGGTCTTCCAGAGCAAGGAGATTTTTTTTATTTCAAAATATACTTTAGTCATAGAAAAATTTGTACAGTACATTCAAAAGCAGTTCAGTACATTTTGAATGTACTGTACAATTTTTATATGAATAAAGTATATTTTGAAATAAAAAAAACCTATGTAGTTCCATGTATAATGTAAGTTCTGTTGTATAATGCATGTTGGAAAGAAATGTAACTATACCCTCACTGTGCACCGTGTGGTGACACATGTAATGTAACTTGATGAACGTACCACAATGTATCCTGGATTGTATGAATTGTACCTTGAAATGTAAATTAACGAAATGTATTGAACGGAACTGCGGTCAGCATCCAAATGTAATGTATGGAATTGCTGACCGCATCCAAATGTACTGAACTACTTTCCAATGTATTGTGCACATTTTTATATGAATAAAGAATATTTTGAAATTAAAAAAAAAATACTCTTCTGAAGTTGTGACAATTCCTTCCGTATCCCTCTCATCTCCTGAACACCTTTGAGGATGAAGAACTTCTTGATGTTTTTCTTGATTGTTTCCCACCAACAGCCAATAAACAAAATGGAAAGGCGGGGCACGAATGGAGCTTTGGGATGTCGAGAAACCCGCTGTCCAATTGGCAATTGGCTGGAGATATGCAAATAAGGGAATAAATTAAACGTGCAGCCGAAAAAAGAAAGGAGAGAAATATCCTTATTCATTTTGTGCTCCCATGAACATCGGAAACACTGAGTGACCGACAACATTTGATATCAATGTACCTATAATCAGTACATAGTCGGTTTGATGTTAAAGACGTAACGCGTGAGAGACCCGAGCGGGAGCTGTAATGCTCGTTATTGCAACACATACACCCAAATTTTTGGAGCGGGAGATGGTGGGGCTCCCTCTGTCCGTTGTGGTGGGGGGAGACCAAGGTTTGGTTTCCCTGCTCCGTCTCCCATTTGTTTTCTGGCGAAAGTAAAACCGCGGACTGATGTTAGAAGCACCGGCAGTTTTGCTGTTCTGTGTCAGCCAAGTTCCGCCTTCAGCCAGCTTAAATCTATTCTGCACCGTGCCATTTCACATTACGTTGGATAACAGAGAATCATAGAAAATTACCGCACAGAAGGAGGCCATTCGGCCCATCGTGTCCGTGCTGGCCCAATAAGAGTCTAATCCCACCTTCCTAAATATATTCAAAAAGGAGTTAGATGAGGTCCTTACTACTAGGGGGATCAAGGGGTATGGCGAGAAAGCAGGAATGGGGTACTGAAGTTGAATGTTCAGCCATGAACTCATTGAATGGTGGTGCAGGCTAGAAGGGCCGAATGGCCTACTCCTGCACCTATTTTCTATGTTTCTATGTTTCTATGTTTCCCTAGCCCTGTAGGTTACTTTTTTTTCACAGGTATATCCATCTCTATCCACGTCAATACATTACCCCCAATACCACATGCCTTAATTTTGCACACTAATCTCTTGTCAAAAGCCTTTTTAAAGTCCAAATACACCACATCCACTGGTTCTCCCTTATCCACTCTACTAGTTACATCTTCAAAAAATTCTAGAACTCGGGAGAGTCCGAGAGGGGGAGGTCCGTGAGTTTGGTAGAGTCCGAGAGCGGAAGTCCATGAGTTCGGGAGACGAGGAGTTCGAGGAGCAGGAGGGCCGGAGGTAGGCGAGGAATTCACTTCTGATGAGGATCGGAGAGTCAGAGGAGCGGGCAGTTTAAAAAGAGCGCGATCCAGAGAGTAGGAGGAGCAGAGCAGTTCGGGAGCAGCGAGGCCCATAAAAGCGGGGCCAGCAGTCGGAGGAGGCCAGCTGGTGCAGGGGCAGAAGGTAAACAAAGAAGTAAAAAGAAATTGAAGTGTGACGTCACAGCCAAGAGGGTGAGTGATTGGCTGGTGGATGGGTGAGTATTTAATCCTTTTCTTTTTCTTTTTCTTTTCTGATCAGTAAGAAACCTTTGGCGTTGTTATCAATTCAGTTAATTTAAAGGTTAAGCCATGGCAGGAGAGCCCAGACACATGTCATGCTCCTCTTGTGCTATGTGGAAAGTCAGGGGCACTTCCAGTGTCCCTGACAACTACATGTGCAGGAAGTGTATCCAGCTGCAGCTCCTGACAGACCACATTGCGGCACTGGAGCTGCACGAGCTGCACATGGATTCACTCTGGAGCATCCGCGATGCTGAGGATGTCGTGAATAGCACGTTCAGTGAGTTGGTCACACGGTAGGCAAAGGTTACACAGCCAGATAGGGAATGGGTGACCATCAGGCAGAGCAGGAGTAGGAAGGTAGTGCAGGGATCCCCTGTGGTCATCTCACTCTAAAACAGATACACCACCTTGGGTATTGTTGGGGGAGATGGCTCATCAGGGGAAGGCAGCAGCAGTCAAATCCATGGCACCAGGGGTGGCTCTGCTGCTCAGGAGAACAGGAAAAAGATTGGGAGAGTTATAGTGATAGGGGATTCTATTGTAAGGGGAATAGCTAGGAGTTTCTGCAGCCGCAAATGAGACTCCAGGATGGTATGTTGCCTCCCTGGTGCAAGGGTCAAGTATGTCTCGGAGCAGCTGCAGCGCATTCTGGAAGGGGAGGGTGAACAGCCAGCTGTTGTGGTACATATAGGTACCAACGATATCGGTAAAAAACGGGATGAGATCCTACAAGCTGAATTTAGGGGGCTAGAAGTTAAATTAAAAGGTAGAACCTCAAAGGTAGTAATCTCAGGATTGCTAACAGTGTCACATGCTAGTCAGAGTAAGAATTGCAGGGTAACTTAGATGAGTACGTGTCAGATGAACCGCAAGATACTAAGCTATTTTCCAATGTATTGTGAAAATTTTATATGAATAAAGTATATTTTTGGAAAAAAAAGTACAGCCCGAGGGGGGTCTGATTCCATCCCCTGGGTTTACCATGGCAGAAGAGCTTTAAACTGTGGCCCTTCCCCACCGTGCTTTTGCGACGACTGCACCAATTTTAATGCGTCCCTCAGCACGTAATCCTGGATCTTGGATTGTGCCAGTCTGCAACACCCAGACGTGGACATCTCCTTGCTCTGGAAGACCAGCAAGTTTCGGCAAGACCAAAGAGCGTCTCTGACCGAGTTGATGGCCCTCCAGCAGCAGGTGATGTCTGTCTCGGTGTGTGTCCCTGGGAACAGCCCGTAGAGCACAGAGTCCTGTGTTACAGAGCTGCTCGGGATGAACCTCGACAGCAACTACTGCATCTCTTTCCAGACCTGCCTTGCAAAGGGGCAATCCTGAAGGAGATGGGTGACAGTCTCATCCGCCCCGCAGCCGGCCCGGGGGCACCGTGCCGTGTTGCTGAGACGTCGGCTGTGCATGAACGCTCTGACGGGTAAGGCCCTCCTCACCACCAACCAAGCTACGTCTTTGTGCTTGTTTTTTTAAATTTCAAAATATACTTTATTCATATAAAAATTTGTACAGTACATTCAAAAGCAGTTCAGTACATTTAGCTGCGGTCAGCAATCCCATACACTACATTTGGGTGCTGACGGCAGTTCTGTTCTATACATTACCTTGCTTTTCAGTTCAAGTACAATTCGGTACAATACGGGATACATTGTAATACATTCAACAAATTACATTACATGTGTCACTATACAGTACGCGGAATGGGTGACGGTACATTTACATTTTTTTTCTTTTCAACGTGCATTACGAAACAGACCTTGCATTGTACATGGCACTACATAGGTGTTTACAGATCATGGTGCTCCATGTACGCGAAAAAGAAGTTACAAATACAGCCCGAGGGGGGTTTTGTACTGATTCCTGCCCCCGGGTTTTCCGTGGCAGAAGGGCTTTAAACTGTGGCCCTTCCCCACCGTGCCTTTGCGGCGACTGCACCAATTTTTAGTGCGTCCCTCAGCACGTAATCCTGGATCTTGGATTGCGCCAATCTGCAACACGCAGACGTGGACATCTCCTTGCTCTGGAAGACCAGCAAGTTTCGGCAAGACCAAAGAGCGTCTTTGACCGAGTTGATGGCCCTCCAGCAGCAGGTGATGTCTGTCTCGGTGTGTGTCCCTGGGAACAGCCCGTAAAGCACAGAGTCCTGTGTTACGGAGCTGCTCGGGATGAACCTCGACAGCAACCACTGCATCTCTTTCCAAACCTGCCTTGCGAAGGCGCAATCCTGAAGGAGATGGGTGACAGTCTCGTCCGCCCCACAGTCGACTCGGGGGCACCGTGCCGTGCTGCTGAGACGCCGGCTGTGCATGAACGCTCTGACAGGTAAGGCCCTCCTCACCGCCAACCAAGCTACGTCTTGGTGCTTGTGTGAAAGCTCTGGCGATGAGACATTCTGCCAAACGAGTTCAACAGTCCGCTCAGGGAACCACCCGACAGGGTCCACCCTCTCCTTCTTTCGTCGGGCGTCCAGGACCTTATGTGCTGACCACTGTTTTATGGCCTTGTGGTCAAAGAGGTTTTTTGTGAAAAAAATACTAGCTTTTTATTCCATCTGAATTGTTAAGATTTGTATTTTAATCAATCGGGGGTTTAAATCAATTTGAGCTTTTTCAATTCAGCAATTCACCTGCTCCAATTGGTGAACAAGCAGATATTTCCTGATTAAATGCCTCTCATCTTTACTCCACAATAGTTTATAGTAAATTGACTGGTTCCTGAAGATATGGATTCTGTTTTTAATTACAGTTTTGTAAATAAAGTAAGGAAAATATTTATTTTTCTCCCAAAGAAACAGCTGCGAACTTTGCAGCAGTGCCGATGTGTTGCAGTTCCAGGCTCTTCCAACAGGTGTCCTCACCCTCCTTTGCCGACAAGTTTCCAGTTCCACATCAATCCAACAGAGGTGCCGAGTCTACCTGTACTTAATTTGCCCACTGAAAGACTTGCATTTATATAGCGCCTTTCACGAGTACCTGACATCCCAAAGTACGTTACAGTCAATGAAGTACTTTTGGAGTGTAGTCACTGTTGTAATGTAGGAAACACAACAGCCAATTTGTCCCACAAACAACAATGTGACCAGATAATCTCTGTTTATGTGATGTTAGTTCAGGGATAAATTTTGGCCAGGACACTGGGGAGAACTCCCCTGCTCTTCTTCGAAATAGCGCCACCTGAGAGGGCAGACTTCTCATTCACATCGGTTTAACGTCACATCAGAAAGATGGCACCTCCGACAGAGCAGCATTCCCTCGGCACTGCACTGGAGTGTCAGCCTAGATTTTTGCACTCAAGTTCTGGAGTGGGGCTTGAACCCACAACTTTCCTGCCCCTATCTAGAGGACCAGAGTACAAGGGGGTAGAAGTTATGCTGGAGCGATACGAAACTCTGGTTAGACCACACCTGCAGTACTGTGAGCAGTTCTGGGCACCTGCCCCGAGGAGGGATATATTGGTCTTGGAGGGACTGCACCGTAAGTTTACAAGAACAATACTGGACTTCAAGGGTTAAGTTATGAGGACAGATTACACAAATGTGTGGTCTCTCCCATCTCGCAGGGGAGAGGGAGCCCCACCCTCTCCCGCTCCAACTATTGATCCGATGGTTTTTCCCCCAAAATATACTTTATTGATGAAACGTTGTCAAATTACATTTGAATACCGTCAAAATTCAGTACAATGTAATTCAATATTTGTCCAAATTCCGTGCAATACAATCCATAAAATACATTACATAGAACACTGTACAACTTTAAATGCGGTACATGGTACTTAATTTACAGAAAGATTTCCATGCACATTTCTTTTTGACATTTTCTGATACATAAGTCTGAGGGGCATGGAAACGCATCACCCAATTGACTTTAAATTACGTACGTTAATAGATGCACTTCTTCAAACTGATTTTAAATTGAAAAGAGTACAGTTCAAAGTCCCATTTCAATGAACAGTCCGTTATGCTGGTCGCAGCGCTGGGGCCTGTTCTTGTCGACACACGGTGACAGAGAACAGATCTACTGCACCTGGGCTGAGATACTTCTTTTTCCCAAAAATACTTTATTCATATAACATTTTCACAATACATTGGAAAATAGTTTTTTTTTAAATTTCAAAATATAATTTATTCATATAAAAATTTGCACAATACATTCGAAAGCAGTTCAGTACATTTGGATGCGGTCAGCAATTCCATACATTACATTTGGATGCTGACCGCAGTTCCGTTCAATACATTTCTTTACTTTACATTTCAAGGTACGATTCATACAATCCAGGATACATTGTAGTACGTTCATCAAGTTACATTACATGTGTCACCATACAGTACACAGTGAGGGGACAGTTACATTTGTTTCCAACGTGCATTATGCAACAGAACTTGCATTATACATGGCACGACATAGGTGTTTGCAGATCATGGTGCTCTATGTATACAAAAGATTTACCATTGCAGCCTGAGGGTAGTTTTGTACTGATTCCATCCCCCGGGTTTACTGTGGCGGAAGGGCTTCAAACTGTGGCCCTTCCCCACCGTGCCTTTGCAGCGAGTGCACCAATTTTTAGTGCATCCCTCAGCATGTAATCCTGGATCTTGGATTGCGCCAGTCTGCAACACGCAGACGTGGACATCTCCTTCCTTCGCATCTACAAGCAGAAGGGGACAAGCAGAAGGGGGAGAGGGAGGAAATCAAAAACTGGCAGTCCATTTCGCTGCTCAATGTGGACTACAAGATCCTGTCAAAGGTAATCGCCAACAGGGTCAAGTCTGCTCTTGAGCTGGTGATTCACCCGGACCAGACCTGCGCTGTCCCCGGCAGGAAGATCTCTGGTGGCCTCGTGCTACTCATGGGATACGATCGCCTACATGCGGGACAGGTGGGTGGACACCTGATTAATCAGCTTAGACCAGGAAAAGGCCTTTGACAGGATATCGCTCACGTACCTGATGGATGTGCTCTCCAAAATGGGGTTTGGGAGGGTATCCACAATTGGATCCAACTGCTCTACAGAGACATCACTTGCACAGTCCTAATCAACGGGTGGGAAACTGAAAGCTTTCCGATCAGATCTGGAGTCAGGCAAGGCTGTCCTCTCTCGTCTGTCTTGTTTGTGTGTTGTATCGAGCCTTTTGCCAAGTCCATCAGGAAGGATGCGGGCATTAGAGGGGTGACGGTCCCAGGCAGCAGAGGCGCTTAGGTCAAGACCTCCCTGTACGTGGACGACGTCGCCGTCTTTTGCTCGGATCCGCAGTCGGTCCGCAGATTGCTCACAATCTGCGACCAGTTTAAACTGGCCTCGGGAGCCAAGGTCAATCGCAGCAAAAGCGAGGCCATGTTCTTTGGCAACTGGGCCGACCGATCGTTTATTCCCTTCACCGTTAAGCCAGATTACCTGAAGGTGTTGGGAATATGGTTCGGAGCGGACGGGGCGTGCGCCAAAAACTGGGAAGAGCGTATCGCCAAAGTGAAGCAAAAACTGGGATGATGGAAGATGCGCTTCCTCTCCATGGCAGGAAAGAACCTGGTCATCAGGAGTGAGGTGCTCTCGGGGTTGCTGCACGTGGCACAGGTCTGGCTCATCCCTCGCTCCTGTGCCGCGGCAGTCACCTGGGCCGTCTTCCACTTTGTCTGGAGGTCCAAAATGGACCGTGTCCGCAGAGACACAATGTACAAATCTCTGGACAGTGGAGGAAAGGATGTTCCGAACTTGGCCCTCATCCTAATGGCCACCTTTGTGTGCGGCTGCATCAAGCTGTGCACAGACCCACGGTACGCAAACACCAACTGTCACTACGTGCTGAGGTTCTACCTGTCCCCGGTGTTGCGAAGGATGGGTCTGGCCATGCTGCCGCGAAACGCCCCCACCAGTTGGACCATGCCTGTCCACCTGTCCTTCGTGGAAAAGTTTTTCACAAAAAACCCCTTTGACCACAAGGCCATAAAACAGTGGTCAGCACGTAAGGTCCTGGATGCCCTACGAAAGAAGGAGAGGGTGAACCCTGATGGGTGGTTCCCTGAGCGGACTGTCAAACTCATTTGGCAGAACATCTCATCGCCAGAGCTTTCACACAAGCACCAAGACATAGCTTGGTTGGCGGTGAGGAGGGCCTTACCCGTCAGAGTGTTCATGCACAGCCGACGTCTCAGCAACACGGCACAGTGCCCCTGAGTCGGCTGCGGGGCGGACGAGACTGTCACCCATCTCCTTCAGGATTGCGCCTTCGCAAGGCAGGTCTGGAAAGAGATGCAGTGGTTGCTGTCGAGGTTCATCCCAAGCAGCTCCATAACACAGGACTCTGTGCTCTATGGGCTGTTCCCAGGGATACAGAGACAGACATCACCTGCTGCTGGAGGGCCATCAACTCGGTCAAAGACGCTCTTTGGTCTTGCCGAAACTTGCTGGTCTTCCAGAGCAAGGAGATGTCCACGTCTGCGTGTTGCAGACTGGCGCAATCCAAGATCCAGGATTACGTGCTGAGGGACGCACTTAAAATTGGTGCAGTCGCCGCAAAGGCACGGTGGGGAAGGGCCACAGTTTAAAGCCCTTCTGCCACGGAAAACCCGGGGGATGGTATCAGTACAAAACTCCCCTCGGGCCGTACTTGTAACTTCTTTTTTGTGTACATGGAGCACTATGATCTGTAAACACCTATGTAATGCCATGTACAATGCAAGGTCTGTTGCGAAATGCACGTTGAAAAGAAAAATGTAAATGTACCGTCACCCATTCCGTGTACGGTATAGTGACACATGTAATGTAATTTGTTGAATGTACTACAATGTATCCCGTATTGTACCGAATTGTACTTGAACTGAAAAGCAAGGAAATGTATCGAACGGAACTGCCGTCAGCACGCAAATGTAGTGTATGGGATTGCTGACCGCAGCTAAACGTACTGAACTGCTTTTGAATGTACTGCACAAATTTTTAGATGAATAAAGTACATTTTGAAAATTAAAAAAAAAAATTGCTCAGAGCCGTGGACCATATATAGTAGACACCACAAGTCGCTGAAGAAACCGCCCTAAGTGGAGGAAGTGCATCCGGGAGGGTGCTGAGCACCTTGAGTCTCGTCGCCGAGAGCATGCAGAAATCAAGCGCAGGCAGCGGAAGGAGCCTTCGGCAAATCAGTCCCACCCACCCTTTCCTCAGTGACTATCTGTCCCACCTGTGACAGGGACTATGGTTCTCGTATTGGACTGTTCAGTCATCGGAGAACTCATGTTTAGAGTGGAAGCAAGTCTTACTCGTGTCTGGCATGTGAACAATGTGGCCCACCCAACGGACCCGATCAAGTGCTTCAATGCTGGGGGGCAGCGATGAAGGAAGGTCAGGAACTTGGGCGGGGGGGCAGCAGGAACTTGTTTGGGGGGATGGGGGAAGGTCTTAGCCCACGAGGATGAGCCCTGTCCATTACAAGTGAGCTCTGTTCTGTTTGGAGTAGTCAGTCAGAATGGTTCAAAGTAAACTTTGCAAAGTAACTGATTACGTGGGCAGTGAGGATCGATTTCTGCTGGTTGGGGAATCGAGGACTAGGGGCATATTCTAAAAACTAGAGCCGACCTCTCAGGACAGAAATTAGGGAACACTCCAACACACAAAGGGTGGTAGTGGTTTGGAATTCTCTTGCGCAAATGGCAATTAATGCGAGATCAATAGTTAATTTCAAATCGGAAATTGAAAGATTTTTGTTCACGAAAGGTATTAAGGGATATGAGCCAAAGGTGGGTATATGGAATGAGGTCACAGATCAGCCATCATCATCATAGACAGTTCCTCTGAATCGAGGAAGACTTGCTTCCAATCTTAAAATGATTCCTTCGGTGGTTGTACAGTGCAATACGATGACCACAGTCCCTGTCACAGGTGGGACAGGTAGTCGGTGAGGGAAGGGGTGAGTGACAAATTTTTATATGAATAATGTATATTTTGAAATTTTTAAAAAAGCCACGTGGCCTGCTTTCCCGCAGGTTCGGCACACATTGGGTTGTCCGGCGTACACCATGTAGCCCCGACTTCTTCCGATGGCGAAGCTGGAGATGGTGTAGGATGGTTCCGCTGGGGTCCACTTTCAAAGTGACCTGGATCTGGCGCTTGCTGGTCCAAATCTCATAGCAGTCATTCACGTCCATACTGTTGCCTGAGGAAAAGAGTGTTTGAAGACCAGGCCCTCAAATCTGGCACCAAGCTCATGGTATACAGACTGTAGTAATACCCACCCTCCTGTATGGCTCAGAGACATGGACCATGTACAGTAGACACCTCAAGTCGCTGGAGAAATACCACCAACGATGTCTCCGCAAGATCCTGAAAAATCCTCTGGGAGGACAGACAACCTTAGTGTCCTCCATCAGGCCAACACCCCCAGCATCGAAGCACTGACCACACTCGACCAGCTCCGTTGGGCAGGACATATTGTTCTTATGCCTGACACGAGACTCCCAAAGCAAGCACTCTACTCGGAACTCCTACACGGCAAGCGAGCCCCAGGTGGGCAGAGGAAACATTTAAAGGACACCCTCAAAGCCTCCCTGATAAAGTGCAACATCCCCACCGACACCTGGGAGTCCCTGGCCAAAGACCGCCCTAAGTGGAGGAAGTGCATCCGGGAGGGCGCTGAGCACTTCGAGCCTCATCGCGAGAGCATGCAGAAATCAAGCGCAGGCAGCGGAAGGAGTGTGCGGCAAACCTGTCCCACCCACCCTTTCCTTCACCGACTACCTTTTATTTCAAAATATACTTTATTATATAAACATTTGTACAGTACATTCAAAAGCAGTTCAGTACATTTAGCTGTGGTCAGCAATCCCATACACTACATTTGGGTGCTGACGGCAGTTCCGTTCGACACATTCCCTTGCTTTTCAGTTCAAGTACAATTCGGTACAATACGGGATACATTGTAGTACATTCAACAAATTACATTACATGTGTCACTATACAGTACACGGAATGGGTGACGGTACATTTACACTTTTCCTTTCCAACATGCATTACGAAACAGACCTTGCATTGTACATGGCACTACATAGGTGTTGACAGATCATGGTGCTCCATGTATACAAAAAATAAATTACAGGTGCAGCCCGAGGGGGGTTTTGTACTGATTCCTGCCCCCGGGTTTTCCGTGGCAGAAGGGCTTTCAACTGTGGCCCTTCCCCACCGTGCCTTTGCGGCGACTGCACCAATTTTTAGTGTGTCCCTCAGCCCGTAATCCTGGATCTTGGATTGCGCCAGTCTGCAACACGTAGACGTGGACATCTCCTTGCTTTGGAAGACCAGCAAGTTTCGGCAAGACCAAAGAGCGTCTTTGACCGAGTTGATGGCCCTCCAGCAGCAGGTGATGTCTGTCTCAGTGTGTGTCCCTGGGAACAGCCCGGAGAGCTCAGAGTCCTGCGTTACGGAGCTGCTTGGGATGAACCTCAACAGCAACCACTGCATCTCTTTCCAAACCTGCCTTGCGAAGGCGCAATCCTGAAGGAGATGGGTGACAGTCTCGGCCGCCCCGCAGCCGACTCGGGGACACCGTGCCGTGTTGCTGAGACGTCAGCTGTGCATGAACGCTCTGACGGGTAAGGCCCTCCTCACCGCCAACCAAGCTACGTCTTGGTGCTTGTGTGAAAGCTCTGGCGATGAGATGTTCTGCCAAACGAGTTCGACAGTCCGCTCAGGGAACCACACGATAGGGTCCACCCTCTCCTTTCGTAGGGCATCCAGGACATCTGTACAAGGCCTGCCCCAAACGCAACTTCAGCTATGGGCAGACAGCAAAGAACATGGTGGCATGTGAGGAGGGAGCTGAGGAATGTAACGCCCCAGAGGAGACCTACACCTCCCTCCCCACCAACACACCGTGTGAACAAACCACCGCCCTAGTCGACACTGACCGAGAGGAGGAAGGGAAGTCTGCCACGGCAAGCCGCCAGACACTAACATAGAAACATAGAAAATAGGTGCAGGAGTAGGTCATTCAGCCCCTCGAGCCTGCACCACCATTCAATAAGATCATGGCTGATCATTTCTTCAGGACCCCTTTCCTGCTTTCTCTCCATACCCCTTGATCCCTTTAGCCGTAAGGGCCATATCTAACTCCCTCTTGACTATATCCAATGAACTGGCATCAACAACTCTCTGCGGCAGGGAATTCCACAGGTTAACAACTCTGTGAGTGAAGAAGTTTCTCCTTATCTCAGTCCTAAATGGCCTGCCACTTATCCTAAGACTGTGTCCCCTGGTTCTGGACTTCCCCAACATCGCGAACATTCTTCCTGCATCTAACCTGTTCCATCCCGTCAGAATCTTATATGTTTCTATGAGATCCCCTCTCATCCTTCTAAACTCCAGTGTATAAAGCCCCAGTTGATCCAGTCTCTCCTCATATGTCGGTCCAGCCATCCCCGGAATCAGTCTGGTGAATCTTTGCTGCAGTCCCTCAATAACAAGAACGTCCTTCCTCAGAATAGGAGACCAAAACTGAACACAATATTCCAGGTGAGGCCTCACCAAGGCCCTGTACAACTGCAGTAAGACTTCCCTGCTCCTATACTCAAATCCCATTGCTATGAAGGCCAACATACTATTTGCCATCTTCACCGCCTGCTGTACCTGCATGCCAACTTTCAATGACTGATGAACCATGACACCCAGGTCTCGCTGCATCTCTCCTTTTCCTAATCAGCTGCCATTCAGATAATATTCTGCCTTCGTGTTTTTGCCCCCAAAGTGGATAACCTCACATTTATCCACATTATACAGCATCTGCCATGCATTTGCCCACTTGCCTAACCTGTCCCAGTCACCCTGCAGCCTCTGAGCATCCTCCTCACAGCTCACACCGCCACCCAGTTTCGTGTCATCTGCAAACTTGGAGATATTACACTCAATTTCATCATTTAAATCATTAATATACATTGTAAAGTGCTGGGGTCACAGCACTGAGCCCTGCGGTACTCCACTAGTTACTGCCTGCCATTCTGAAAAGGACCCGTTTATCCCAACTCTCTGCTTCCTGTCTGCCAACCAGTTCTCTATCCACGTCAGTACATTACCCCCAATACCATGCGCTTTGATTTTGCACACCAATCTCTTGTGTGGGACCTTATCAAAAGCCTTTTGAAAGTCTTAATACACCACATCCACTGATTCTCCCTTGTCCACTCTACTAGTTACATCCTCAAAAAATTCCAGAAGATTCGTCAAGCATGATTTCCTCTTCATAAATCCATGCTGACTTGGACTAATCCTGTCACTGCTTTCCAAATGCGCTGCTATTTCATCCTTAATGATTGATTCCAACATTTTCCCCACAACTGATGTCAGGCTAACCGGTCTATAATTACCCATTCTCTCTCTCAATCCTTTTTTAAAAAGTGGTGTTACATTAGCAACCCTCCAGTCCATAGGAACTGATCCAGAGTCGATAGACTGTTGGAAAATGATCACCAATGCATCCACTATTTCTAGGGCCACTTCCTTAAGTACTCTGGGATGTAGACGATTCGGCCCTGGGGATTTATCAGCCTTCAATCCCATTAGGCGAAAAAGTTTCCCGCCTAATAAGGATATCCTTCAGTTCCTCCTTCTCACGAGACCCACTGTCCCCTAGTACATTCGGAAGGTTATTTGTGTCCTCCTTCGTGAAGACAGAACCAAAGTATTTGTTCGTTGGTCTGCCATTTCATTGTTCCCCATTAAAAAGTCACCCGAATTTGACTGCAAGGGACCTACATTTGTCTTTACTAATCTTTTTCTCTTCCCATATCTATAAAAGCTTTTGCAGTCAGTCACACCCAGCAGTGAAACTCCCGCCCCAGACACCGAGTCCATGGAAGAGGGGGAGCAGAAGAGAAACAGGAATGGCAGCGTGTCACCAAGAAGAAGAAGGCCCCAAGTCAAAGGCAAAGAGGCCTCCTGCAGAAGCTATTGTGTTCCTAACACAGGTGAGACTACACACAGGAAGGTTAAAGTAACAGTGACCTCAGTCTTTATTAAGACACTCCAGAGTGAGGAACAGGCCTTCGGGACCGGCTGATACACAGTGCTCCCAAGGGGTGCTGGGATCCCTTGGGACTTCAGGGGATGCGCTCCCTGGTGGTGGAACATGGGAGTGCATGCTTTACAGATACACAACATCACTCCCACCCGCAAACTCAAAGTGAAAACTAGTTACAAGGTGAGGCGGTCGGGAGCCTTTCTTTCCCTGGTGGACCGCCTGGTACAAATGTCTGTTCTGGTGTGTTGGCTGTGCCCTCGCTGGGCTGGCGTGTTGTTGGCTCTGCAGGGCTGTTGGGTGAGCCTGGCCTTGCTGGGCTGTTGGGCGTGATGGGTTTGATTTCCAGGTCCGGGGTGGTGTCGTTGATCCTTTGGGTCTGTGTTGTGGGCTCGAAAAAGATGGTGTCTGATGTGGGTTGTTCAGGGCAGTCTGTGAACCGCAGCCTCGGTTGCTCCAGGTGCTTTCTGCAAATTTGTCCATTGTCTCGTTTGACTACAAACACCCTAATCCCTTCTATAGCTATCACCGTGCCTGCAATCCACTTGGGACCATGTCCATAGTTTAGCACATACACAGGGTCATTCAGATCAATTTCCCGTGACACAGTGGCGCGACCATCATTTACATTTTGTTGCTGCCGCCTGCTCTCTACTGATCATGCAGGTTGGGGTGAACCAGCGAGAGTCTGGTTTTACGTGTCCTGTTCATGAGTAGCTCAGCCGGGGGCACCCCTGTGAACGAGTGGGGTCTCGTGCGGTAGCTGAGCAGTACTCGGGTCAGGCGGATTTGGAGTGAGTCTTCTGTGACTCGTTTAAGGCTCTGTTTGATTGTTTGTACTGCCCGCTCTGCCTGCCCATTGGAGGCTGGTTTAAATGGACATGTTTGATCCCATTGCAGGTCATGAATTCTTTAAATTCGGCATTGGTGAAACATGGCCCGTTGTCACTGACCAGTATGTCAGGCAGGCCCTCAGGATGGCAAACATGGCCCTCAGGCTTTCAATGGTGGCGGTGGCGGTGCTTCCCGACATTATTTCACATTTAATCCATTTTGAAAAAGCATCCACCACCACCAGGAACATTTTACCGAGAAACGGGCCCGCATAGTCGACATGGATCCTCGACCATGGTCTGGAGGGCCAGGACCACAAACTTAGTGGTGCCTCTCTGGGCGCGATGCTCAACTGAGCACACACGCTGCATTGCTGTACACAGGACTTTAAGTCAGAGTCAATACCGGGCCACCAAACGTGGGACCTGGCTATCGCTTTCATTATTACTATACCCGGGTGTGTTCTGTGGAGATCCGAGATGAACGTCTCCCTGCCCTTTTTGGGTTGCACTACGCGGTTACCCCACAACAGGCAGTCTGCCTGAATGGACAGCTCGTCCTTTCGCCGCTGGAACGGCTTGATTAGCTCTTGCATTTCAACAGTGATGCTGGCCCAGCTCCCATGCAGTACATCGTTTTTTACTAGGGACAGCAGAGGATCTTGGCTGATCCAAGTCCTAATCTGGTGGGCCGTGACAGGTGATTTATCATTTTCAAACGCTACCATGACCATCAACAAGTCTGCGGGCTGCGCCACCATCAACAAGTTTGCAGGCTGCGCCATTTCCACCCCGGTGGAGGGCAATGGTAACCGACTGAGAGCATCCGCACAGTTCTCGGTGCCTGGCCTGTGGCGGATGGTATAGTTATACGCTGATAGCGCGAGTGCCCACCTTTGTGTGCGGGCTGAGGCATTGGTATTTATCCCGTTGTTTTCAGCGACCAGGGATGTGAGGGGCTTGTGATCGGTTTTCAGCTCAAATTTGAGGCCAAACAGCTGCTGATGCATTTTCTTTACCCCGAGCGCACACGCTAATGCCTCTTTCTCAATCATGCTGTCGGCCCTCTCGGCCTTAGACAAGCTCCTGGAAGCATAGGTGACAGGTTGCAACTTCCCCGCAATGTTAGCTTGTTGTAATACACACCCGACTCCGTATGACGACGCGTCACATGCTATCACATGTCTTTTACACGGGTTATACAATACAAGCAGCTTGTTGGAGCATAAAATGTTTCTGGCTTTCTCAAAAGCAATTACTTGGATTTTTCCCCATACCCTGATCTCACCTTTGTGCAATAATATATGTCGGGGTTCTAAAAGGGTGCTTAACCCAGGTAGGAAGTGAACAAAATAGTTGAGGAGTCCCAGGAACGACCGCAGCTCCGTGACGTTCTGTGGCCTGGGCGCGTTCCTGATAGCCTCTGTCTTGGTGTCTGTGGGCCGAATGCCTTCCGCTGCGATCTTTCTCCCAAAAAACTCCACTTCTGTTGCTATGAAGATGCATTTCAACCTCTTCCGCCGCAGCCCTATGCGATACACCATGGACCGATCTTCCTCTGCCACGTGGTGGTTAGCAGGTTTTGCAGAGCTTGCAGCTCATTTGCAAGCTCGTTGGAGGTGCCCCATTGTTCCACAGCTCTCGCAAACATAAAATTTGAAGCGGCATGAATAGGAAGAATGGAAGCTTTCACAACGCCAACAAGGTGTGAATTGACTTGCATTCATACTTTGTTGGGGAATCTGAGTCATCTGGGTCACATGAGGCCTGATGGCAGTTGCAGACTCGTGGGTTCTGCCCTGTACATTTTTGCTCGCAAGCACAGTTTCAGTTAATTTATGAACATTGCTTGCACTTGTGTGCTGAGAGATTTGTTTGGTGTTATCGCAATGGCCTTACTGAGGATAGGTGTCTGTACGGTCAAAATTTTTGTAGGATGGTCTCGTGGCCAATGCCCAGTACAAAAAAGTCTCTGAGCATTTGCTCCATGTAGCCATCAAACTCATATTGTCCTGCAAGTCGCCTTAGCTCGGCGACGTAGCTCGCCACTTCCTGACCTTCAGATCGCTGGCACGTGTAGAACCGATACCTCGCCATCAGCACGCTCTCCCTCGGGTTAAGGTGCTCCCGAA